>NW_020173388.1:4955226-4997418 GCF_003031525.2 Neophocaena asiaeorientalis asiaeorientalis
GTGTTGTAGAATTTTCATCACCCTCATTAGGAGTTACAGCTGAATCAGAGTAGATCTCAGAGGTCTGGGTGGTTTGGGGAAGAAGAGCCATCTGAGCAAAGGGCATTCTGTAAATATTTGTTACACACTTGGATACAAAGATAAGTAAGGCATAAGCTCTGGATTCAGTCCAGAGCATCATGTAACAGGGGAGACAAACACAGGATGAGAGGATCTGTGAGTGCTAGATGGATACAAGAAAAGAAAGGCAGTTACTTTTTTTTCAAATTCTTATTGGAATATGGTTGCTTTACAATGTTGTGTTAGCCTCCACTGCACAACAAAATGAATCAGCCATACACATACAGATATCCCGTCGCTTTTGGACTTCCCTCCCATTTAGGTTACCACAGTGCATTAGGTAGAGTTCCCTGTGCTATTACAGTATGTTTCCATCAGTTGTCTATTTTATACGTAGTATCAATAATGTATATGTGTCAATCCCAGTCTCCCAATTCCTCCCAACCCACCCCTTTCCCCCTTGGTATCCATACAAAAGGCAGTTTCTTTTTGATTGTGAATTTGAGTCGGGACTCCATGGGCCTGGGAGGGGGTCATTTTTTTTTTAACATCTTTATTGGAGTATAATTGCTTTACGATGGTGTGTTAGTTTCTGCTGTAACACGAAGTAAATCAGCTATACATATACATATATCCCCATATCCCCTTCCTCTTGCATCTCCCTCCCACCCTCCCTATCCCACCCCTCTAGGTGGTCACAAAGCACCGAGCTGATCTCCCTGTGTTATGTGGCTGCTTCCCACTAGCTATCTAGTTTACATGTGGTAGTTTTGGCGGAGGCTTGAAGGATAAGCAGGAAGGGTTTTAAGGGATACCTTCTACACTGCATTGAGGCAGTATCTCTCTAGTAAAATCACCTGGGGAAGCTTTTTAGGCAACCCTCATCCCTAAATCATTGGATTTAATTATTGGATCCAAGTGTCACGTGGGCATAAGTATTATTGAAGAGCTCCCAGGTAATTTTACTGAGCAAACAAGAGAGACAACCACAGAAGGAGCATGGGCTTTGGAATTAGACGGCCTTGTTCTAACACCCTGTGCCATTCGACTAGGCCCATTGTGACGGCTGTGTCCGTGTCCCACAGCTGCTCTGTTTCCTCCTATTTCTACCAGTGCCTGGGAAGAAACCCTGCCATGGGAGAGTCCCTCCCCTTTGACAAACTTTCCTTGACTGAAAAAGCCTGGACTGGGAATCAGGAAATCTGGATTCTATCCCAGCTGCGCCACTGAGATGCTACATGCATGTGCTGGGTCACATAAGGAGATAAAGCAAAGACACTTGGGCTTAATATTTGCAAGACATCGCACTAGGTACTCAACGCATCTCCGGGCCTCAACGTCCCCATCGGTTGAGGTTTTTAGATCAGCATTTGTAGTCCATAAGGTCTATTTAAGAGGCCATGACCAGAATTATCTTTAAAGAATGATGTAAAGCATAATAGAAAAGTGGAGTGCACTGCATAGAACAGGGCAAGTATTGTGAAGTACAATTTTGTTTCAGTTATAAATGCATGCATTTACTGCGTCATAATGTAAAATAAATGTCATGTTATAGGTTGTAAGTTAAAAACTGTAAGAGTACTCACGGGCAGTACATATACTAAAATTGGAAAGATACAGAGAAGACCAACATGGCGCCTGTGCAAACACATGAAGCATTCCATATATTTTTTAATGTTACTTTTTTTTTTTTTACCACAACTTTAAAAAAAGAGTTTGAGAAACATGGGATTAGATGCTCTCTGTGGACCCTTTCCTTCTGCTTTGTAGCCCTTGACTACTCCTGCCTACCCTGAACCTACCTTTCTGTAACCTCCTTTTAGTTAGTACCGTGTAATTCTAGCCTATCATTTATTTCTTTTAAGAGGGAGGCAGGACAGTGTAGTGGTTAAAAGCACCTTACTGAGTTAGATAAATCTATATTTGAATCGAATATCTTCACTTATTTGTTGAATGACCTAGAAAATATACCCAACCTCTCCTAGCCTTGGGTTTCTTATCTGGGTGATCACATCTAGGACACACAATGTTTCTAAGATTAAATATGATGCTGAAAGTCAAACTCTTAGCATGAATCATCTTGTTCACAGAAAGTGCCTGGTGCAGAACAGCAATTATTATCTGACTTCCCGTCCACCCAGATTTTAAGGCACAGTCTGCAATTTCGTGCCTGGAATATACAAAGTCATAAATACCTAATGCATAGAAAACCAAGAATTCCAGCCCCAAGCAGCCCCTCAGGCTGGAGAGCAGCCATTCTCTGTTGGCATGCCCCAGGGCCATCCAGGTCTCAGGAGGAGAGGCAGGGCGCTCTGTCCTCTACGCATGCATCCCCTTCTCTTTTCCTCTGACACGATTGGTCGAACCTGGGAAGGCAAGGCAGAAGGCAGATCCTGGCTACAATTTGCTTCAGGGATCGAAACATCCATGACATGGCAGTGCCATCCAAACCAAGACAGATGGAAACTCAAGATCATCTGTTTCACGAGCATCTACCTGAGATGGTTTCAGATAGAAGAACAGGACAAAGAAATGAGAAAGAGCTGGTGGCCAGAATACTGAGAAAATGGGGGTAAGATTCAGACATTACACCAGGAAAAAGTGACCATTATCCAACAGTCAACAAATAAGCAACTCACTAGGTCTTAATTGCCTCACAAATACTCTGGGAACCAAAGCATTGTCTTGTAAATGATTCATTTCAGGAAGTACCCACTAATCAATTACTAGGGCTTCTGTGTAACAGTTTCCCCAGATTTGTAGGTGGTGATCCTGTGAACTGGATCGTTGATTTCAGAATGAGATAAGCGGCAATACTGGTAACTTAATCTACCTATTCCAAGTAGCTACAAAGAAATTAGCTGCCCTTAGTGGAAGCCAGCCCATTAGGAAGAGTGAAAAGAAACCCATTCATCATGAGAGAGCCTCACACCAGCCAAGTCTCCCTGGAGCATTCAGCTAAGCTGAGAAGGTGTTGATGGAGAAGGGGATAATGATCCATAAATAGATGTATGGGAAAGGAGGGGAGAGGGGAGGGAAGCCTCATGAGATTGCACAGGGAAAAAAATGGGCCTTAAAATGATAAAAATTATAGAAGTACAATATTACAAGGACTACACAAATAGTATTATAAAGAATAGGACTGTTGAACGTAGCCCTTGATGCTACTTCTTTTTTTGTTTGTTTTTGGAAGAAAACGCTTTGAAATTGTATGGTGAAAAAGAAAAGAAAATGTATGTGAATAATGTAGCCCCACCTAAAAATATGTTGCTAACACAATGGTTTTTCAGGAAAGAAAAAGCAAGGATGCCTGGAAATAGCTGCATCTAATCAGCCCCCATCCCAAGCAATCAACTGAAGTCCAGGAAATTCCATATGTAACCAGAAGAATAGACATCCTGGAGCATTTTGCCACAGTTAAGATTAGCGGAAACAGACCCCCATCAGCTCTAGTAACAAAGAAGAATTAAAGGTGAAGAAACTGCTGTGGGTCCCTGTGCCTCCCTTCTGGGAAGGTGGTGGCCAGTGCGTGGGGGAGAAGGATGGGAATTTGGACAGAGGCAGTGGCCCTGGCTGTCCCCACAGCCTATTGTTCTGAAACCACCCCTTCAGCGTGGCTCAGAGCAATATTTTTCTCCAGGGAAAATAATTAAACAACAGTGGCTGGAGCTCAGCTTATCCTCCTGTCTTATCCTCACAATCATTAAAAATGTTTGTTAACATAGCAATAGTTTATGATTAGCACTTTTGGGGTCTTAAGAAATCCTTCTCTACCCAAAGGTCATAAAGATGTTCTCCTGTACTTTATTCTAAAAGATTTAAAGTTTTCCCTTTCACAATGAATTCCTCCTTCTCTATGGACTTGAAAGTCACCAAATGCACAAACCGAAAAGGGAAAAATGAATAAATTTCACTTCATTAAAATTAATAACTTCTGCTTGCCAAAAATATCATAAAGATAAGCCACAAACTCAGAGAAAATCTTGATACCGCATCTGACAAAGGACTAGGATGAAGAATAATCAAAGAATGGCTGCAACCCAGTGAAAAAATATCCAAAAAACATGCTAAGGTAATTCACAGAAAGAAATATAGATGACTATTCAAGATATTAAAAGATTCTTTTTTTTTTTTTGACGTGTCGCATGGCTTGTGGGATCTTAGTTCCCCCGACCAGTGACTAAAGCCTCAGCTTTGAAAGCATTGAGTCCTAACCACTGGACCTCCAGGAAATTCCCAAAAGATTCTTAACTTTCTTAACAATCAGGGAAATGCACATTAAAATCATCATAATGGGGCTTCCCTGGTGGCGCAGTGGTGGAGAGTCCGCCTGCTGATGCAGGGGACACGGGTTCGTGCCCCGGTCCGGGAAGATACCACATGCCGCGGAGCGGCTGGGCCCGTGAGCCATGGCCGCTGAGCCTGCGTGTCCGGAGCCTGTGCTCCGCAACGGGAGAGGCCACAACAGTGAGAGACCTGCGTACCGCAAAAAAAAAAAAAACATCATAATGAGATATTATTTTACATCTACTAGATGAAAAAAAAATGAAGTCTGATAATACTGTGTTGGTGAGGATGTGGAAAAGCCGAATCTTATATGCTGCTGTTGGGTTGTAAAATAGTACAATTTCTTTGGAAAACAACTTGGCACTATCTAAAACAAGTAAAGATCACATTTCTATGACCCAGCAATTCCACTTCAAGTGGAAGTGTGGAAACTCTTGCGTATGTGCTCTAGGAGACATGTATAAGACTGTTAATAGAAAGAAGCACAATCCATATTAGCAAAAACACATATGCTAAATGCAAACACAGCTGAGCACCAGTGTTTGGGGATGCCTACGTTGTAGTCTACTATTTTTAAAAAGCAAGAGATGATAACACAAAATTCAGGAAAGTGGTTATGTTTGAGGGGAAGGCAGGAGGGTGGGAAAAGGGGAGGAAGACACAGCCAGTTATAATCATATTTTTAATGTTGGGAATCTTCTGTTGGCCAGTGACTTTACATATATTACACATATTCCATGGTAGGCACAGAATATTTCATAATAAATTTCTTTTAATTTGTTACGAAAAGAAAGGGGTGAACAAAGAACAGAAATCTCTAATGGCTCAGTGTCAAGGAAAACATGAGATCTTGGTAACATCAGTCTCACCAAAATAAGAGGGGAACGGTACTCAAGAAGTGATGGATTGCTCTCTGTCGGGGAGGGTCTGCATAATTTGTGTGTCTGTGGAGGTCCTCCCAGAACATGGGCAGCTGGCCTAGTGACCAGGACTGGTGCCCAGGGTTACACCCTATTACTCAGGTTGGCAAGTGGCCTGGTGGGCAAGTGGTGATCAGCTATGGAAAAGATATGCCACTTAGCACATGAATGTTGTATGTGGCAAGATCTATTATAGATGATTTTCCCTGCAGAAAACTGAGGGCTGTTCTGGGGCAAGGCCGTTTGGTCTAATATTGGGGATACCCTACTTTCTGCCTTGACTGCATGAATTTGACATTGAACCAAGGCTGTTTTTCCAACAGTTGGCATTTTGAATTGTTATTTGAAAGACTCAATACTCGGGTCTTGGCACTGTAAGGACTTTGTAACCGTAACACTATTCATATATCTACAACCCTTTTTTTGGTTGTTATTTCTATCTTTAATATATTTGAGTCTTACCTATTCTCCCAAAAGGATTATAAAGTTATCCAGGTGGCAGGATTTTCTAAAGCCCTGTTTTGTCCATCCTTGCTGCCAAAAACTTGGCAAAATAAGGGCTTAATAGGTTTTTTAGTTTGAAAAAATTATAAAGTCCCAAGAAGTTTCAAAAATAGTAGAGAGGTGCCACATACTCTACATTCAGTTTCCCCCAGTGATTATACCTTACATAACTATGGAACAATGTCAAAACTAGGAAACTGATATTGGTACAATGTGTGCCCTCCATGTTGCTGCAAATGGCAATTTTTTTCTTTTTTATAGCTGAGTAGTATTCCATAGTGTGTATGTGTGTGTGAACTTTATCCATTCATCTGTTGATGGACACTTAAGTTGCTTCCATATCTTGGCAAGTGTAAATAATGCTGCTATGAACATTGGGGTGCATGTATCTTTTTGAATTATTGTTTTTGTTTTTTTCAGATATATTCCCAGGAGTGGAATTGCTGTGTCATATGATAATATCACTCTAGGTTGGTGATTATTTCCTCTCTGATTTAAAAAAAAAATCCATTACATTTTTTTACGTGTAGCTGGCCAGTTTTCCCACCATCATTTATTGAAGAGACTGTCTTTCCACCATTGTGTAGTCTTGCCTCCTTTGTCGTAGATTGACCATAGGTGCATGGGTTTATATCTGGGCTTCCTATACTGTTCCAGTGATCTATATTTCTATTTTTGTGCCAGTACCATAACTTTTTTGATGACTATAGTTTTGTCTTATAGTCTGAAGTCAGGGAGCTTGATTTCCTCCAGCTCCATTTTTCTTTCTCAAGATTGCTTTGGCTATTTGGGGTCTTTTGTGTCTCCATACAAATTTTAAGATTTTTTGTTCTAGTTCTGTGAAAATGCCGTTGGTAATTTAATAGGGATTGCATTGAATCTGTAGACTGCCTTGTGTAGTATAGTCATTTTGACAATACTGGTTTTTTCAATCCACAAACATGATATATCTTTCCACCTGTTTGCGGCTTCTTTGATTTCTTTCATCAGTGTCTTATAGTTCTCAGAGTACAGGTCTTTTGTCTCATTAGGTAGGTTTATTCCTAGGTATTTTATTCTTTTTGATGTAATGGTAAATGGCATTGTTTCTTGAATTTCTCTTTCTGATCTTTCAGTATGGAGGTTCCTTAAAAAACTAAAAATAGAACTACCATATGATGCAATCCCACTCCTGGGCATATATCTGGAGAAAAACATGGTCCAAAAGGATACATATACCCCAATGTTCATTGCAGCACTGTTTACAATAGCCAAGACATGGAAGCAACCTAAATGTCCATTGACAGAGGAATGGATAAGGAAGATGTGATAAATATATACAATGGAATATTACTCAGCCATTAAAAAGAATGAAATAATGCCATTTGCAGCAACATGGATGGACCTAGAGATTGTCATACTGAGTGAAGTAAGTCATACAGAGAAAGAGAAATATCACATGATATCCCTTACATGTGGAATCTAAAAAGAAATGATATAAATGAACTTATTTACAAAACAGAAACAGACTCACAGACTTAGAGAACGAACTTATGGTTACTGGGTGGTGGGGGAAGGATGAGGGGAAGAGATAGTTAGGGAGTATGGGATCAACATGTACACACTGCTATATTTAAAATGGATAGCCAACAAGGACCTACTGAATAGCACAGGGAACTCTGTTCAATGTTATGTGGCAGCCTGGATGGGAAGGGAATCTGGCGGAGAATGGATACATATATATGTGTGGCTGAGTCACTTTGCTGTGCACCTGAGACTATCACAACATTGTTAATTGGCTATACTCCAATATAAAATTAAAAGTTTTTTTAAAAGTAAAAAAAAAAAAAAATCCATTATATTCTGATTTTCATAGTGCCTACTGGGAAATCAGATGTCAACCTAATTTGTTCCTTTGTCAGTAATCTGTGTTTTTCTCTGGTTGTCTTTAAGATTGTCTTTCTTTTTCTTTTATTCTCTTTCCTTCCTTTTCTCCTTTCTTCTCTCCCTCCCCCCTTCTTTCTTCCACTCCTTCTTTTGGTATTCTGCTGTATCATTGCAATATATCTATCTAGCCTTGTATTTCTTTTTATTTATTCTGATAGGGATTCACTGGGTTTCCTAAATCTGAAGATTTCTGTTTCTGTAAATTCATGAAAATTCTTAGTCAACACCTCTTTGAATATTGCCTTATTCTGCAGTTTCTCTATTATCTCTTTCTTGTACTCTGATTAGGTATATGTTAGATATCTTAACTATAGTCCCTATGTCTTCTTTTCCAAATATATTTAATTCCAAATACTTGTTCATTTCTTTTTTTTGTAAAGTTAAGATTTTTAAAATTTATTCATTTATTTAATTTTTGGCTGCATTGGGTCTTCACTGCTGCACGTGGGCTTTCTCTAGTTGCAGTGAGCAGGGGCTACTCTTTGTTGCGGGGCACAGGCTTCTCATTGTGGTGGCTTCTCTTGTTGCGGAGCACAGACTCTAGGCGTGTGGGCTTCAGTAGTTGTGGCACATGGACTTCAGTAGTTGTGGCTCGTGGGCTCTAGAGCATAGGCCCAGTAGTTGTGGCTCACGGGCTTAGTTGCTCTGCAGCGTGGGGGATCCTCCTGGACCAAGGCTCGAACCCATGTCCCCTGCACTAGCAGGCAGATTCTCAACCACTGCGCCACCAGGGAAGCCCTGTTCATTTCTTAAAAATAATTTATAGCTTAAAACCTGCAGATCACTATTAGTTTTATTAATAAGTATTTCTAGATATTTTGACTAAGAGCATTTTAATCACAAAAACAGCATATGTTACTGCAAGTCCAGTTAAAATCTTGCTCAGTGGAACCAACAGCAGTGATAGCTAGACCCTTATCATAAACATATTTGGCGCACACTTTTTGAACTGTCTCAGCATCTAGAGCATCAATTCCTGCTTCCAAGTCAGGGATGGGAATTCTTCTATTATAACATAACTTTTGCCTACCAATATCTTCACCATGGAGTTGAACCTCAGAGTTGCAAAAACATGTTTTGTTTCTAGAAGAATTTTTGTGCTACTTTACTTTCAGTGACACTTATACAGAGTCACATGTATTCTTTTTGAACAACATGTAGCATGCCTGCAGCAATGTCTGGTTTACAACTCACATAGAGTCCCCACAATCCTGTATCTGTGTAGCAAGTGTTGAAAGACTGGAAGCTATGGCAGAGGTTGCCACATCAGATGAGACAGGCTGGCTTACTAGTTAAATTCATTCCTCCTCTGAAATGGCAATCCTAGTTGCCAGTCAGTGTGTTTGCAACTATGAGAGAGATTGTATCAGGATGTTCCCAACCAACAGCTGCAACAGCTCTTGCAAGGTGTGTCAAAGGCATCTTGTCATTCCTCAAACAAATCTCACTTTCTGTGAATTTGCAGGGAGCCAGAGTTGTTCTTTTTCCTTTGTGTGTGGAAAAAAAAAAAAAAGTCATCAAAAGGAAACTTTGTTAACTTAAGCTGTTCACTATAGGAGATTCCTCCAGCCATAGCAAGGACTATTCTTAGCCTCTTATAATGTGTGGTTATATAGTCCACTAAGTCTTTATGACTTATAGATTTGATGTTTTCAGTTGGTCCCCACATTGTCAATCCAAGTGCAGTATTTGATAAACTATGACATGAAGCTAATAAAAAGACAACTTCTTGTAAATTAGCTTTGATTTCGTTTATCTCTCTAAGGATTATTCTATACTTGTGCTCAGTCCCTGCTTCTGCCAATGTACTGTTTTGTGTTATATCAGCAAGAACGCTTACAGCTCTTGGCAAATCTTTAGAGAATTCTTTGGCATAATACATGATCTGCTTTCTGGAGGTATAGGTGTTGAAATGAGCACCCATGTTTTCATTTTCAAGTTCCAGATCTAATTTGGATCTCTTTTTGGTAACACTGAAGTTCATATGTTCCAGAGAATGAGCTGTTCCATTATTCTTAATTTCATGTCAAATTCCAACATCAATCCAGAGACTCACTGTACATATTGACAATCCAGAGTTTTCAGAGGCCACTCTGAGTTCATTTTCCAAACATGTTACTCATGTTTCAAGAACATTCAGAGCAACTTATATAGTGGCTTGTGCATTTCTCAATCTGTTGTCTCCAAATTATAATGACAACCCAGTGGCCCCTCTGGTCAGGAGCCTTTCAGTGAAACCGCAGAGCTTCTCAGTGAAACCCCAGAGCCACTGCCATACCATGGGCAACAGCATGGCTTGGACCTCCACTGCTACCATCTCTTCTCAATGTCTTTTAACTTCTGTTTTATTTTTTTGATATCTTTTTCCCTCTGCTGAATATTGAGTAATGCTTCAGTTTTGTCTTCCAGTTCATTAATATTCTCTTCCATTGTATCTAATACTGTACCTATACACTTCGTTTCTAGTTTCATTTATTATGTGTTTTTTTTTTTTCACCCGGAAGTTCTATTTGGTTCTTTTTTAAAATCCACCTGACCATATTTCAAAGTATCTAGTACCTTGTTATACTTCAAATAATCTCTTTTTTTTATTGAGTATCAAAACTACTTATTTTATATTTCTTAATTGATAATTCCAATATCATCCATTTTTGTGGCTATAATCTTACTATTTGTTATTTCTGCTTATTCTCCCTCAAATGACTTGTTTCCTCTTGTGTTTTATAATTTTTATATTTCAGTGAGTTTATAATTACCTGAGGGAACTATTTGAAGCCTTGATTTAAGGAATATTTATCCAGGAAGTCATTATGAATCTTGAATCACTTTAAATTAAATTCCAAAGTCGAGTATTTAGGGACCACTTAGGTAGTGTGAATTCTAGATTTTGGCTCTAAACCGTCATGAGGATCACTTGTAAATAGCAACTTTCAAGATAGACTCTACCCAGAGTCAATGTTGAGATAAGAAAGTTTCTTTACTATTTTCCTTTGTGGGATAGATTTTCTTCTTTTGGTTTACCTTTGCATTAAAAATGTCAGCTTCTGTGTCCTGAACTATTTAGGGATCTTGTGTCCTGAACTATTTAGGGATCTTTTTATGTCTTAATCTGGTTTAAGTCCTAGGCATTGTATCCCCAACCCTGCTTGAGGCCCATTAAAATAAAGAGTCTACGCCACCAGTGATAAGTTAATGACCACAGGGCCCCATTGCTTCAGGGTGGTTACCTCTGAAGATTTGTGTTTTCTTGTATTTTTAGCCTCTGATGATTTCCATCATTTTCCTGACAGCTCAAGTAAGCATTTTAACATCTTTTATCTACACATTTTTAGGTGTTGTAAGCCGAGGAGGTTCCTCATGGTATTTATTCTGTAATATTGTGAGAAGTGGAAGTTTGGGCACTATTCTTAAATACTCTAATATACAAGCTCTATTGTAAGATAAGCTGAATTGAGGAACAGATATAGTCCTCATCACTCCCCCTCACCCACCGCCAGATAAAAATCCTCTGAACCCCTCAGACTCAAACACTTGAGCTATTAGGGCCAAGTTATCATTTTACCCCCATTATAGCATGGCTGCTGCCCCAGTGAAACACTGGTTCACTTCTTCCAGTAGAAGACAAACTGAACATAAAGTGAGAAGGGACAGTGTCTGGTTCCTGGATAGGTACCCAGCATGAGGTACTTACTTTGAGCTTCACAACAACCTAATGAAATGAGTAACGTTGCTTTCATTTTATAACTAAGAACACTGAACCTCAGTGATGTTAAGTAATTCATCTGAAGGCTACAGAAGGAGCCAAAATGTTCTGAAAGATCAGCCAAGCACATCCTCCTAAAGCAGGCCTTCAGTCAGAGGACCTCTGGCTTAACCATTGACTTACTCATCCAACCATTTGTGAATCCATTCAAGAAACCTTTCTTGATAACTTACCATGTGTATGACACTGTGCTAGACACTGACCTACAAAAATGAATAAGACAAAGAGCTTACATTCTCATATGGGAAGACACAGAAACAATTATTTTATAGTGCAGTAAGTTAAATGCTAGGAGTTATGAGAACATTGGGAAGGGCATCACCCCCGAACCCAGCTCATGTATAGTTTGGGGGTGGAAAAAGGGAAGTTGGTTGCTGACTAAAATGAGTAGTGAAATAGAGGTAGGCACATCAGTATACTGAGCAACTTCCTTCACTTTGTTGGTTACACCTAATTGGGTCTACCTTTGCCTGAACCAACATGATGGACAGACCTTTCTGTGTTCTGTGTTTATTTCTAGGGCTTAAAACGTGGGTCATAGACACCGCTAGAGACTAACTATCCACTGGGAATCTTTATCCCACTCTACCTGTTTGTTCTGAAAACAAAACTGTTATCAGTGACTCTGGAAAACTGAACCTGGAGCTTTGAGGATGTTGTAGTGGTTACTTGATATTACAGCTAAACTGAATATGTACAGCGGTGTTAATTGGGGTCATCTTCCAACATGCTTTTGAGGTCTGTGATTGCTACCCCTATAACCAAAGTCTCTTAAAGGCTGCATACTTATCAGGAGTTCAAACTGACCCTTGGTCTTTTAGATGAGTCACTTACCATCATACTTGGACATTTAATTCGTTATTGGGGTCTTCCCTAACTCAGCTTTTGTTGAGTGATCTATAGTGAGTCCCCTATATCCATAATTCTTGGCAGTACAGTTTGGACAGGAGAGAAAGACATGTTTCAAATCCTGACTATAACACTTTTTAAAAGGGGGACCTTGGGCAAGTTACTCCATTAGTTTCTTCATCTGCAAAACTGGGACCATAATGTTCATCTCAAAGATTTGTTGTGAGGACTACGTGAAATAATGTACGTAAGACATTTAGCATAGGACATGACTTAGAGTAAGCACTCAGCACGTAGTAGTTGTTCTGATTTCCTTACTAATAAGGGCATCGTGTTCACAGTTCTACCAAGAATGGGTTGCCGACTTACTGCCAAGAAGAGGGAGACTACAGATTTACATTCAAGATTGTATGAAGAGCAAGAGCGACCAGTCAAATTGGAGATTGGTAGACAGATTTTGTACGCTCATCTCTGCCCAGTCTTTGGCAAACATTTTACAATATTGCAAGAAACGTGAAACAGAGGGGAGGACAGGCAGAAAGTGAGGTGGATTGAAATTATGCAATTGCTATGCATCCCTGGTCCTCTCTGTTGCCACAGCTCCGGTCCATCATTCCCATTACGTACAGGTCTGTGCTGCCTGCAGCTCCTTGTTGCTTCTCACTCAGGATTCATGAGATCACTTTGTCCCGTGTGCTAAGAATTGGGTCTTAAGGCACCAAGGGGAGCTGTGTCCAGTGTGGTAGTGAAGAAGACGTACCAAAGTGTCTGTAATAAGAGCCCAGCTATAATAGTGTGCCGGACGCTTTGCTGGGAGCCTAGGAAACCATGACCATGACCATCTCTGTCCTCAGTTTGTGTACTACAGTCTAGTGGATGAGACAGGCACACAAACAATGCCACTGTAGAGCAGTGAGTGCCATGCAGGTTTCAGCGTAGGGTTCTAGAAACCACAGCTAACTCTCCTGGAGGTCAGAGATAGGGATATATATATACACTCATTTAATATGTATACTATATGTCTGTGTATACATACACACACACACACACACACACACACACACACACACCCCTCATTTAATCCTTGAAGAAATCATGTGAAGGAAATGTGATGATGTCCATTTTTTTTTCAAATGAGAACATTGGGAGGCAAAGATGTAAAGCAATTTGTCCAAGATCACCAGCTAGTGTGTAGCAGAGAATTCAAGGCAGGTCTGACTCAAAAGCCCATGAGTTTCCTTTTGTATTTTACAAATTTTTTTTCTGAATATGAAATGTTTATATGGAAAAACCCAAATAATACAAAAAACAAAGATGCATCCTCCTATATTCTTACATCTTAACTCACTATTAACATTTTATGGTTTGCACCCTGTCTTTATCTTCTGCAGTTTTAAATACATATTTATAAGATTGGCTCACATATATGCATGTATATATTTTTCCAGCTTAATTGGGGTGTAATTGATATATAACGTTGTATAAGTTTAAGGTGTACAATGTGATGATTTGATGCACATATATATTGAAATGATTGAAATGATTACCACAATAAGATTAGTTAACACATCTATCATCTCACATAGTTACCTTTTTCGTGGTGAAAATATTTAAGCTCTACTTTCTTAGGCACTTTCAAGTATACCATATAGTGCTGTTAACTGTAGTCATGTCGTGATTACATCCCCAGAACGTATTCATCCTGTAACTGGAAGTTTGTATCCTTTGACCAGTATGTCCCCATTTCCCCCACCACCACTGGTAGTCTCCATTCTAATCTGTTTGACTTTTTAAATTCCGCGTATAAGCGATATCAAGCTATACCTGTCTTCCTCTGTCTGACTTATTTCACTTAACATGCATGCTGGTTATGATGATATCCATCACCGTTTAGATTTTTAATTTTTGGATTCCTACTAAACTGAATATTTTTCAAATGTGTAATGATCCCTTATATTTGTTAATTTCCTTATTTTGAGAGCAAGTGTTAGGTGGGCAAACTAAGTCCATGGGCCAAATCTGGTCCGTCGTCTGTTTTGGTAAATAGAATTTTATCAGGACACAGCCATACCCTTTCATTTATGTATTGCCTGTGGCTGCCTTTGTGTCCTTCTGTAGAGTTGGGTAATTGTGACAGAAACGGTATAATCTGTAACTCCTAAAAGACTTACCATCTGGATCTTTACAAAAAGGTTTCCCACCCTGCTCTAGAGAAGAGACTCCTGTATTGTTAATCTCCTAGTCCCTTTATCTTAGATTTTCAATACTTTCCTGTATGTCTGGAGTTGATTTTTTTCATGCTACTTATCCTCAGTCAGAGAGATGTATCTAGACCGGGTGTTGGTCACTAAGCGGGCTGCAGGGATTTCCCGCAATTGTCCTTGCTGATCACTAGCCTCCTGGTGGAGTCTTTCTCAGGTCTACAGAAAAGTGATTGCACATTTAATTCCCAATCCTCAGGATCCAGCTGGTACTCATGTAACCTGGCTCTGGGGTCCCGAGAGAGGATTTTCTATCTCCATCCACAGTTTGTTTCTCTGATACAAATCATTAATACTATCATTGGTATTTCTATTACTTTTGAGAGGCAATACAGTTGCCCCTTGAACAATGCAGGTGTTGGGGTGCCCCACCCCGTGCAGTTGAAAATCCACATATAACTTTACAGTCGGCCCTCCGTAACCACAGATCGTGTAGTACTGTAGCACATATTGAAAGAAAATATCTGCATGTAAGTGGCCCCGTGCAGTTCAAACCCATGTTGTTCAAGGATCGGCTGCATAATATAATTTTTAAAAGCACAGATTCTGGAGTTACCAGGTGGAGGAGAGTCTCTGCCTACTCAAATCCAGCTTTGCAGGAGTAAGAAATAAACTTGTGTTATGCTAACTACGAAGATTTTGGAGTTATTTATTTCATTTTTACCACAGCATAGTTTATACTATGCTGACTAATACAGGGTTGTTCTAAACACTGATTAAACCATAGAAAGCACTTGGATTAATGCCTAGAATATTAAGTGCTGTAAAAATATTTCCCTTTTGTCCTCTTCTTAAAAGAGCCATAATTCTTAGCATGGACCATTTTAGTTTCCACTTACATCTTTATCACTCTACACACACACACACACACACACACACACATCATGTTGTCTTAAGGAAGTTAATAGTCTACAAGTAGGGCTAGAAACTTGGGTGTGGAGTGAAGTAAGAAAGAGTTCTCTCTCCATCTCAAAAGACAGCCACCCATGTATGAAGTTCTGTTTAGACAGACTCTGTGTCTCTGAGCAAGGGAAGGGAATCTATGTATCTTGCTACCATCTCTCAGGCTGCTAGGGCCGCTCTGTTTCATGAGGGAAAGCACAAGCAGACTACCATTTTGTTTTCTCAGTACACTTCCATTCGCCTTACAGTTAGTAGAAATTTCTCCCAGATTCTGCAGTAGGCTGTTTTTATCTTTCAGTGTTAATTATTTTCATCTTTTCCTGAGTCTCTATTGGTTCTTTCTCAAACCATCAGTCTTGTTTTTGGCCTCCAGTCATGCTTCTCGCATTCATTCATTCTTCTTACAGAGACTATATTCCGTCTATATATTCTCAATAAAGTTATTTTCATTTCAAAGCCATTTTCTTTGATGACTCATTAGTTGGAGGCTAGAACACAGCAGAACAGACATGATTAAGAGAGTGGCTGAAGTTCAGTAGTCTCCATCTCCCACAGTGTTGCTTATTTCAAATAGCAAGCCATCCTTTGTTTCTTCCTTGACATATCAAGTATGCATAATCTAACTTCCTTATTCTTGGAAAATGGAACTCGACTATTCATGGTCTACATCCTGAGCCCTGCTATATATTGTCTTTCCATGATGTTTTGGAGTCACAGGTTAAGGACGTGTGTATTAGCCAATTTTGGTGGAGAAATGAGTAGGGGCCAAATCATGAAGGGACTTAAGTGCCAAACTTAGGACTTTGCACTGTAGGGACTGTGGTAACTTGATACAATCTGCATTTAGGAAAGGCGATCCTGGTAGGAAACATCGAAGGAAGTAAAGAGGATGTAGCCCAAGCATTTGGTTTACCCTCTCACCCTTCAGGGAATAGAGAGGAAATATAGACTGTTGTTAGGAAGGTAGAACTGATGGACTTGGTGTCTGGTTGAAAAAGACAGAGGTGCAGTGATGCCAGGTTTCTGACTTGAGTCACTGTGAGTGCTGGTGTCATTTATTCATCAAACTTCAGCCCACAAGAGTAAAAGGTTTTTGGAGAAGAAGATACTTTCTTTTTTACATGTGTTGTGTTTGAGATATCTTGGGAACATTCTGCTGAGGTGTCGGAAAGGCATTTGGATATATAGGCCCAGAACGCAGAGAAGGTAACTGGAGTAGAGAGGAGAGAAGCAGCTCAGGTAACCGTCACCTTTAGGGAGGTGGCTGAGAGATGTCATTACCTCAGGTAGAGCCCTGAGGGTTGTGAATAGGCAGCAGAGACCTGAGGAAGGGCAGCAGTGTTACTGAAGGATAGCTTTAGTCTGCTGTGCCCACGACACCCTGGGGATTCCCGGAGATTCTAAAGGGGAGAGAATCTTGATCCCGATGTTCAGCTGATGGGGACTTTGGAGCCAGCAGAAGCTGACATATTAACATGATGTTGTTAGCCCCGACATGCAGAATGGTTTACCCATTCATCCTTCAGGGGTTACTTTATTATTCAGTAACAGAAAGGCCTCGGACTTTCCTCTTAAAAGCGTCATCTTGGTCTTTTTCCTCTTTCATCCACACAGAGCCCATTGCCTCATATGGAGGCAGCGTGTTGTGGAAACAGCAGGGACTCTAAAAACTTTCAATTCTAGATTTACACTTGGAGTAGAAACTTACTGGCTAGGTAACATTGGTAAAACCGCTTCGCTTCACTGAGCCTCTCTTTCCTTTCTTATAACCTCAAATATTGTTGAGATTAAATAAGGTGACATAAAGACATTTGACACAGCTAGTTTTCCCTATCTTTCTTTTAATTGCCGAGTAGTACTTTTATGCTTTAATGTCAGCATCTCAGCCAAAGACTTTTTTTCAGGAAAGAGCACCTTTGTACCAGTACCTTTCATTGAGGTCCAAGAACCTGGCCCTCATTTTACTGACTGTTTGTTTTAAGCTTGCAAAGGTGTGTCTCTGATAGGCTCTGACTAACTAGACAGGGTCCTCTTTCACTATGATGAAGTTCCAGAAAGCCATTCTTCAACAAAAACCATTCTCCCGGGCTTCCCTGGCGGCGTAGTGGTTGAGAGTCCGCCTGCCGATGCAGGGGACACGGGTTCGTGCCCCGGTCCGGGAAGATCCCACGTGCCGCGGAGCGGCTGGGCCCGTGAGCCATGGCTGCTGAGCCTGTGCGTCCGGAGCCTGTGCTCCACAATGGGAGAGGCCACAACAGTGAGAGGCCCGCGTACCACAAAAAACAAAACAAACAAACAAAAAAACCCCATTCTCCCACCTTCTTTTTCTGTGACCCTTGGAAACTGCAGTCAGATCGTCTCGTAGTTCAATCTTGTCTGACACAGTTTTGTTTGTCTGAGCCCTGTGAATGGAGACTGCTGCTGCTTCTGCTTCTCTGCCTGCCCATGAAGGCCTCATCTGTCTCATTCATCTCCTCGAGGTTTGTGATCTCAAATTCCTATTTTATTTACCCACTGTGGTCATTGATTGAACTTCATAGCCCATCGGTAGTCCTTGGCCTGGGGAATCATGTGGATTCCTCTAATCCTTTGTAAATGGTATAGCCATGTTATTGGAATTTTCAAATTTCCCCCTACTATCTGAAAGCAGAGGTTCCTACGAATCCTTTCCTAAGCTGAAATGGCATAAAGTGAAGAAGCAGTTACCTTGGGATATGTCTTGCTAACAGATGCACAAAATAAATGGAGATGAAGCACAGATGCTCACAGACACAGTTCAATGCTATGGGGGCTTGATGCTTAGATGCTGAGTGTAGTTCCTGGGGAAGGAGCTGGGTGGTGTCACTCCCTCCGCTCAGGTGCACCCTGCCTCTATAACGGCTGCTGCCAAACCAACGCTGAACTCTATTTTCACTTTTTGTCTTGTTTGTAATAGCGAAATGTCTTCGGATTTCTTTTGGTTAGATAAAACAGGTACTAATGTAGGTCTTTTGTAAGAGCTAGGTGGAGTAAAGTGAACTCTTGAAAAGCAGGGTTATCTGTACCTGATAAAAGGCAGGGCTCTGTCCATCAAAATATTTGTGATTATAGCTTGGTTATGGCCTCAGTGGGAAAAGTAGTCTTCCAAACTTCCTGAGATGAGTTTTAGCGTGTCTTATAATATTCCATCCAACTTCTCTGTGCGGCTCCTTCCCTTTGTCATTGTTAGCCTGGGACCAAGGGCACTGTGTACATTTGGGAAAGCTGGCCCACAGTCCCTGACCTTGGATTACAGAGATATCTTCAAGGTGAAGCTTCCCTATTCGAGGATTTCCAAAGCAATGTGGAAGGACCATTCTCTCTTGGCCAGTCTTGTTGATTTTTCAGGAAAATGAGCCATTACCACAACCTTTCTCCTCCATACCATTGTTTGCTAACTCTTTGTCCCTTTCAAGAGTAAAATGCTCAGTGATTTATAACCTGAAGGGCCCATGTCAGGCTGTGGAGTACTTTGTTTCCTCTCAACTACCTTCAGGAAAATGACCCAAGATACTACCCTCATAAGGCATCTTTTCTTGGAAGTCCTCTTGTTCTAAATTACTTTAAAGTTAGTAACTGGTAGAAGATTATTTTACAGCATCTTAGCTTACTGAGAGGCTTTTAAACATACTCATGGCTTCCTTTTTTTTTTTTTTTTTAATCTCTAGAGTTGCCCTTCTGTTTTCTGAAGTTACTTTAAGGATCATCTTTCAGAAGGAAAACAACCTGGCATATAAACCACTTCTGAGCCTGTTTATCCAGAGTGGAGGGTGAGGATACTAATAGGCATGAAAAACAATTTCACGGGTGTTAAGCTGTAGCTCCAGGCTTCACCTTCAAGGAATCAATGTCTCAGGCTGCTATTGGACAAGAAGATGTTGATGCCAGTGTCTCTGGGGAAGACAAGAGACTAGATTGAATATTGCTGAATTTGTTTTCTGAAGAAATATTTAGAAGCATCTGCCCTTCACTTTTCATCTTTTCACCTGCACACCTGATTAAACATCTATAAAAGTAACTGCAAAGTCGGATAATCACCACAATGAGGACCAGATGCAGATGTGCCTCCTGGAAAAGGGAGTGGATCGCAGTGGAAGAGTAGCACGTGGGGACGGCTAGGAAAGGGAAGACAAATGGGGCAGCCAGAGATGTGTCTCAGGAGAAGGCTGGGGAGATCATTCTGGGACCTCCCCAGTCTCTGGACGAGGCCAGAAAGGTACAGGCTGAGCCAAGAACTCATGAATGCCTCTGGTCAGTGAGTTAATCATTTAATGAATAAGGAAACTATGCACGGGCCTCCAGGTTAAAGGTTAACGGGCAGGGTTTCAAAAACAATTTCATTAAGTAGACACTAATAGATTACAACTTATGTGTTCCCACATTAAAACAAGAAACTGGTTCAAATGAACGAATGCATACTGGATTCAAAATTATTTTTAAAAAAGTGTGAGTGAGCGGCTGAGGAAAGCTGAAATCTTAAGATAGAAATAAAAGCACCACGTAGTATGGAGCATAGAGTAGCTATTGGGAAGTTAATTGTGTATACATTGATCTTCCCAAAGAGACAGCGGTTCTATAGATAGTGGTCCAGGGAGGGACTCTGTCTTCATCCTTCTGTTCCTCATAGTGGATTAATTCAATAAATAGGAGTTGAATTCAACTCAGTGTCACACTGGCATTATGGTTGTACATTGAGTATGCAGAAAAAAATCAGTGAACTTGTTTATAGTACCAAGAATTCCCTATAATGGATCTAACTCACCTGTACCTTCAAACTGAGAAAGAAAGAAAAAAGGATACACTCATTATGTAATAAAATTAAGGTATGTGTTTTAAACACCTGGAAAGAAATCCAGCTGTTACGTTTCAACCCCCCAACATCAAATGGACTGAAAATGGATTGTTAAGAACCACTACCACCACCGCTACAGTAACAGCAAACACAGAGCAGACACCGTTCCAAGTATTGTACATATTAATGCACTTAATCCTCATAAAACTCTATAAGATAGGTACTATTGTGGTCTTCATTTTACAGAGAGAGAAACTGAGACACAGAGAGGTTACATTACTTGCCCAAGGTCATACAACAAGTGGGCAGCAGAATCTGGATTTGAATCAATGCACTTAGGCTCTAAACTCTGTGCTGTGGACCCTCACTTTACTACTCCCCTATGGGACTGTGCAGTGTGCTGGAATAATGTTGGAAAAAAATACTATAAACTTACTAGATAGGGAGCATTTCATTCCACCTGTAGACCTTCTAAAGGAGGCATGATGTGAGTTGAAGGACCAGCTGGATTTCAGCGGGTGGGGAAGGAAAGAGGTCATGAACGATGGGGTAGGTGTGCGTAGATGGGTAGAGGAGATGAAGAAAGGTGTTGCAGATGACAGAAGGGAGTGAGAAGGAATATAAATTCAAGGCAATTGGGGGAAATAGTGGATAGACCAGTTTGGCAGGAGATAACTTGGAAAGGTACAGATGACGGCGGGATGAACTTGATCCCTGAAGGCAATGGGGAGCTATTGAAAACTTTTGGGCTAGTAAACAACATGAGTAGAAAATCTTCCTGGCTTCCTCCAGACCAAAACTGGACCTCAAGACTTGGAAACCCATCCTGCCCAATGACTGAATGTAGTTAGAAGTTAAGCCCAAATACAGAACGTGGGTTTCAAGGGTCTCAGATCTCAGTTGTACAATTAGGCTACTTTGTTTACTTTCCTTTTTCATGTAGAAACACTATTGTAGAATGAACTTATTTACAAAACAGAAATAGAGTCACAGATGTAGAAAACGAACTTATGGTTGCCAGGGGGCAAAGTGGCATGGGTGGGGGTGGGGGGGATAAATTGGGAGATTGGGATTGACATATACACACTGCTATATATAAAATAGATAACTAATAAGGACCTACTGTATAGCACAGGGAACTCTTCTCAATAATGACCTATATGGGAAAAGAATCTAAAAAAGAGTGGATATATGTATATGTATAACTGATTCGCTTTGCTGTACAGCAGAAACTAACACAACATTGTAAGTCGACTATAGTCCAATAAAAATTAAAAAAAAACACTATTGTAGGTTTTAAGAGGATATTAATGATTAAAACAAACAAAAATAGCCCTGTCCTCATGGAGCTAACAATCTAGAGGGAGAAGACATAATGCACAAGATAAAATAAGTAAAGAGAATCTATGAATATTTTGAATATATTGCATATCTGGAAGTTGCTAAGAGAGTAGATCTTAAAAGTTCTCATCACAAGAAAAAGATTATTTTTTAACTCTGTAAGATGATGGATGTTAACTAGACTTATAACAGCGCTGAGCATTTTGCTATGTATACAAATATCAAATCATTGTGCTGTATACCTGGAGCTAATTAATGTTATATGCCAATTATAGCTCAGTTTTTTAAAAAAGAATGAATTATATAAATCTTTACATTTGTGTGCTAAGTTTCTGGACAATGAAACAGACTTATAAGAATCTTAGTAAGAGGGCTTCCCTGGTGGCACAGTGGTTGAGAGTCTGCCTGCTAATGCAGGGGACACGGGTTCGAGCCCTGGTCTGGGAGGATCCCACATGCCGCGGAGCAACTAGGCCCATGAGCCACAGCTACTGAGCCTGCGCGTCTGGAGTCTGTGCTCCGCAACGAGAGGCCCTGATAGTGAGAGACCTGCGCACCGCGATGAAGAGTGGCACCGGCTTGCCACAACTAGAGAAAGCCCTCGCACAGAAACGAAGACCCAATACAGCAAAAATAAATAAATTCCTACCCCCAACATCTTCAAAAAAAAAAAAAGAATCTTAGTAAGAATTCTTAGTAAGAATCCTCCTTCAGGAGATCTCAAAAGAAAGTCCATTCTACTGACTATAGTAAACAATAACAACAAAATATATAATATGCATATATAATGTATATGAATGTTAGATAGTGATGAAAGGAGAAAAATAAGAAGGGGAGGGGGACGAGAACAGTGAGGGTATTGAATTTTGGACAGGAAAACCTGTCTAAGAAGTAACTACTCAAAGGAGTTGATGAGGAAACCGTGTGGATATTTGGAGGAAGAGCTTTCCAGGAAGAGAGAAGAACAAGTGCAAAGCCCCTGAGGTGGAAGCATGTCTGGAATATATGAGGAAGGAAGTGGAGGGAGTAGGGGGTTGATTAACTGGAGGTAAAGTGAGTAAGTGTGAGGTAGATCACGTGGGCCCACATAGGTCATAACAAGGATTTAGCTTTTACTCTGAGACCACTGTAGTTCTGGAGCAGAGGACTGACACAATCTGAGTGATGTGTTAGTGGGATCAGTGTGTCTCGCGTGTTGAGAATAAGACATGAGGATGAGTGTAGATAGGAGACAAAGGCAGAAGCAGGAAGACCTGTTAGGAATAGGGTGGCAGCAAGAGAGAGGGTATCCAACTTTGAATATATTTTAAGGTAGAGTGTATAGAATTTTCTGAGGTACAAAATGTGGAGGAAGAGAAAGAGAGGAACCAGGAACAGTACGATGGATGTACCTGAGTGACTAGATTATGGGAGGAACGGTTTTCTTTTTGGTAGTAGTGGAAGGAGAGCCATCAGGAGTTCAGTTGTAGATGAGATAGGTTGGCAAGCTCTATTAAACATTCAAGTAGAAATATCAGCTGGGCAGATAGTTATAAGATCTGGGGCTCAGGAAAGGGGTTTAGGCTAGACACAGACACATTGGATCATAGCACATGGATGGTAAAGCCGTTAACTGACTGAGATCACCTAGATAACCAGCTTAGATAGAAGAGGTCCAAGGACTGATCCCTGGGCACTGAACATTCAGAAAGGGAGGGTGGGGAGAACCAGCCAGAGAATCCAAGAAGGAAGGCCGGTAAGGTGTGAGGAAAACAAAGTGGGTGTGATGTCCTAGAAGCCAAGGCAAGAACGGGTTTCAAGGAGAAGTGAGGCCGGAGAAAGGAGCCCCTGACTTAGCAACATGCAGCCTTTGTGACATTGAGAAGAGCAGCAAAGGTCAAAAGCAGAGAGTGCGGCTAAGTGGTTTGAGAGGCTGGACACCCCCTATTTTATTTTAACAATGTCATTCTCTTGGCTTGGCATCTTCTTAGGTGGGTACCTGATAGAGAAAAGGTCCCTTTTTAAAAGTGCTTCCATGGTGTTCTGCCTTTGCATGGCTTTTCTCCTGTGTTCATTTGTGGATTCAAGTGGGTGTTTTTTTTTTTTTTCCAGAAAACTTATATTGATGGAAGCCTCCTTTGGGCAAAGGCATGGTGCTAGCTGGTGTGCTGGGTTAGCAGGGTAGAGGGAATTCAGAGAAATAGGAGGTGTAATTCCAGTGGTTGCTCTGGTGCCCGTCACACTTCCCTTTCGTTCACTCTGGAAACATGTTTCACTGCGGTCTGGGTATAGCTGAGGTTGCCTCACCCCCAACCAAGACTGGGCAGGTGACCTAGGCTTAGCCAACCAGAATGCTGGCTCTCCTCCGCCACAGTGATTGGTCCAAGGGCCAGCAGCCACCATCACACCAAAAGCTCCACTCTATAGCACCTGCATCCAATAGCATACCTGGCTTGGGGAGGACTGAGATGTGAGTGGCTAGAATGGGGAAATTTTCAGCTTCCCCAAGAGGCCCCAACCTGGCAGTGTACATAGACGGGAGGCTGTGTGCCCTCCAGAGGGCAACTGGCAGGCTCAACCAGTGAGCAGGAAGTTGTGACTACAGGGAGATCCCTGGCAGAAGGGCAAGCCACACAGGGAACCTCCCTTTCTGACTTGGCCTCCCCTGACCGCTGACTCGGTACTTCACTGGAGGGACCTCGAAAATGGCCTGGCTGTTTTGCATTTCAGCAACTATTACAAAGCCACATGATAAATGACGGCCTGTTTCCTCACTTCTGTTTTCGAGGGCACCACAAAAGGACATCACAATCCATAGTCATGCTGGGCCAGAACCCCCCTGCCCCCATCCTCTCCCCTCCCCCCCAAGTAAGATTCTCCCCAGAGCGTGATTGATCACAGGAATGGCAGGTCTCCAGCTGAAGCTGGGGAGAGAGGAAGGATGGGCAGTGGGATTAAAGTGGATGGAAAAGTTAAAAGAGGGAGAATTTTTATTTTTGCAATGTGCCCCTCTGCTAACCATTATTTTAAAGCTTCCTGAATGGAAACGAATCAGGAAACAGCAGTGGGACTAATAAAATCATACTGGGGAACAGCTGGGGATAGCATCAGTGATCATTAATAATACCACTATTGTGTGGGACCTTTGGTCATACATAAACTTGGCTAAAATCCTTTTTTTCTCCCAATGTCCCCAAGTTTTTTTGTTTTTCTGGAGGTTTTTTTGGACAATGAGAGTGTAATTCAAAAAGTTAAGTGACTTGCCCAAGGTCATTCACACTGGATCAAGACAGAGCAAGAAGTTAAAATTATGTCCTTGTAATTTAGTTTCTTTACCCCTCCAGACTGGCTGTGAAAAAGGCATTCTGCTCATTTTCAGTTTCAGTGAAGGAGGCTAACAATGTTACTTTCAACACTAAGCCAGAAGATGAATGTCCTAGAACGAATCCCCATTGCTTTTTCTGGCAAGTGACCTTGTTGACCTGGCCTGAAAATTGCCTTAAGCAAAAGCACTTCAGACCTTAAAGAATTTATTTTCTTTTATTCTCCTCTCCCTCCTTTGTTGCAGGGACTTTTGTCCACCTGGTCCTCAGTTTTAAAAAAATACACGTTGATTTTAGCTTCTCTTTCTGTTCATTTGCTCATTCATTCATTAACTAAATTTATGAAGCATAAATATTTATTGAGCACTTACTATGGACCAGTGCCATGCTAAGTTCTGGAAGGACAGTGGCGCAACCCAGTAAGGGGGTTAGGAAATCTTTCCCTGTGGGAAGGACTGATTAGCTGGGACTTGAAGGATGAATAGGCGTTAGCCAGGTGAAGAGGGGGCTGGAAGAGAATACCAGGACAGCAGGTATACTTGGAGGCAATAGGAAGCAGGGTCCCTCAGAGAAGTGCCCAGGTGTTCAGTAAGCCAGGAGGAGGACGGAAAGATAGACTATAGAGGCATGAAGGCTGTTAAGGGGTGTTGACTTTCTCCTAAGAACCATGGGAACCTGGAAGAGTTTTAAATACACAAGCTTCTAGCTCCATCTCTCTCTCATCCTAGAACTCTAATGGCTATGGGAGAAAATAAAAAGTGTTTTGATAAATACCTGAGTTCCCAGGCCCTGGCCACTCCCATGCATCTTTAACTGTGGGTGTGAATTCCCCCCAGGCCCTCCCGTTACAATAAGAGAGGAGAGGGAGTCCTGAGAGGTACAGATCATCCCTTGGCAAGATCTAATTTCAAAAATGACCCTGAACAGAAAAATTGTTGAGAATCCCAGTGACCAAAGCGATCCAAAGAAGGGGACAAGGGGACACGCACACCGGGAAGGAACAGTCCTAAAATTCTGTGATCCAAGGCCAAATTCCACTAGTGCCTCACAAGGCACCGGGCCACACTCCTAACTGTGCCGGGAGTCACAACCCAGTGACCCGCCTTGTCTCCCGCTGACTTGTTTTAGGTGTGTCCTTGAGATTCCAGCCCTGATTCTCCAGTCAGGGAGTGGAATCTTGGAACGTGCTCCTTTTTGTAACCTTTGGCCTCGCCTTTTCACACATGTACACCCCGATTCCAGAGCTGCGCCTGTTGAAACCATTTTCATCACTGCTCCTGCTGCTTCAAAGCCATTTCCTCTGCAGCGCCCGGAGAGAAACTGTCTTGTCTGAGGCCTCCCTGGCAGTGGAAGAGAGAGAAGCCGAGTCTTATTGTTCACTAGGCATAATGGTCCTGCCTCAGGACCTTTGCTCGGGCTACACATCAGCCTGGACACTTTCTCGAGATACCTGCCTCACGTTGAGTCTTTGCTTATCTATTACCTTCTTACTAAGGTCCTTTCTATCCTATTTAATACCACCCACCTGCTGCATATCCTCCTCACCCTACTTTCCTTTTCCTTTTTTCTATACATCTGTCTTAGAATACACTATGTAATTTACTTATGTACTGCACTCATTGTTTATTGTCTGTTTTATCCAACTAGAATACAAGCTCACCAAAGGCATGGGAATGTCCCAAGTACATAAAGCAGTGCTTGCATGTGGTGAGTGTTCACTGAGTATTCACTGAATGCTTTTCCAGCAGGATGATGCATTATTTTCTCCATATTACTTTCATGCTTCGTTGGCGGTGGACGCCGACATCATCAAGGTGCATGGTGTTATGCACAGGTAACATCTCCGCTCCAGGGTCCTCTGAGGTACCCTCAATATTCAGTCAATTCTCCTTAGACACATAGGAATGAAATGAGGTATAAGGAATTGGTCTCTGGTAGGCACTGAGCGTCAAGGTGAAAAGGTTTGATGCCCAGAGGCAGACATATAAACAAATGCTTTTAAAATGGGGCCGGAGGATTACTGAGCCCTGAGAATTGCCTGTTGGTACGAACTCAAAGTCAGGAGGTGGCAGGCAGCAAACACTGACCACACTCCAATCAACAAGGTCAGCGAAGAATTTACATGCAGGAAGTCATCTATTTTTAATATTGCAATTGCTTTCCTGTTTTCCTTTATTTGGTATGTTACCACAGGAGCCCCATTCCAAGAGTTTTGTTTGAACGCTTTCCTCTCCCATTTTTCTTTTTTAAGTTTGGATGCAGCCTGGTATTTCCAGAGAGCAAACGTTCTCCTATTATTTAAAGAAAATCAGGAGGCCGGGTCATCTGTCAGGCTGAACAATGCTGGACTGATGTAAAGTGTGAGGGTCACAGAGGTTGGAGATGCTAAAGGGTCGGCCGAAAGTGAGCTGTCTTCTGGGGGATGGTGTGAAAGGGTGTGCCGCAGGCAGCGAGGGGTTGCTTGTGTGCTGGGTGAGCCAACCCAGGGAAGCAGGATGTTTCTTGCCAAACTGGCAGGACTTGAAGTGAGTCCCCAATGGTCTAGTGCCCACCCCCGTCCTACCTCACCACACCCCCATGGTGCGAGAGGGAAACATTCCTTTCATACCCAAAACAGTCTAAGCCCCTCCTGGATGTATTTTTCTGGCCAATTATATGTTATTTAGCTGAGGTTTTATAGACTTTGTATTTTCCAAGCACCGAAATTGCAAAGTTTCCCAACTGTTTGATTATAACTCCACAATCAACCCTGTTTGCATTACCCTTTCATTAGCCCTTTGCAGGGCCATGACTCGCAAAGCCGGGGCGGGAACACAGGCAAAAGCAGTGGAGATTTTTCGGAACACAGATTCCTTATTGTAATGAAGTTAACGTTGAGCTACATCTGGGCCTGGCTAACAAGGTTCACTGGGTCCCAAATCCACAGGACGGTCCTCCCTTCTGTGTGGCTGAAAGACTTGGATTTGAGCTGATGGACTGTTGTTCATTCTTGGAGTTTACTCCCCGGTCTTCCACCGGCCTCCCTGGCCCTGGATATGTGGCATTTCAGCTCCACTGAAACAGTCCCAAGGAAGGCACTTCCCTCTCTGAGAAGCGGCCCTGGACTTCCTGCTCTGACCTTGCAGATGTTTCCTTAATTTCTCCTGGAAATCTTGATGGTCCTGTGCCGCAAGTCCTAGATTCTTGCCTCTCCCCACCTCCTTTCTACGATCCTTGTTTGGTGTCTCTGAGTCATATTCAGAAGTCCAGCGTGGGTTCCTTTTTGCTGGTGGCCGGCTGTACCTATTTTTTCTGGTGACTTTGGCAGACTCTGAAGGGAAATGTTTTCGTGGAACAGAAAGACTTTAAGCACACTCATCTTTCACAGAGACCAGGATTAGTATTGCAACTAAGACAGAAACAACACCGAATTTTTCGTAGTCAAAGTGATTTCAAACGTTAACCCATGAATCCAAATGGAGTTGTGCAGTGAGCAGTGCTAACCCCGTATTAGACAAGAGAACCTGTCAAGGTTAAATAATTTATTGCCGATCAGGGCAGAAGCCCAACAAGGAACTCTCACCACCAGTACCATCTCCAGAACCGGAGTTACATTTTAGGAAAACAAAGCATTCCACTTTGTAAGAGTAAAGCAACTATCCCCTTGTTCTAGACACTCACCACTGTTGTCTCAGGCATCCCTATGCTTTGAAAAAAATTGTATTATTTGAGCCAGAATTGGCTATTAATATCCCATAATTTGTTCAACAAATAATATAGGAAATACATATAATAAAATATAGGCTTAAAACTGAATAACAGGGTCAGAGATATGTAAATTAGAACAAGTGCAGAGTGAAGATGAGGGAATCCAAAAAATCTTACCAAGTTACAGTAATTGAGCAGTAAATTTGCCTCATAGCTTCCTGATGGCCAAAGCAAAGAAAGAAATACGGTCATTTACACAGATGTTATTATCCACTAGGGAAAAAAATTACCCTTTCCTCCGGAAACAAAGCTTTTTGCTTTTAGTTCTGAAGGATATGTCTCATGGAAGGCTTCAGCAAATGAAGTAACATTTTCATAAAGTTATCTATTTCAAGATATATCCATGAAGTGACATCTTGGGTAGATTGCATAATCTCTCTGAACAGCAGTTTTCCATCATGTCCATTCATTTTAGGGTGTCTATCACCCACGCCTGGGCAGAGGTAAAGCTGATTCATTTCAATAACTGTATCTAAAGATTTCATGTGTGGAGCACTGTGCTATGTGCTCCAGGAATATAAGATTTTTAAAAAGATATGGTCTTGGTCCTCTGGGTGCATAGCCCAGTGAGGGGGGACACATAAATACACAAATAATTACCATACAATGTAGCTTGTTGTCTTATCTGTAACAGAATACCATAGACTGGGTGGCTTAAACAACAGACATTTATTTCTCACAGTTCTGGAGGCTGAGAAGTTAAGATCCAGGCACCAGTGTCTGGTGAGAGCCTTCTTTCTGGTCTGCAGATGGCCATCCTCTTGTACCCTCACATGGTAGAGAGCAGAGGGACAGCAAACTCTCCTCTCACTTCTATAAGGGCACTTATCCCATTCACAAGAGCTCCACCCTCATGACCCACTCACTTCCCAAAGTGCCCCCACTCCTAATATCATCCCATCAGGGGTTAAGATTTCAACATGTGAATTAGGGGGACACAAATATTTAGTCCATAATACTTGTGTTTAGGAGTGTTACAAAGGGTGAACAAAGAGCTGTTGGGTAGATTCATTTTCCAAAGAAATTTCCAATACCCTTTTGATATCATTGTGTTATGAGGCTGGGTGCATACATATCTGAAACTGCTTGGGAATGACAATAGCTATAGACCCAAGGATTTCTCTGACTGACTTGGTAAGAAATGTGTCAATCCCTAAAGTGACCTCTCCAGCCAAGGGTACAGTACTCTCTGTAGGCTACATGCCCACCCTGGTAGCCCAGACTGGGACCAGAGTGGGGTGACTGTCCAAGGGGAGGTGTGGGTTCTGTTACCCAAATCAAAGCTGCTGGGAAGCTCAAAGCCACAAATGTCCACTATCCGGTTTTCCCTTCTTCAAACATGTCCCCTATTTGCTAACCTGGATAATTTAGTTTTTTCTGGGCTCCCTGCAACCCAGATTCAGTTGTCATCTCTAATTGAACTCGGGAAGACAGAGCAGATATACAGCATTCACTTTTCTTATTATTGGGAGAGAAACAGTTAATTGTAAGGAAGCAACAGTTCTGCTCTCTTTTCTGGCTAAAGCAGCTTAATTCATAAAATGTTTCCTATCACTTTGCTGCTGTTACCAAGGGAGCTCGATGGAAACCCTCCAGCACTTCTGTAATTCCTTAAATCCTGCACTCCTATTAGCCACCAAACCCTGCTTGGGTCACTTGACCCCAGAAGAGCTCAAGGCTGAAAAAACGAGACGGACACACTAGAGCCTCACTGTGAAAAATTCATCAGCTCTTGATATGAATTATGGCATAAGACAGAGGAACACTCTCACATATATCCTGGTGGGGCTTGAGGGCTGCATCTTTGACATACATTCTTTTTCTTCTCCCAACCTGGATCGGATGCCCACTCTTATTCCGTCTCACACTCCAAGCGTGGGAGGGTGGGCAGCTGGATGAAGCTCATCAGGGAAACATGCCTTTCCACTCAGACCACATGGTGCTGTCCTGACTCTATCAGTCCAGGGAACATAGGAACGGTGGCATGGATAGTGTGAAATAATAGTACTCAAACATGACTTTTTTTCCCCAAAGCCAATCTACACTGCATGTGGAATTCCATCATTGTAATGAATGCTTGAGTTGTATTAACCATCGCACATATATGCAGAACAAGCTTACCTGCTTAATTCTGTTAGGCTGCAAATCACTTTTCTCTCATCTCCAAACGCTGGCTGAAAAACTCCCTTAAAGGTGTTCCCTCTTGGGCTTCCCTGGTGGCGCAGTGGTTAAGAGTCCGCCTCCCGATGCAGGGGACATGGGTTCGTGCCCCGGTCCGGGAAGATCCCACATGCCGCGGAGCGGCTGGGCCCGTGAGCCATGGCCGCTGAGCCTGCGGGTCCGGAGCCTGTGCTCCGCAACGGGAGAGGCCACAACAGTGAGAGGCCCGCGTACAGCAAAAAAAAAAAAAAAAAAAGGTGTTCCCTCTGAACCCCGAATTCAACATGTCTATGAGACTTCCGTATGACCAAAACCTCAGAATTATCTTTGTTATCTCCATTTCCTGTTCTCTAATTATGTATCAATCTGTTTATCAATCTATCTTCCCCTCAACAAGTATCTCCTGAGCTCCTTCCATGCGGCTGGCACTGTGCAAGACCCTGGGAATATGATGCGGAGGAAGAGAGGACATGGTTCCTGCCTCATGGAGGCTCCCGTCTGATAGAAGAGACAGGTGTTACCCCAAATCATCATAGACACAACTAAGAAATTACAACCAGGACAAGTGCTAAAAGGAGAAATAAGCTCAGTTGATTCTTCTTTCATAATTACTCCTGAGTTTATTTTTTCTTTCCCACCATGGCCATGTACCTTGACCAGGATTTATCACCTCATGTCTAGATCTCTGCAATAAACCTCCTGTTCTATTCCCCTACTCAGCATAGTATGAGGACTCCTCATTGCCAACACAACTTGGACCTTTTTTGGACCTGGGTGCCTCATTCTTTAAATGGTCCTTCCTATTTTACCCACTCACCATTGTTATCTCTCCAAATTCTACCACTATTTAAGACCCAGCAGATACAAATGAACTTATTTACAAAACAGAAATAGACTCACAGACAAAGAGCACAAACTTATGGTTACCAAAGGGGAAGAGGGATAAATTAGAAGTTTGGGGGCTTCCCTGGTGACGCAGTGGTTGAGAGTCCACCTGCACATGCAGGGGACACGGGTTCGTGCCCCGGTCTGGGAAGATCCCACATGCCGCGGAGCAGCTGGGCCTGTGAGCCATGGCCGCTGATCCTGCACGTCCGGAGCCTGTGCTCCGCAACGGGAGAGGCCACAACAGTGAGAGGCCCGTGTACTGCAAAAAAAAAAAAAGTTTGGGATTTAAAAGAACACACTACTATATATACACACACACACACACACATATGGAGTAGATAACCAACAAGGACATACTGTATACCACAGGGAACTATACTCAATATCTTGTAATAACCTATAATGGAAAAGAATCTAAAAAAGAAAAAAAAATATATATATATTCTCTGCTTATTTTGTGAATCTAGGCAGTGGGCTCTAGGGATCTGTCCGAAGCATTTGCTTATTGTTCCCATCTTCTTCTGAGCCAGCATGTCCTGGACCCCACTTAATTCCTCAAATCTTCATAGACACAAATAAGGAACTATAACCAGGACAAGTGCTAAAAGGAGAAATAAACTCAGTTGATGCTTCTCTCATAATTAAACTCGTGAATTGTTTTCCCTTCCGCATGGCCATACACCTCGACCAGGATTTACCATATATTTGCTGTATACCTGAAACTGACACAACATTGTAAATCAACTATATTTCAAACAAAAAAGACCCAGCAGAAGTGTGATCCCGTCTTTGAATCTGTCAGCTCCAGCCAGAATTGAACTCCTACCTTTCCCTTCAAGAAGCACTTCTTTTCCACATCATTTTAGTGGCATATCTTTTTTTTTTTTTTTTTTTTTTTTTGCGGTACATGGGCCTCTCACTGTTGTGGCCTCTCCCGTTGCGGAGCACAGGCTCCGGACGCGCAGGCTCAGCGGCCATGGCTCACGGGCCCAGCCGCTCCGCGGCATGTGGGATCTTCCCGGACCGGGGCATGAACCCACGTCCCCTGCATCGGCAGGCAGACTCTCAACCACTGCACCACCAGGGAAACCCATAGTGGCATATCTTATATACCGTGGTCATTTGTGTGGATCTTCTCTCCTGTTAGTTTGTAAGTGCCTGCAGGGCAAGGACTCCATGTTCCATGTAGTGGTCACTTGCCATAATTTTGGCTGTACCAGAATCTGAAGTTCCTTTCCGTATTTTGGGAATTGAGTCTTTGTTAAAGACCCAACCCACATCCTACTACAGAAGTCCCCAGGCACTCATGTTCCCAGGCTTCTTTGTTGTTAGGGTTTGGACATGGGACTTAACGTTCTTCCAAACAGATGCCCCAAACAGAGAGCTAATGATACAAAGGAGCAAGGATATCAAAGATGCTCTCTGGTGGAGGCTGCAGCCCAGCAGTGGTGGCAGTGTTTGATGGCATCTTCCAGTGCCCATGATGGTGGGGTCAGTGGCAACAATTTCCTCACCAGATTGGGTCTGTGAAATGACTTTAGGGTTTCTCCCTGTTGGCATAGCCAGATCCCTCCAGGATTCCGTGAGCTACTCAATATCCTTCTGTGAATCCCTTCCTGCTTAACTCAGCTGCAGTCTCTCTTAGCCTCCAAAGATAGTAACACAGAGCCTCAGTCATTGTAAATATTTGTTGAATAAATGAATAAACCTATTATTGCTAGCTGTAATTGCCTAACACAGTGTTTTCTCATCCATGAATTGGCTAATAATTCCTACCCCAAAAGGATGCTGTAAGAATTGGATGAGAAATGTATGCACAGCAGTTAGCACGTAGTAAGTAAGCAATAAAGAATAGTCTTGGGGTAGAAATAGGGATCTGTTGATGATGATGATAATGATAGATCAATGAATACTCCCCGCTTGCACGGGAGGAGAGAATTTGAGAAAGTTCTGTCAGGGACACGTGCTTAACTTCTAAACTTGCTTCATGTCATCCATATTTAAATGTTGGTTGCCTTTGTGTTTCCAAGAAAGCTGAAAATCTGAGGGTTGTATGCCTGGGCTTGGCACCTGGCTGGACCAGTGAATGCAAGTCCGTGTGAAAACTCACCTGAGAGTATACTGTAAAGAAGTGTTTCTTTTGATGTCATTGTATCACCTTGAGAGCCTCGGAAAAACCCAGCGTTTGACGCAGGAGTCTAACTCAGGAAACCAAGGTTAAAGAACACCAAATCTTGAGCTAAAAGAAGACTTTTTCAAAGAACCGGAGCACCCCTTGCAGGACAAGAGAGGAACTTGAAGAATGAAAGTATGGTCAGGCAGCCATGTACCTGCAAGGATGAGAAAGCAAGAGTTCAAGCAGACAGCAAGTTGAGAATAGCTTCCAGCTGACCAGACGGTGAAGAAGCAAAAGCAGATGGCAGCCCAGCTCTGAAACCAGTTGCTGAAAAGAAAGGACAGTCTTAAAAATGTGTGACGTGGCAAAGACTCTTGGTCAAATAAACTGTTATTTATTTATGCCTCTACCAAACAGATAACTCTCACATTTTCATACCCAGGGTTAGTGTTTTTGATAGTTTGTTCATCGAGGGTTTTTTTTTTTTTTTGCATTGTTTGACTTTTAAAAATATGGTATTTAAATATTATTTATTTTGATTGCTGACTTTTGGAGGAGTCCCCCTAAATTTTTCTCCTCACTGGCCTTACCTTGGTCCTGGCCTGACTCATACCAAATTGTAGTTGGCAAATATTCCCGCATAGGGTCACATTCATTCTTCATAGCAATCCGACAGGGAGGTAACGCTATCTCCATTTTATGGCGAAATAAACTGAGCCACTGGACGATTCAGTGTCTTGCCAAACTTCATGCAGCTAACTGAAAATTTTAACCTGTTCAAGTTGAATTTGAACACCAGCTGCATTCTTACTCCCAAAACAAAACTGTAGTCTAGGACAGTAGACAAAGGACAGCATAGGGAATCAGGTAATACTGGATTGAAACATATAAAATTCATTCTGAGCAGTATTATAATTGAAATTGAGATAACTGTATGCTTAAAGCAGAATGACTATAAGTTTCCAAGGAATTACTTTCCAAGGAGCACTTGACATGTGACTCTTGAAAAGTCCTATTGAATAAAATGTTTCCATGATGTCCTCTTCTCCAAAGAAACATCTTTCTCCACAAATTCTTTAAGCCATCGGTTCTGTTTGGCATGAAGCCAGTTCAAAACCCTACTTGTGCTCTCCTGGTCCATCGGTCCATCATAGCAACCTGCTCTAAGTATTCATTTCTTCCTTAGTTAAAACCAGGAATTGGTTTCCCTTGGATACACACCGTCAAAGCCAGTTTTAATTAAATTTCTGAGAAAGTTGGCAGAATGAAGGAAAAACATTTCACTGGCCAGACAATCTTCATGAGAACAATATCCATAAGTTCTACAGAAAATTGTTTTCATTATTTTATAATTATAGCTCATTCTCCCTCACAAGCTTATCTACAGAGAGCTTTCGGAAGCATATAGGCGAGAACCTGAAAAAACTCCAGCCAGCTGAACTTTGCCCAGAGGTGGAAACACCCCTGACGGGCCCTTACGGCACAGACTTCGGCACTGAGGGTATTCAGGAGAGACAGGGCTCCCTTTCAAGTGCTTGCTTTGCAGTTTCAAAGGCGCAGCTCTTCAGTAGGGAGACTGGTGGATGAATCTGCTGTGGAAGATCTCAGAAAGAGAAGGGCTCATTAACTCTTTCACGCATGTGCTTCCAATCTGGGTTTTGGTGATGCTAAGAGAGCTCAGAATTATATGTGGAGTCTCCTCGTGTAGCCCAATTTTTATTGCAGAGAGAGGATCCCCATAAATTAAGGGGATGCATGATTGTGACAGGGATATTCTCTTTAGATATCTTTGAGGAATTCACTGTTATTAAATACACTTGAAAAACATAGTTAAATGTTCCCAAAGGGAAAGGCTTGTCTATGTTAAATATCCTCAGTGAACTGATCATTATTTATTTATTAAACAAATAATAATTGATCGATGGTTCAGGCAGTGCTCCAGGAGCTGGGGATATAGCAGTGACTGAGGCAACCAAAATCCTGGCCTTCTTGAAGCTTCCATTCTAAGGGAAATAAGAAACAAGTGACTAAGGGCTTCCCTGGTGGCGCAGTGGTTGAGAATCTGCCTGCTAATGCAGGGGACACGGGTTCGAGCCCTGGTCTGAGAGGATCCCACATGCCACGGAGCAACTAGGCCCGTGAGCCACAACTATCGAGCCTGCACGTCTAGAGCCTGTGCTTCGCAACAAGAGAGGCCGCGATAGTGAGAGGCCCTCGCACCGCAATGAAGAGTGGCCCCCGCTTGCCACAACTAGAGAAAGCCCTTGCACAGAAACGAAAACCCAACACAGCAAAAATTAATTAATTAATTAATAAACTCCTACCCCCAACATCTTCTTTAAAAAAAAAACAAAAAACAACAAAAAAGAAACAAGTGACTGATAAAATTTCAGGTACTGATGGGAAATAACGTTAGGGGCAGAGGATAGAGATTGATAGGGTGGTGGGGGCAGCCTACTGTAGATGGGATGTTCAGGGAAGACCTTTTCAAGGACATTTGAACAAATACCTGAATGACGTGAGTGGGTGAGCCATGTGGGAATCTGGGGGAAGAGCATTCTACACGGAAGGATCTTTTTTTGTTGTTTTTTGAATTTTATTTTATTTATTTTTTTACACAGCAGGAAGGATCTTCTAGAATGTGAACTCCATGAAAATAGAAACTTTGTTGTTTTCACTGTATCCCCAGATACAATGCCTGACACGTACTAAGCATTTCATACATCCTTATTGAGTTTTTGCTGGTGCGAAAGTCTTAATGTGGGAACTGTTGAAAAGAGCAGCACGGCCAGTGTGGTGGGAGCTAAGGGATCAGGGAAAGGGTTAGGTGTGAGGTTGTCATTTTGTTTCATTTGTAATGGCCAAAACTTGGAAGCAACCAAAACGTCCTTCAAAAAGTAAATGAATAAATAAATTTTGATACATGCAGACAATGGAATATTATTTAGCACTAAAAAGAAATAACCTATCAAGCCATGAAAAGACATGGAGGAACGTTAAATGTATATTGCTAACTAAAAGATGCCAATCTGAAAAGGCTGCATTCTATATGATCCCGACTCTATGACATTCTGAGAAAGGCTAAACTATGAGACAGTAAAAGGATCAGTGGTTGCCAGAGGTTGCAGTGGGGTGGGGGAGATAAATAGGCAGAACACAGAGGATTTTTAGAACACTGAAAATACTCTGTATGATACTATAATGATGGATACATGTCATACACTTGTCCAAACCCATAGAATGTACGCCAAGATTGAACCAGAATGTTAAACTATGAACTTTGGGTGATTAAGATATGTCAATGTATGTTCATCAATTGTAGCAAATGTGCCACCCCGTTGGGGGATGTTGATAGTGGGTGAGGCTATGCATGTGTGGAGGTGAGAGCATGTGGAAACTCTGTACTTTCTGCTCAATTTTGCTGTGAACCCAAAGCTTCTCTAAAAAAAATTGTCTTTAAAAATATAGCGAGGGACTTCCCCGGTGGTGCAGTGGTTAAGAATCTGCCTGCCAGTGGCCTGGGAAGATTCCACATGCTGTGGAACAATTAAGCCCGGATACCACAACTACTGAGCCTGTGCTCTAGAGCCCTCGAGCCACAACTACTGAAGCCCGCGCACCTAGAGCCTGTGCTCTGCAACAAGAGAAGCCACCGAGATGAGAAGCCTGCGTACCACAACAAAGAGCAGCCCCTGCTCGCAGCAACTAGAGAAAGCCCACGCGTAGCAATGAAGACCCAACGCAGCCAAAAATACATAAATCAATTTATTTAAAAAAATATATATATATATAGTGAGGCCAGTCTAACTATTCATCATCATCATCATCTATATTACAAAAATAAGACACTATTAAGAAAGTTTTACCTCCAGGAAAGCAAAGATGATTCAACATCAGAAAATCAATCAATATAACTTACCACATCAATAGACTAAAAGAGAAAAACTATACAATTACTGTAATAGAACCAGAAAAAGCACTGATAGAATTTAATAACTATGTATGATTAAAAATAAAAACTCTTAGAAAATCAGATCTGGAAGGAAATACCCTTATTTTATAAAGGTCAAATGCTAAGTATCTACAGAAAACATTATGTTTGGTGGAGAAATTCTAGAGGAATTCCTTCTGAGACTGGGTACCAGACAGGATGCTCACTATCACTGATACTGTTTAACTTAATATTGGGGGTCCTGAGGAATGCACTGTAAGGAAAGAAATTGAATAAGAGGCAAAAGGATTTGAAGGGGAAAGAAATAATTGTCATTTGCCATGGATAAGATCATCTATATAGAAAACCATTAGAATAATCAACCAACTATTAGAACAGATAAGACTTCAGCAAGGTTGACAGATACAACTAAAAAAATCACTAGCATTTCTCTACACTAGTAACAACTATTTACTAAATATATTTTTTTAAAATAGGATACCCTTCGCAACAGAAGCAAAAGTGATAAAGTACCTAGGGATTAATTTATCAAAGAATATTTAGTGATCTCTCTGTTATACAAGTATGTAATATTCATCTTACGGAATATTCATCAAGCTGTAAAAATAAATTCTGTATGGAGGTTAGATATAAATACGGAAGCTTTTTCTTTTAAAGACTAACTTGGAATATTCTGAAGAGAAAAGAAATAAGACAACAAGGGGGAGCTAGACTTACCAGAAATTTAGAAGTGTTACTAAGCAACTGTTATTGAAACAATTTGATTAAGAAACGAATACTTAGGGCTTCCCTGGTGGCGCCGTGGTTGAGAGTCCGCCTGCCGATGCAGGGGATGCGGGTTCGTGCCCCAGTCCGGGAAGATCCCACATGCTGCGGAGCGGCTGGGCCCGTGAGTCATGGCCGCTGAGCCTGCGCGTCCGGAGCCTGTGCTCCGCAACGGAAGAGGCCACAACAGTGAGAGGCCTGCGTACCGCAAAAAAAAAAAGAAACGAATACTTAGAATCTCAGTGGAGAAAATGTGAAACTCTATTAAGAGACATAAATACGATATAAGTAAATGAAGAGTTATTCTGTACTCTTGAATGGGATAACTTAATATAATAAAATGTCAGTTCTTGGCAAAGAAAGCCATAAATTCAATGAGATCCCAATGAATTTCCAGCTAGCTTTTCTTTTTAGAAACCCAACAATTTTATGTAAATTTGATAAGGAAGTTTAAGGATCCATGAGTAACCAAGTCAACTTTGAAAAAGAAGAGCAAAGGATGGGGGAATGGGGGTTCGCTTTACCACAAAGTCATAGTAATGAAAACAGTACAAGTCTGATAAAAGAACAAATAGACCAATGAAACACAATTGGGGCTCAGAGAAAGAACTCTATTCCTGTCTAACACCACGTTCACGGATGGACTGTAGCTAGATTAAAACCTAAACATACAAAGGGCAAAGACATAAAGTTAATAGAAGATACGAGGGAGAATATCCTTGTGACTCAGAGATGGGAACAAACTTCTTCAACAAAAACCCCAAAGTTACAAACCATGAGTCTAAATTGTATGGATTTGATTACATCATAAATAAGTTTTTCTGTTCAATGAAAATAATCATGGACAAAGATAACAGGCAGAGAACAGGTAGTAAGCTTGTGAATTCCAATAGACATTCAGTCAAAGGAAAAAAACACTGGATTTATAAGAAGAGAAAACATAATATGATATCCAGTCTGTGATGAGATGCTCAGACTCACGGAGCTTTGCAATAAATGCAAATTAAAACAAAAATCTATTACTTTATTCACATCAGATTAACACAAATTACAAAGCGAGAGCTCAAGCTGAGTGTCGTGGAGAGGTAGGGGATGTCAAGATCCTTACTTCCTGCTGGTGGCTGTGTGGACTGGTACAGCCAGGTTGGATAGCCATCTGCCCTATTTGGTCAAGTTAAGACTAAATATATGCTGTGACCCAGCCATTCTACTGAGGAATCCAGAGGTTTGTTGTGGGCTGGATATCTGGGTGCCTGTGCCAGAGAAAGTCTGACAAAGGTCCATGAGGGGACATATATGAAGATGTTCATTGTTTTTCAGGGAGGTGGAGGCCATCCGGGGTCCCTCACTGGGAGAATGGAGAAACATTTGCCGTGGATATTCTCTAGGGAGTATTATAAAACAATGGTTAACCCAGGCTTGATATATGCTTAGCAACGTGGAGAGATCTTTGAACCAGAATGCTGAGTGAAAAAGTGAGAAACAGAATGAGGTATATGGTAAATACGATTTGGGTACATTGAAAATACCTGCAGAGAGACATCAATATTTTTTTTTCACAAGAAATACATAATTTCGTACCAGAAAGGTATGGAAAGAAGCCTTGCATGGATCCATTGTGATGATGTGTCACGAGCTGAGGATTTGGATTTGAGATCTAATGTGGAATTTACAAAAGAACGAAGAGAGGGAGGCAGGAAGGAATGAAAATGGGGGGTGACTCTGATCCAGGCCCTCCTGCTCAGCCAGTTGGTATCTGGTGAGGCTGTCTTAAAGGGTGATCCTCAAAGAGGGTGGTCCAAGGCCTTACCAGACAAGGCTGGCCTTGAGGAAGTGGCTTATGGAAGAAATACTTGAAAGAAGGGCATTTGGGGCAGATCTATCCATGAAAGAGTCCAGACAGGAGAAGAGTGTAGAGACCGGGTGGCCAGAGGTAGATGAGCCATTTGGGAATCCTGTTTACCTAGTCAGGTGCCGGAAGCAGAGTGGCTTCTGCACAGTTGGGAATAGAGATGTGCGCAAAGTTGATCCATGGGATTCAGCCAGGGTGTTGAGGGATACAGGAAAGACACCTCTGGACCAAGTTTACGTATGCCATGCGGTGGTGAGGGCACTCACCATTCACCATCCACGGCTGCTGGCACCCCACGTGGTTTCAAAGGGGCCCCAAACTGGCCAGATAGATTCGGGCTGAAAGGTATACTGTAGATACAATAATTCCAAGTGAATTAAAAATGTAAAGTAAGGCCCACAGGTGCATAGTTAAGGGAATTAAGTTGCAGTAAAAGAATGAATAAGGTTGTACATGTACTGAAACACTTCCCTAAAGGGCCTGAAAATCTTGTAAAGTAAAGCTCCAGGTAATGCATTGAAACAATTCTCTGATATATAAATGTTTATAGCCAATCTCTGTATGTTTCGATTTTTCTATAAAGAAAACCACTCCTAAGTATTACTTTTAAGCCTCCTTTTAGGTATCTCTATCTATCACTTATGTTCCAGAAGCAGAGGCTTTAAATTGTTTCTTAACTCAGATCTCCATATTCTAGGCTAGGCAGCCCTTAATAAATAATTTAAATTATTCATGTGGTTGGTCTTTAAGGACCAGTAAGTACTCAGCATGTCACCATGGAAACCAGCACAAGTGCTGTCAGGCTCTATCAGTCTTCTACATCTAAAACCCTCCTGCTGATATGACAGTTGAAGATTGGAGACCCAGATAGTAACTGGCATGAGTTCCAAATATAAGTCAATGATCCCAAGAGTCTCAAAATGTCCTTCAGGGATGCCTGCACACATCAGAAAGGAGAGTAACCATGGATCCCTTAAACAGACTTTTCTTCCTTCCACGATGTGGTGAGAAATATCTTGTCCACGCCTAGACCTTCCCAGTCTACTTTTCAGCATAGATATGGATATTCAGTATGAGAACCTCTGGGGCTCTGTCTTTAGAGGGGTTCCTTTCGTGGTACACTGTATACAGGGAACAAGGGTCAGAATCCGCGCAGAATTGGAGAGATCCTGGCAACTACCAGAGTGGGGATGGATAGTGTTTCTTAAGTAACTCCATAGGAACATTCACTGACTCTACTATTACAGGAAAGAAACACTGCTCACTCCAAGCTGGCTTTGAAGAAATAGAGCGCTCGATTGTATGTAAGATGTTAAAAATTATCCCATGCCAACTACAAGACTAATACGCCACCATCCTTAACGTGACGCCTCCCCCCCAGCTGCTTCAGCACCTCATCCGCTCCCGCAGATGCATCATGGGTGTCAGAGATGGACGGAGCTGTCTGTTTTCCTCACAGATTAGTGAAGCCTTGGCATGGATCAGGACTGGTTCTTAGCCAAGTGTTTGGAAACCAAGTATAAATGAGCTGCTTGCCTAATATATTATCAAGAATAAGTCATTTTCTCCTTTTTCATTCTCAGCCTAGCATCTTGCTGATTTCTTGTTTTCAACATTCCTTTTACATATAATAAATGAGATCTATACTCCTCTCCCCTACAATTTACCTGTTTGCCTAAAATACTTTCAGTTGTAATTATTTCCTTCATTTTTCTTTTTTCCCTTGTGTTATCAGATTCTTGATTTTTTTTTTTTTTTTTTTTTTTTTTTTTTTTTTAACCGACCC
>NW_020173388.1:4998607-5039947 GCF_003031525.2 Neophocaena asiaeorientalis asiaeorientalis
ATTTTTTTTGGTACACGGACCTCTCACTGTTGTGGCCTCTCCCGTTGCGGAGCACAGGCTCCGGACGCGCAGGCTCAGCGGCCATGGCTCACGGGCCCAGCTGCTCCGTCGCATGCGGGATCTTCCCCGACCAGGGCACGAACCCGTGTCCCCTGCATCGGCAGGCAGACGCTCAACCACTGCGCCACCAGGGAAGCCTCAAATTCTTGATATTTTACGAGGATGGCTTTAAGAGGTTAGGTTTCCCCTTATCGTTGTCATCTTTGAGACTTATTGCTAACATCTGGTATTCTCATAATTCCTTTAAGTCAAGAAGCTTAACCTGCTTTGCATAGTGCCTCTTATTCTCTAAGATAGCATTTTTCTATTAACAGAGGGGGAGGCATGCATTCTGTGTCAAGGCCCAGACCTGGTGATTTGGGTGCTGACGTTTCTCTAACAACTTCTCCCAAGTTGCAAGCTTCTCCTTGGAGACTATGAAGTTGACTGATAGGTCAAGTTTGCCTGGGGACTCTTGAATATGAATTCCTGGCTCCATTATCCAGACTCATTGCTTTCTTTACAAAACAACTTGTCTGAAAGGGTCCGGAGAGTCTGTTCTTCCGGTGGTTCACATTATTGTAGATGTGACTGTCTACAAGAAAGCATTTGCTGTAAACCTAAGATACATTTATTGTTCACTGTAGGGAAAAGATACCATGAAAGGTATTATTCCTTCCTATACAACCGCTTTCGTGATAGCTGTATTCAGAGTTTTGTTTTGTTTTCTTTTTCCTGGAAAGAGTGAACCTTCCCTAGCTGGCTCTTTCCAGGCAATGTCAAAGATAGCAAACTGTGCTGAGAACACCACCTAGTGTCTAGCTTTGAAATTACTGCTGTACTAGAAGAGCACTAATTTTAAGTTTTCTTAAGCTTAAAATCAACTAACATCAGAGTACATTTTGTTGTGTGTTCCGCTGTATTGACTGTTCCTTTTGATCTTTGCTTTGAAAGTGAATTTGCCCATAATCTGGACTGTTGGCCACCAATGTTGCATATATTATTATTGTCCAGGTGAGTGCATGATCACATGATTTGGTTTTATTGGTTTTAAGGAGGATTGACTTTAAAGCATGAATTAAACGCTCCTGAAGGTTGATTCTTCAGGACTCAGATTTCACCATTTCCAAGAAGCCTTCTCTGATATTTCCTCAACCCCATTCTCTGCTGGGCAGTTGCCCCATCTTTTTACGTTTTAAGACTGTGTGTACATATTGTAGCTCTTGTCACTGTGGGCTGTGATTGGTTACTCACCTGTTTCTCATCCCAAAGGGTGCATGTTCCTCAAGGGCAAGCATCAAGGTCTGTATCATACCCCCCTGAACCCAGCACATGGAGGTGCTCCATATGAATTTGTTGTATGGAATGAATGAATGAATGAATAAGATTTTCTAAATAAGATTCAAGAGCGAGGCTGATTTTTTTTCCTTGTAACTCTCAGCTTTCTTCTCTGCTCAGTAAACCATTCTATCTTGAAATAGCTGAATTGAACAAAACTAACAGCTCTAGGTAAGATCATCTTGGCAAGAGAATCAAAATCCTGGTTTGAGGGCAAAATCTTGAATTCAAAGGTGAATGAAGCTCTGATGACAGGATACATCTGCCTTTCAAAGTCAGATTCCCTGCTCTGTCTAGTAACTCTACAAGGTGGAAACTAACTGTTTTTCTCTTATACCACAGTCTTAATCAGCCCTGACCTGCTTTAAAGGGGCGTTTGCAGGAGGGACCAGAGTACCAAACTACAAGAGGAATAGAAATGGGGGAGCCTGGCAAAGGAGGAGCTCTCCCTTAAGGGATGTCCATGTCTCCTTCCTGGAGACCCCCTGCTGGTGTGGGATAAGTTCCTGTCATTCTCCCAAATTAAAAACTTTAATCTTCTTAGGAGAGATGCTCCTTACCTAAGCTTAAGGTAATTAATCCCTTGTGTGATACTGGGTAAAATTACCTGATCCTGATTAGTTGGAGTCCTGGAGTCTCCAAAATATGATTTGGGCTATAAAATTGAGATAAATCGCACACACGGATTCATCAATGGAACTCCGTGCCTCACAATTCCTCTTAGGAAGGAGAGGCAGTTAAGAAGAGATTTGGAGTCATATTCACCTGAGCTCAAAACCTGGCTCTGCTACTTATTTGCTATACGATTTTGATAGCATTACTGACGTTGCTAAACCTGTCTTCTCCTCTGTAAAATGGGGCGTAGACACATCATACCCACTCCTAGGGTAGTTGTAAGGATTCAGTGAGGTTTGCTGCATGTAGCATGCTTAGCGGACCACCTGGTAAACGAGTAAGTGTTTAGCGCAAGTAAGTAGAGCACCAAAGACTTGCTGTGGGCACCTCTGTCCCCAAATCCTGCAGTGTAGTAAATCACGCTCCTGTGGACTGGACACAAGACAGCAGGGTTATCTTTCAGGATCTACTGACCTGTGGTTACCAGGGCAGTCACCCCCGAAGATCTGCACTCGGGGCTCTGGCTCTTCCCGACAGCGCCAGCACTAAACACGCCACGAGCTCTTGCCTCTCCGTTTCTTGTTTAGCTGAAGCCTCCCTCCACCTCCACCCTCAGCTTCCTACCCTTCAGGACCCCAGCTCCGATGACACTCTCCCTCTGTAGCCTTACCTTGGCACCAAGAACAACAGATAAATCCTTCCCCAAGGACCCTGGACACACGTTATCCGCATGCTCAGGTAGCTGTCTCCCCTGCCAGCTGCTGAGCTCCGGAAACTCAGGGACCGCGCCTCCTTCATCTTTATCTCTCGGTACTTATTTTACACTTGGGCATCAGCAAGTGCCTCTAAAAACAAATTATATTCAGTGTGTAAACAATTTATTTTGTCTAGATGGAACTAGAGAGAACCTTTCCACCTCTTGGCCCCCGTTGCTCTATTCTGGTCACATCCCTCGAAAGAGCAGTGCATAGGGAAATAAGTGTGGGCAGCAATGACCTTTCAACACTGTCTAAGCACATAAGCGAGAAGCAGGGAGATGTGAATTGTGAAATCAGCAATACAAGTGGCCCTTGAATAAAGACATGAAGGAAGTCCTCCTGGGACACTACAGACAGCCAGGGTGAAGCTATCGTTTGAGATGAGTTTGGGCAAGTACTTTGTTCTTTGATATGGACAGCTCTCCCTCAAAGAGTGGTCCATGGGGAGGCACCTCCCCCATCCTCTGGATTTTATATGGATGGAGCTTTGAAACAGTCAGCGCTAATTTTTGCCTTTCAAATCCCCTGCTAGTACTGTGTTAAAAGAGCAAAAAAGAATTCATGAAGTTCAAAGGAATGTCAAAGTGGGACAGATCTATAGCATACACAGTGCATCTCAAAGAATACGTCCTTGGAGCCGTAGAGGTCAGTGTTATGGACAGGGCAGCTGTTTCATGTAAGAATGTATTTACACATGTGTGCCCAGGAGTCTGGTGGGAGGTTCCAGCTGAGATCTTGTTCTGCTCTGGAGCCCACACACAGGTCTCCTGGCGGGAGAAACCTCTGTGTTTTCCAGGGCTAAGTTCAAATAAGAGATCATTCTTGGTGTAAGACTCTGCATTTCCAGGGGTGACTGGAGTTAGGTCCCATACTGTGGAGAGATGTAAGCTGGAGGTCGAGGCCAAACTTCCTTTGGGGAATACAAGAAAGAGAGGCCATTTCCTCACCTCTGCCTTCCCCTGGAGGATGGGAGGGCAAGCATGAATGGGTCCTGTCCCCAAAGTTCAGAGAAGGCAAACCCCCAAATTACTTACCGAATTATGAGTTCTGTCAGAAGGGGTGACATTCCCTGTCCTGGGGAGCGGATACCACACTTCTTGACCTCCCTCGTCTGAGCAGGGCATAGCCAGGCAGAGATGAAGGGCCAAAGACCACACAGGTGCGCGTCCCTGAGGGACCCCGAAGATGTACTGAGCCTGTGGATTAGGGCTGCAGATGGTATGTAAGACTGGGGGCCACAGGCTTGCCAGGAACTGCTAGAGTGACGACCATGGAAGCACATTCTGTCGGGGAATGCAGATGTAGGGCCAGCATTCGTGGATCAGAAGTCGATGGAGTCGTGTCTCTTTATTAAGGACTGTTACCGTTTCCATCTGTAACCACAGAGGAGTCTACAGTTTAGAAGCTACATTAGTGGCCAGGAGTTTACAGAAAGGGGGTAAGTATACTTTATCATAACCAGTCTTCAAGAGAGACTTTCCCCACCCCCTGCCTCTTTCTTCTCAGATCAATGCCAGAGGAGTAACTATTCAAAAGAGGGCAGAGGAGAAAGGCTCCTTCAAGACTAGTCACACCAGCCTAGGCTGGGAGTCGGGGGTAGGGGAGGCAACTTTGAATTAAATACAATATTGAAAATTTCAAATGCACAGAACGAAGTCTTGGTAACCAGAACGAGACTGTTGTAATTACCAAAAGTGAATTAAAAGTTATAGAATTGGATTGAGATGGCTAAAGGGAGCCACCACCCAGTGGGAAAATGGGCACTTTGATAGAAGACAATGGAAAAAAGTCAATTCGCACTTCCGTGCTGTTGAGTCAAACCCCTTCCTAAACTCTGTGTGTGTGTGTGTATGTGTGTGTGTGTGTGTGTGTGTAGCTATACTCTGCTTTTTCTAGAAGTTATCTAAGGCAACTTTAAAAGATGAGTGAGTGTCTATATGAGGGCAGTTCATTTATAAATAACCCAGTACTATGGTTGGTCTTGACTTAGGAACTTATTTAGAGCATGAACTTTGTCCATTAAGTTTGAACATCACCCAGTTCATTGCCTTAGCCGAAGGGGGTATAACAAAAATCCCGTCCATGAGAACAACAGCATGGTGGTGGTTACAGCATGAGTTAATCATGCTCTTTGTGCGTAGGCTACTGTTATGAATTCATGCTTTTTACCAGTAATGAAAAGTCCTACAGAAGTCTTTCCCAGATATGGGATTTCCGACACTCTCCTGGATGTGTTTACTGGTGTTATGGGGGTTGGGGGAGGGGGTCAGCTTCCCCTTGATGGTGCCTCACTGTGTTAGCTGGAGCTGCCTGCTGAAGCTAAGGGAAGAAGCCATTCTGGAGGAGGTCATAACAATGTTTTTTTAAAAAAATAAACTTAGATCTACAGAAGAAAATAGTACAGAACATTCCCATATACCCTTCACCCAGCTCCCTCTAATGTTAACATCTAACGTATCCATAGTACATTTGTCAAAATTAAGACATTAACATTGGTTAAACTAAGAAATTAACAATCCTTGACTTCTCTGGTGGTGCAGTGGTTAAGAATCCACCTGCCAAGGCAGGGGACACGGGTTTGAGCCCTGGTCCGGGAAGATCCCACATGCCGCGGAACAACTAAGCCCGTGCGCCACAACTGCTGAGCCCACGTGCCAGAACTACTGAAGCCTGCGAACCTAGAGCCCGTGCTCTGCAACAAGAGAAGCCACCACAACGAGAAGCCCGCGCACCACAACGAAGAGCAGCCCCCGCTCGCTGCAACTAAAGAAAGCCTGCGCACAGCAACAAGGACCCAACACAGCCATAAAAAATAAATAAATAAATAAGAAATGAACAGTCCTATTGTCTGATTACTTTACCCACTTTCTCCACGAATGCCCCTTTCCGTTCCAGCGTTCAATCCAGGCTACCACATGGCATTCCATTACTTCCATAGTTTTGGAGGACGTAACTTCTAAGATGAGGAGTCTCTTCCTGAAGTCCAGTTCTGTGGCCCTGAACTTGGCACCAGGAGAGAAGGGTGCAGGCGAAGAACGTGCAGTGCAGGTTTTTTAACCTCTCTGCCTGGAGGTCACAAGTCAACCCGAAGTTTCTTGCCTGGGTGGCCTGTGCCCCTCTCCATCTTACGAAGTCACCAAAGACAGACTACTGTGGTTCCCACCGTTTTTATTTGGAATTACCTGGCTAGAGCAGCAAAGTGTCAGGATTCTACCCTGATTAGATTAAGAAGATGCTGAAGCGCCAGAGACAAAACGGCAGCAGCCGGATTTTACGTCATGGCCCCGCCACCGCCCATTCTTTTCCCTTCTTTCTCCTCCCAGCTACTGCTTCTCCAGACTGGCATTTGCCTCTCTGTTCTCAAATCTGTTTCTGTTTTTTCCTGCTCTTCTCTGTATCCAAGTGGCTAGGCCCTGCAAACTCCATGCCCCTTTGCCAATGGAGAATGATTAGTTTCAGCCCGGGGCGGGAGGGTACTGGCAGGAGACCAGGGAGCAAAAGGAAGAGAGGTGCCCCTCCTTCCTCTCTGCTTTGGGTGGGGGCAGTTCTGGGAGTGGCTGGGCAGCCCTGCATCGTTTCTTCTCCTGCCGGGGCCCTGCCCTGCCTCTGGCAATGCCCCCTCTGCCTTTTGTCCCACCAGTAGTCAAGATGGTAGCCACTCCCTGCTGTTGCTAATCTCAGGGTTGCTTCAACATCTCCTATGTGGCTTTTAAACTTTTCCAACACCTTTGTAATTAGTTCTCTATATAAAGGTTCCCCCTATTAAAACTACCTGGGGTGGATTCTGTTTCCCTGGCCGGGCTCTAATGGGTACAGATACCCCAATCATCGCTTCCTCTTCCTCCTTCCCAGGGACTAGAACAGGAGCTGGGGAGACTAAGCTCACTTATTGTGCTCCAGGGGCTTATCATCGCAGGTGGGGGAAAGAACCCTCAAAGTGACATGGTGACAAGCACTGGTCCGTATTCCAACAAACCAAGAAATTACTGCATTCAGGTGTTTTTCACCTTAAAAATGGCAATTTTACATGACTCTACTTAATAGGAAAAGAAGCAGGTAGGGAACAGATAACAGGTAAATTGCCTGTGATGATTTACAGCCAATAATAAAGCTAATATTTATTGTGTGTTGACCATGTGGAAGGTATCTTAAGACACTTTTCTTAAAAATATTTTTTTTTAACGTGGACCATTTTTTAAAAGTCTTTATTAAATTTGTTACAGTATTGCTTCTGTTTCACGTTTTGGTTTTTTGGCTGCGAGGCATGTGGGATCTTAGCTTCCCGACCAGGGATCTTCCCGACCAGGGATCAAACCCTCACTCCCTGCATTGGAGGGCGAAGTTCCAACTACTGGACGACCAGGGAAGTCCCAAAACACTAAACAGCAGTAATGATGGCAAATTCATCTGAGATGCCTTCTCTAAGTGTTTTGTGTATATATATATGGAATCGTTTAATCTTCAGAACAACCCTGAAAGGTCAGAACTATTTTAACCCATTTTATGGCTTAGGCACAGAGAGGTGAAATAACTTGCCTAAGGTCACATAGTAAGTGGCGGGGTCAGGATTTGAAACCAGGGAGCTTGGCTCTGAAGCATGTGCCCTGAACTATGACATTATACATTATCTTGAAGCAGATGTTGTTATATCCATTGTACAGATGGGAAGCTGAGAATCAGAGAGGTTGGACAACTTGCCCTAAGTCACACAGCGAGGATGTGCTAAGATGGCATTTGAACCCAGTGCCATCCAACTGCCAAGCATAAATCCTCCACGCTTCCATGCCACCTCTCTCTCCAGTTTGTCCTGAGAGATATCTAACACTCCTCTTCACTGGGTTCTCTTGTCTTTGCCACAAAAGATAATAATGTGCATATCATCACATTCCACCCGCACATCAAACTCTTGCCACATTTATTGAGTTTTCCTCCCTGTGACGCCCGGGGGCTGTTCTTGTGTGGAGAACCAATTCAGAAGGAAATTACTGTGGTTTGTGTTAAGACCCCTGCCACGTGAGGGATCTAAGTATCTCTTTTGATCTCAGACCTATTCTCACTCCCTCTACTTACTACTTAAAAAATTGGGCATTTAATAATGACCTTGTTTACAAGTTTATAAGTGTTTTTATGTTATGTTTGTGTAGTGCCAAGAAGCACGGGCATTATTTCTCTGGATAGTAGGCTTCTTTTCTGTTTCTTGGCGACCCAGGGCAGGATCTGTATGATATCTTTCTGTTCAAAGATCAGAAATGTTAATTTCCAAGATCAAGATGTTAGTACAATCAATGTTGAACTGCTGGGGGATGTAGTATTTAGATTGGCCACAAGAGGGCTCTATTTCTTTGTCTCACCGGTCCATAGCAATAATAGCTTTTGGGGCCACAGATGTGAAATGCTATTCTGGACACAGTAATTAAACCACATTTAGTGCAATTTACCAAAAATAAGTGAAATTGTTTGGTGGAATAATAAATTCTATCATTTATTTAACCTCCGAATACAAAGAGGAAGACCTTTTAATAAAATGAATTTATTTTCCAGCAGGCATTCACAGGAATTTCTCCCATTCCATTTTGGATAGCGGCCTTTGAACGATAGTAATTCCATATTAAACTTACTTAAAAATGCCCCCCGCCTCTTTTTTGTAACTGAGTGTCCTAAAGAATCTTTCTGAAAAAACTGATAATAACTGAAATGTCACATAATCTTGAGTTTCCTTCTAAGGCTGGATATCAGTCAGGGTCCAGGCAGGAAAACAAAAAACACATTTGAAATTTCAACAGAAGAAATTTAAGATGGAGAATTGATCACACAGATGTGAGAGGGCTGAAGGAACAAAAAGGGACCATCGAAGCAACCAATGTCATTATCGGTGAAAGTAGCAACTACTCTTGGGGCTGAGAAAACAAAGAGAAGGAGGTGGGATTAGCAAAACCTAGGTGCTCCAGGGAAGGGACTTGGTTATGCTTGTACCTGTAAGAGGGTGCAATGAGGCTGCTTTAGGCAGCGCTGAAACTGGATGGACCCTGTCAACGCTAGGGTGAAGGGTCCCTGTGAGTCAATGTTTGTAGGAGCAGCAGGTCTTCACCCTACCCCAATTCCAGCTTTCTGGTATCCCGCTAGTGTCCCCTATTGGCAGAACATAACCAGGTGTCAACTGTCAAAAGAGCCATACAGCCCTCACATCACTGAGCAGAATATAGAAAGGTAGCTTTGGAGCACAGATCACTCCCTTGCCTACTCAGCTACTGTACACACTTTCCCAACAGGTTTAAATTTCCATACAAAAATGGTAACTTCTTGCTCTGGCTATAGATGATATCTTTTTCATTAGCTTTTACGACTGAACGTGGATATACTACGTAGTACCTTGGAGAATCCCTTGGGTTCTAGATAAAGGTCTTGTGTTGTAGAAAACTGATGTCTCTTAGTATATAATCAGGATCCACCAACACAGAAACCCCCTTCTGCCCTTGCTAGTTCAGCAGGAGGGGGAGCCCCAAATGGCCGATTGGCAGAGTGTCAACTTCCAAACCAGTGCAGCAGTTTTGTGTCACCTGGTGGAAGCGTTTCTCCATTATGACATTGGACCTCCGAACCAGAAGATCCCAAAGTTGCAGGGACAGAAAGCAAAACATGCTGTGAGTGGGCATTAGGTGTCATAGTGAGAAAAGCCACTCCCAATTCCACCCTTGATCCTGGACCTATATGTTCTGGCTTTGGGAGAAACACATTGGTAACTGATTCAAAGCATATGTGGCATCTTATTAACTAGAACTCTGACCTTCAGGTTATTCTCTCAAAACTGAGCTGTAACTGAGTCTTCCACAGGCCACTTCACTTTCTATAAGGCCAGCTACTCCTGAGTGATGGGATACATGGTGAGACCAGTGAATCCCATGGTATGAACCCCATGTCACAACTTTTTTCCCTGAGAACTGAGTTCCTTGGTCAGAAGCAATGCTATGTGGAATGCTATGCATATAAGTAAGGCATTATGCAAATTTGTTGATGGAAGTCTTCGTGAAGCATAGGTTTTGTGATGGCCAGTACACGTCTTGGCAGAGAATAAGCCATTGGATGATAATGTCCTAAAAATCAAGTCAGATCTGTGCTCTATCCTGCCCTTTCCCCTCTTCCATATTTTCTTTTTTGTTTCTAGGTAGGGTTTTCTGTTTATTTGAGGACAGATATTCATGGGCCAAGAGGCTTATTGATGATGAGTCGAGTTTTCACCCCATCTACATTTCAACATGTGTCTCTGTCAGGAAGCAAATGGGGAAGGACAACAGAGACGAGGTCACACATGCATTTGGAGGCAAATGTTTGCCTGAAGTTGACTTGGTTTCAGCCTCAGTATTTATTTTCCTGAGCATCACGATTTCATGAAAAATGGTTATTCCACACCCATGCACATTCAATTATCACTTATGTTTATGATTTCTCTAAGGAGAGGTATGTAAATGCATTGCTTTCCCTCAAAAGGACTTAAGCAATTTTCTATTTGCTTAATATCGTTATGGCAACACTGTTTATAGTTGATGTTAGTTTTCAAGGTGATAATACCTTCAAACTTTTGTGCCAGGCATTTTTCACAGAACTAGAACAAAGAATTTCACAATTTATATGGAAACACAAAAGACCCCGAATAGCTAAAGCAATCTAGAGAGCTACGTGCAAGTTCGTTAATAAAATAATCCTCAGCATTCTGTTACAAACAAACAAAGAAACAAACAAAAAATTTGTGCCAATACCAGATCTAGCACTAACCCTGCCTAGTATTTTTACAAGCATTTAAAGAGCTGAAACTCACTCTACCACTGAACATATTAGGACTGAAATTATAAGGACCAATTCACAAGGGATGGTTTGTCTAGAAGACACAGTCCCCAGGCATCAGTCCAAGTCTAGCAGGTCCCTTGGTTTCCCATAGAACAAAGACCCACCTCCTCTCCCTCCACTTGTTGGTTGACTTTTTCACATTTCAATAGCTTATCTGGTGGCCAAATTCTCATCATTCTTATGACTATGGAAAGAGGGAAGATGAACTGTTCTTTAAATATACATATTTGTGCTATTTTTTCAACAAACATTGAATGAGGACCTACTTTGCACTGAGCATACGTCTGTTATGAGTGTTCTTCCATGTCAGGCCAGCCTCACTGGACCAGGAGGATGACAGTAAGTGGAACAAAAACCTAATTCCCTGCTTCCTCTGCTCATGGGAACCCCAGTCTCATCCTAGTCCCCCCTGGTTTGGGGTGTTCTGTGGGTGTGTCCATGTGCCTGCAAACAGTAGTCTATCTCTACCTCTCTCCTCTAGGCTGGCATACCTTGCGTGGCCTTCAACTCACCCTTCGTGACCTCACTCCTGGGGAACATGTAAGGGAGGTACTGGTAAGCCCTGACTGGTGAAACCAGAAAACCTGGCTCTGCGTCAGATTCAGAGGGTTGGGGGCAAGGCCAGAAACAGGAAACCACACTGATGGGGTCAGGAGTTGTGGGAAGGGAAAAGCAAGAGTCCAAATCTTGCCTTGAATAGGGAGTGGAGAAAGGGTTACTACCCAGGATTCTTTGTTTGTTTGTTTAATTAATTTATTTTTGGCTGCGTTGGGTCTTCTTTGCTGCGCACAAGCTTTCTCTAGTAGCGGCGAGCGGGGACTACTCAGTTGTGGTGCACGGGCTTCTCATTGCGGTGGCTTCTCTTGTTGTGGAGCACGGGCTCTAGGGGCGCGGGCTTCAGTAGTTGTGGCACGTGGGCTCTAGAGCGCAGGCTCAGCAGATGTGGCGCACGGGCTTAGCTGCTCCGTGGCATGTGGGACCTTCCCAGACCAGGGATCAAACCCATGTCCTCTGCACTGGCAGGCGGATTCTTAACCACTGCACCACCAGGGAAGCCCGACCCAGGATTCTTCATGTTGCTCATTGACAGCTCCTGGGTGTTCCATTCACATAAATCACAGTGTGATTGGCAACAACTCAAGATGTACAGTGCCCAGCCTGTGCAACTGTACTAGCCGTGCTATAACGCCTAGTTTGTTTTGTCTTGGGCACTGGTGCTACTCTGCTGCCTGGAGGGCGTTACTTGTAGACCAGGATGGGACAGACATACCAGCATCTTCCTCATCACTCTGTTTGTTGTCTTCTGAATCAGAACGTGTGAACTCTTTCCCATGTCCACAGTCTTACCCGCTCTCAGAGCTACCTCCGTGCTTAACCCTTGGTTTTATACCGAATCTATTGATAACCACGTTGCATTTATCTCAGACTTTTAAAAAAACTGCTTCTTCCTGGAAGAAGGCAGTGACGATTCTCCCACTGTGGAGCCCTGAGTTCTCCTTAATACCTGCTTCAGCCCATAGCCCACCTCAACTTGGCTCTCAGCAACTGCCTTTCCTTAATGAGTCTTGCTCTCACCTGCTACACATGTGGAATATTCAGATTAACTCCACTTTCTAGGGCCTTCAGAATGTTTTCCTCAGTATCAGCACTCAACTTCTAGCTATATAGCTCTCCCATAAGGATATTTGACTCTTCATGCAAGCTGATGCCCCCAACCCTTTATTCAGGTCCTACAGTAGTCATTAGGCCAGCTCACAATTGTGCCATCCCTCCAGGCACACGGTAGGATTACACTCACCCACCCTCTTAGGAGTTCCGTGTGCGTGTGACTTGTTTGGTCAATCAAATGTGAGCAGATATGACACTTCTGAGCAGAGGCTTTAGAAGCTGGGGCATGATATGTCATGCCCCTTTCCCCTGATGAGATGACCAAAAAGATATGCGTCATGGTGAAACCAGGAGTATCTGAGTCCTTGAACGACAAATGAGAGCCTGCCTGACAACCGTGTTGGACCTGTAACCTGAGGAAGAGATAAACTTGGGTTGTGTGAAGAAACTAAAATTTTGAGGTTGTTTGTTATTGTAACAGAACCTTACCTATCCTGACTGACACCAAGTCCCCAAAGGTCTGGGATCACAATGACGGCACACAACTCAAGCCTTTGTGCTCTGTCTTCTACCAAACCAAGATGGTGGTCCAGAAAACAGCCAAGTGAAGGTGATGGTAATTATCACCTCCTAAAGTCGTTGCTCAGCTGCACCAGCGTCACTTCTACCACCTTGAAAAAGATCAACAGGCAGATCTTTGATGCTGCGATCGCCACAGCGATGTGACTGCAGTGAGGGAGAAAAGGAGGGCAGTGGCACGCTGCCTTGAGGCCCTAGCTTTGTAGAACAGCTAACCTGTTACCAAAGGGCGTTAGTGGTTCCCTGAGCCAGAACAGTGGGACTCTGGCTCACTCTCTGGAATGACGAGATGACCCCTGAGGGCAGGGATATAGCAGAAGTGCCAAAGCTGGAAAGGGTGACTGTGCCCAGGGTTTCTTATTTGTCTCCATTGCTCCCAGTCTTTACTTTTTACTGGTCCCCAGATGGGGCACACGATGTTCTCAACCAGGTACGGCATTTGGAGATTTATGACTATAACCAATGGACCTGTTTAGTTGACAAACTTGAATTTAGAGCCCTGCCCTCCTGAATTCTCAGCCTCTCAATGTTCCCTACCCTATTGAGGCTCCTTCTGGAAATGTTGGCTCTCAAACAGCCTCTCTTGAACTCTCATTATCTCATAAGTACGTCAGCAAACAATATTTCAGCATCTCGTCACTGTGCACGTCATGCAAGAGGCACTGGCGGTAGAGAGATGGCAAGGAAAGGTCACTGACTTACAGCTTCATGCTGTGCTGGGAGATCACGGCCCACGGGCCCAGTCCAGCCTGCCGCAGGCGTGGTAAATAGAGTTTCCTGGAACACAGCCATACCCATTCGCTTACACACTGTCCGGGGCTGCTTTGGGGCAACCTCTGTAGAGGCTGATAGTTGCAATGGAGATGGTGTGGTCCACAAAGCCTAAAATGTCTATCATCTGGTCCTTTTCAGAAGAAGTTTGCCAACTCCTCTCTAGTGGACTATTGGCCTTCCTAAGGGAGTTTGCACTCTAGTTGCATTCTCCTAAAGGCCGATTCTGTGAGATTCAAGGCGATTACGTTACTGGAGGAAATTCAGGCAGTAGGGAGCTATTTTGAGGGAGGAAGTCCTGTCTAGCTGCTGTCAAGCCCTACCCTTTAGGCAGCTGCCCTTTCCATCGGTCCAGGAAAGTGGAGTGCTATTTCCAAATCCCCTTGCAGAGCGGCGAGCACAGGGAAGGAGAGGCAGCTTTTGCAGCTGCGGCTGGTCCCACGCAGGAGGAGGTGAAAGCACCCTCTCTGTGTGCCTCCAAGAGGGCCCTTGGCTTCAGCGTGGCCGCAGAGACAGCCGAGTTTACCTTCTTTGCTCCGCTGGGTTTTCTGATGACGACAGAATGAACGATTTGCAAGCGCCAAAGGAAGGCTTCATTCCTAGCTGTCTCTACACAGGCACAGATATAGGAGATGGAACGAGGAGTTTCCTAAGGTTCCATCGGTTTTTTCAGCTCAGGGGAAAATGGGAAAAGCCGAAGCAGGCTCAGGTGGGAAGGCTTTTTGCTGCACTGTGTCCGCTCCCCGAGTGAGAGGATGACCGCCTGCCCTCTGAAATGCCCAGCCTCTCTCATTGGTCAAGAAGAATCCTGCCCGCGGGAACAGGGGCCAAGCAAGTTTCCCTGCCAGAAAGACCAGCATCTTCTAAGAAACTCGAGGACTTGACCTGTGCTTACTCCTCAAATGGGGGCTGGGCTGAAGCCTCCGCCCCTGCTTGCGGGTCACTCGCGGGGGAAGCTGCGGTCACGCTCACGGGGAGCCATCAGCTTAGCCCCGGGGCCGTGATGCCTCCCAAGGTTGCAGATGACACTTCCAGCCTGAGTCGGGGTGAGGAGGACCTCTTCTCAGTCTGTGATGCTAACCTCGGTGGAGATGGGAGGAAAATCACACAGGGCTTCAGAGCCCTTCTTCCTTCTCTGGCGTTGTCATGGAAACTTAGTCATCTCAGCAAACACGGGCTGAGTGTCTGGACAGCAAAGCAGTGTCCTTATAGGGGCTATGAGAGGATGTGGTCGCATTGCCCTCAGAACCATGTAGCAGGGACAGAAAAGTAAATTTAAAGCAAGATTAAAAAAAAAAAAGCAAGATGGATAGTGTGGAGTCTAGAAAAGGCATTAAATCCTGGACTTTGGAGAAAGACACATCTAAGTCTAAATCTCAACTCTGTCACTTGCTAGTTATATGACTCTGGGTATATTCATGATTTCATCCAGAGAACACTAATCGAAGGCCTACTATGTACCAGGCATCCCTCTAAGTGCCAAGGATTTAGAGTGGCCCAACTTAGAGGAGGTGACTTTTCTCACCCTCATAGAACTTATTCTAATGGAGGAAGACAGACACTAAGCATGAGACACATAAATAAAAAACATAATTTCGGAGAGTGATGGGGGCTGTGAGAAAATAGAGTGATGTGCGAGAGTGACTCAGAGCGCTAGCTCTTTAAGAATGACTGGTCAAGGGAGGCTTCCTGGAGAGGTGACATTTGAACTGAGACCCAAGGAAGGAGGCAGTCTGGTGACAATCTGGAGGACGAGGACTCCAGGAAGAGGGAGGTATTGTTGCAAAGATCTGCTCACATGAGTCTCTGAGTTTCAGCTTCTTTGTCTATAATTGGGGGATAATTCACTTAATGGGATTGTTGTAAAGGTTCAGTGATACAATGCGCTTAGCATTTAGCTCAAAGCCTAGCACCAGGTAAGTGCTCTTTAATATTATTAAGTACAGCAAAACACAAAGGCACAGTTATTCTGCTGGGTGTGGCTGAGTCCTGGCTGACTCAGGCCTTGCAGAATGCGAAGGGTTTGGGTGAGCAGATAGTAGGCTAGATTTCCCTGCTGTTGGTGCCTCTACCTCCCGGCAGCTTCCCTCTCAGGAACCTGACTACATTTCACCGTAATAATGTGAATATTTTCTCTCCTCTAATCTATAATAGATTATATAAAAGCAGAGACTTCCTGTTTCTTTTCCCCATTCTACTCCAGTGATTAAATAAGATAATGCATGCCAAGCGTTTAGAATAGTCTTTTGTGCACGAATGAATGAATGAATGGTGGGAGGGCTTCGAGGTAGTAAGTACCGCATGAAGTTGAGTCTGTTTGGGAACTGGTGATCAGTAAAGAAGGAACGTAGAACCAGAAAGGCTGACCTTCTCCCGAGTAACAGAAAAGTCTTCTTGCCTGGCTACCTTCCTTGAACCCGGGCTCCGTTTTTTTCCTGCCTTTAGACTCCAGCCGAAACATGAGCTCTTCCTGAGCCTCAAGCCTGTCAGCCTTTGGATGGAGCTACACCGTCAGCTCTGCTGGTTCCCAGGTCCTCAGATCATACTGGAACTAAAGCATCTTCTCTCCAGGGCCTCCAACTTGCTGACTCAACCTTGCACATCTTGGGACCTGCCAGCTTCCATAATCATGCAAGGCAATTTCTTATAATAAATTTCTCTCTCTCTCTCATATATATATGTGTGTGTGTATATATATATATATATATATATATACACACACACATATATATATGAGAGAGAGAGAGAAATTTATTATAAGAAAAGTTCTGTTTCCCTGGAGAGAGCTGACTTGACACAAGAGCCCATCCTGAGGGATTCCTTTTAATTTAATCACATGTATAAAGGCCCTGTCTCCAAATATAGCCACATTCTGAGGTATTAGGAGTTAAGGCTTCAACATATTATTTTGGGGAGGGGGACACAATTCAACCCATAACAGCAAGCAGATAATCCTTTATTTGTTTAAGCTATTGTTACTTACAGCTGACACCATGCTTAACTGCTTATACACGGTACAGATTCACATACCAAGTTTGATGATCCACAAGAAGGTGTCTTGCTACATCTCCTTGGTAGCATGTTACAATTTCTTCCATCTTTGAGGAGTCATTGAAGGATGGGCTTGGGAGAAAGCAGGTCTCCAAGGGTGTCAGTTTGATGACTGACTTTTGGGACATCTCCCAACCATGCTTTAATTTGTCCATTTCCAGCTGACATTAAAATAACATCATGCACCCTTGACGTGAAAGTCATTCCAAACACGAGTTATCATCTGCGCCTTGCAGTGAGGGAGGGGGTTTGGCAGCCCTGGAGAGGCAGCTCTCTTCAGCCAAACTTATTGAAATGCCCCCATGCCCACCTTCCAGCCAATGTCAGCTGCTGATCTGTATGAATTAATGCAGTAATAACTGGGCCGTATTCAGCAAGCACTAATTTCTTTCACTACATCAAATCAAGCCTCATGATTGTTTCGAAATAAACATGCCATCCCCAGAATGCTGAATCCCCGCACCGGCAGCTGAGTTCTGAATGGATCTGGAAAGGTCCAGGGAGGAGACTGGATTGCCCAGCGGAGGGAGCCATTCCTGAGCGGCAGCCTGGACAACGGGGCGAGACCTCCTGAGCCCAACCACTTGTTTCGTTTTTTAATTAATTAATTTTTAAAAACATCTTTATTGGAGTATAACTGCTTTACAACGGTGTGTTAGTTTCTGCTTTATAACAAAGGGAATCAGCTATACATTTACATATATCCCCATATCTCCTCCCTGTTGCCTCTCCCTCCCACCCTCCTTATCCCACCCCTCTAGGTGGTCACAGAGCACCGAGCTGATCTCCCTGTGCTATGCAGCTTCTTCCCACTAGCTATCTGATTTACTTTTGGTAGTGTACCGACCACATTTTACAGGGTGGGAAGAAGCCGAGCTTTGATTCTGGCCAGTATCCAAGGAGCGTTCGCCCAGAGAGCACCCTTCTGTGCTCTTCCTTCTTCAGGAGGCTCCACCCCACAGCGCAGGAGAAGGCAGCCCTGCAGCCGAGAGCTCCAGATGAACAGTTGCTCCCCAGGCCTTGCTAAGGGGGCGGCCTGGGGGGGGAAAAAAAAACTGGCTCTGTCACTGCAGTGAGAGACCATGAGAGAGATGATCTCAAAGATTCACAGGTCAGACTACAGGTAAACCGCAGAGGAAGTGTCTAACAGACTCACAAGCGAGGAAACCGGAAAACCAAAGAGAGAGCGCCTTTGAGCCAGGGAGCCAGAGGTACTTTCCTTTCTTCTGCCTGCAGGAGGGGAAGTGCAAGAAAGAACAAGGTCTAGACAGATGATGGAGATAGGGCAAGGATGGCTGACTGATGTTAGAAAGAGTCTCTGGTAGTTCTCCAAATAAGACGGCGAACAAGTCGCTGGGAACTTTAGATGTTCCAGTCCAGTCTCTGGGCGATGCTTTCAGTAGCATCATAGAGGGCTCCTCACCTCTTCTCTCTCACTCTCGAACCTTCGTTATGAATGTGCCAGGCCCTGGGCTCCACTCGGGTTTGGGGGCAGGTGGAGGCAAAGCACTTGGGTCCTGTCTTCTCCCCCGCTCCGTTCCTATCTTTTCTTTCTGTCTCCTCCCTGCCTCTCTGTGTGTCTCTCTCTCTCCCCTCCATGCCTAGGTTCCAAATAACCTTGGGAGAAATTAATATTCCATTCAGTGGTCCGCTAACCGCTTACTAATTAATTTTCCAAATAAGCAATTCAGGACCCAGTTCCACATCTTTTCCCCTCACATCGGCTGTGCTGTGTAGACATGTGTCTCCCACCCCCCACCCCAGCCCTGGTGTCTCTCTCAAGCTATGCCCCTGCACTGGGTGTGTTGCCTCACACCCCCCCACTCTCCGTTACCTGCTTATCTTTCACAAGCTTAGAATGTCAGCGCCTGTAAAGCTCCTTTAGATTTCTCTGCTCTTCCTTCTGTCCTTATCCTGTCAGTCAGGATGAAAGAAATTAGGTTGTGTAAGTCTATACGTTTCTCTGTGATCCCAGCTTCCGGGGCTTAGAGCTGCCTGGAAGCTGCCACATCACCTGGGTCTGGGTTCAGACATGAAAAGCTTCGGGAGTTCTGGGAAATAAGTGTCACGATGTTCTCAAAGCTCCAACTTTCCAGTTCATAACTTGGAAAGCAGAAAGGAAGCTGTGAATCAGAGCTCTAAGGAGATAGATTCTAGCATGGGTGGCAATGAACCAGACAGCTCTGCGTGTCTGCCCCAAGCAAAGAGTTCTTTGTGTTATGCATTTGCCATGCTATTGGCCTGGGTTGGCACCTGGTATTATAGCCACAGTATTAATGTCCAGATCTTCTCCATCCCAAAGCCTTGTCTCTTTCCACCTCCACCTCCCTTGTACAGCTGACCCTGGAACAACACTGGTTTGGACTCTGCAGATCCACTTATACATGGATTTACTTCAATTAATATGTTAGAACAATTCTGGAGATTTGTGACAATCTGAAAAGACTCGCAGACAAGCCGTGTGCCCTAAAAATATAGAAAATATTAAGAAAAAGTTAAGTACGACATGAATGCATAAAATATATGTAGATACTAGTCTAACCTTACATAGGTATAAGGTGAGTAACATTTAGTATAAAATTAAGGTGTTAGTTTTCTTACTGTTTTGTAACTTTGCTTTCAAAGAATTCCATTACTGTACAGTATACCTCTCTCGTAATTGGAGAAACTGCGTTATCAGCCCATCGTCATAGGTACGTGGTTTTTCAAAAAATGGAGCAATGTTTCCAACACTATATTATGGATGTGACTGTAATCCTGTATGCTACAAAAATTTTGTAAAGATTAATTCGTTAGTGTATAGGCTAGGCTACCGTGACGCTATTGTATCAATTACACTAGGCGACCATAAAGCAATCCTATTGCTGCTTCTTTGTTATCAACGCATGAAGCACCATACCTATAAATAAATCTGAATTTCTTTTTCACCTTATCTTCATCTTTGACGTCTAGTGTTATATATATACATATAAAACATCTACAGTGGTTTGTATCATATAAGACAATAATGATGTAGATACTGACAGACAATTCATCTTGACATAAACATACAGTATCAATAAAACAGTACTATAATTGTATTTTCTCTTCCTTATAATTTCCTTAATAACATTTTCTTTTCTGTAACTTACTTTATTGTAAGAATACAGTATATAATACATATAACACACAAAATATGCATTAATCGACTGTTTATATTATCAGTAAGGCCTCCTGTCAACACTAGGCTATTACTAGTTATTTTCGGGGAGTCAAAATCTGCACGTGGAGTTTTGACTGCACGGGGTGTTGGTGTCCCTAACCCCACATGGTTCAAGGGTCAACTGTATTGCATCGAGAATACTGACAATATCTTGCTCCTAGAGATCCTTAACTAGCAAAAATGAAACAATTATGGCCAGTAAGTTTGAGTCCTACTTACGAAAGCAGGGAAAGGAACCAATGGATTTTCGTTTTGCAAGACTGTGTTCAAAGTGTCCCTCTGCTTAACTGTCAGTCCCACAGAGCATTCTTTTAAACAGAATCCATCCTTCCCTCTCTCTTCTACCCACCCCAGACTTCCTGTTGCTTAAAGGTTTAGGGTTTTAAATATGATTCCTATTTCTCCAGACCAAGTTGACCTGAGGCTGAGGTAGAGTTTAACTTGGCATCTTTGTTATCAGTACAATGAACCAGAACCAGAATCAGATCATTGAAATGAAGAATGACTTTTCTCCCTGATAGCACTTTCGAAAAACAATCAAACAAAACAAAACCTTTGATGTATTGTTAAGTGAAAAAAGCAAGGTGTCGAACAATGTGTATTGTACATTATTATTTGTGTATTTAAGACGCATATACATATATGAATGTGTGTAACTACATAAGATGTCTCCAGGAGAATACTCTAGGAACTGGCAATAAAGATTATCTTTGGTAAGGGAACTGGTGGCTGCTGGGGGGCAGGGGTGCAAGAGAGAATTATTTTTCACTGAATACTCCTTAAAACTTTATCTATTGGTGTGTGTTCCTATTACCACTCAAAATAAAGAATAAATTTTTTAAAGGAAGAAAGTGCACCTCTTCTGGTCTAGCCCCTTGTTTCACTGCAATCAGACTGCAATGTCTTAGGACCCAGATGCCTTGACTTTTTTTTTTAGTCTTTATTGATTTTGTTGCAATATTGCTTCTGTTTTTATGTTTTGGTTTTCTGGCCGCAAGGCATATGGGATCTTAGCTCCCCAACCAGGGATCAAACCTGCACCCCCTGCATTGGAAGGCAAAGTCTTAACCACTGGACCGCCAGGGAAGTCCCAGATGCCTTGACTTTTGAAGAGATTTGGGAGGAGGAGCTGGCACAAGAGGAAGAGGACCTTCTGGCACGTTCTCTTCCCCTCCATAGTTGAGGTGCCATATCAACATCCTCTGAGTCTCCACAGACAACCAGGACAAAATGAAGGGGCAGGAACCAGAGCCCGTTGGTTTCCACAAGCGAAAGTGATCAGCTGTTTTCTTAAAAACAGAGCCAAAAAATACATTTATATATATCTTCTGATCTCACTCTGAGTTACATTATGAACTTTCCAAAAGTCAGTCCTTAGATTTCCACCTGACAGCCAAGGATGTTTTTCTGTTAAATTTTAATATCACTAGAGTTTATTAATTGTTTCAACAAACAGACATCTATGTCCGTTCATTTAAAAAAAAAAAAAACGACAGAGTAAATAAATCAACTTTCAAATCATGTCCTTCTGTAAACACCAGCTGCACCGGAAAAGGAAGGCAGCCTGTGAGCAGCTTCCCACTGCGGTGCTGGGCTGGGGCTGTCCACGCACATGCTCAGAGCTTGTTGATGTGTCCTACAGCCCACAGGAAAGAACCTCAGCGGAAAGCAAGAAGGCAGAACAATTGTGTGAACCTACCTCCCCTTCTTACCCTCCAAACATCTGGCTCTTGTGTGTGTCACCTCTTTGATTCAAACCTGCTCTGGGGTTATTGATAAAGAAAATCTCCACCTGGGTGAGGAGGGGTGGGTGTGGACCAACTACTTCTTCACTAAAGAACAATTAGCACAGGCTCACTTTTTGTAGCGAAAGAGTGGAGCAGGTTGGTTATAAACCATGTTTCTGAAGTTGCCCAGCTAGTTCTCTGCCAACTCTTTACAGGGATACTGAAACAAAAGCTGGAAGCAAAGAGATAGTAAGAAAAGCCCTTACGACTGGGGCTATGGGAAAAGGTAAACACCCAAGACGCCATCTTGGTATTGGCCAGCCGTAGGGAAATCTCTGCTGTTTAACATAATGCGTTTATAAACACAGATGTCAGGGATGACAAGTTTATTTTTGTAGTTCTGCATCTTTCGTTTCCCCAGTTGATTCTTATTCTTATCTTCTTCGACGTCAGAACAGCCAAACAGGATTCAAGTGATACATTTGGATGGCTTGCTTCCCTGAATTGTGTCTCTATTCATTTACAGGACAGACACTTAATTCCACCTGTGGAAATGGCAGTTTTGCAGTTGTCACAACCATCGTCCCGCTCATTTCATTTTACTGGGGTACTTTGGATAACAACCTCCTGGACTTATTTTGATGGCAGTTTGATAGTAATGTTGGCTGGAGATCAGCTATTAAGTTTATGTGCTCATCAAATTTTAACTAAACGCCTAATTTAAAAGTAATTAGAGCCACTTGAATTTGGTTGGGTGCCAAATTTAAGTTGCAGGCAGAACTTGAGGACTGCAGGCTGCGCGCTTAGTGTGCAGGAGACTGCATTCCCTTCTCTTTTCCACCTCTCTCATTATCAGCACTTACACCCGGGGATGGGTGGATGGGTGGGTGCAGAAAGTGAGGGAAATAAAGTGCTGCTGAGCCAGTGCCACTGGAAGAAATTCAACAGGGTTAAATGCAAAGTCATGCATTTAGGCTGGAAAAAAGAAATCAATTGCACAAGTTTAGACTGGGGGAGACCAAGTCAGCAGGCACATACATGAAAGAGGTTTGAGAGTTTAGTTAACTGCAAGCTTATTTAAAAAAAATTAAAACCATGGTAGGACCTACAATACACTAAAACTCACCATTCTAAATACTTCACAAATATTAACTCTTTTCATTCTTTATGAGCAATTTTGTGAAGTAAATACTTTCAATATGTCCCATTATCGCATGGGAAATTGAGGCAGAAAGAGAATAAATAACTTGCACGTAGTTACCTAGCTAGAAAGTACCAGAGCCATGATCAAATTCAGACGATCTGGCCACAGAGTCCACGCTTTTAATGCTGGACCTTGATACAAGCCAGTAGTGGGCAGATTCACTTTTCATGTTGTCTCTGGTTAAAGCTCATTATGATGAATATCATGATAATCCAAGTTTCCATGAAAAGAAAAATAGATGTCCAAAGTCTATGTCAATTGCTTCAAATAATAGTGAACAAAAGAAAATTCTACAACCTTAAAAATAATTAATATTATCCTAATAAATATGGTACAATGTTGTTAAACGCACATTTTTGTGATAGTTTTGATGGAAACAATATCAACAAAAATATAAGGGCAACATTTCAAGTCGAATTAACCTTCTGGGTCTTCAGTCTCATCTGTCCAATGTCTAGAATGAGCTCAATCATTTCAATCCCTTCAAACTTTAAGATTCTAATACAGGCATACCTTGGAGTTATTGCAGGTTTGGTTCCAAACCACCCAAATAAAGCAAACTTTGCAAAAAAGTGAGTCATAGGAATTTATTGTTTCCCAGTGCATTTAAAAGTTATAGTTACACTATACTGTAGTCTATTAAGTGTGCAATAGCATTGTGTCTAAAAAAAACAATGTACATACCTTAATTTTAGAAATGTTGAGGTTTTTGGTTCAAGATGGCAGAGTAGAGGGACGTGCTCTCAATCTCTCTTGCGAGAGCACAAGAATTACAATTAACTGCTGAACAATCATTGACAGGAAGACACTGGAACTCACCAAAAAAGATACCCCACGTCCAAAGACAAAGGAGAAGCTACAATGAGACTGTAGGAGAGGCACAATCACAGTAAAATCAAATCCCATAACTGCTGGGTGGGTGACTCACAAACTGGAGAACACTTATACCACAGAAGTCCACCCACTGGAGTGAAGGTTCTGAGCCACATGTCAGGCTTCCCAACCTGGGAATCCGGTAATGGGAGCAGGAATTTCTAGAGAATCAGACTTTGAAGGCTAGCGGGATTTGATTGCAGGACTTCAACAGGACTGGGGGAAACAGGGACTCCACTCGTGGAGGGCACACACAAAGTAGTGTGTGCATCGGGACCCAGGGGAAGGAGAAGTGACCCCAAAGGAGACTGAACCAGACCTACCTGCGAGTGTTGGAGGGTCTCCTGCAGAGGTGGGGGGGTGGCTGTGTCTCACCGTGAGGACAAGGACACTGGCAGCAGTTCTGGGAAGTACTTCTTGGCATGAGGCCTCCTGAAGTCTGCCATTAGCCCCACCAAAGAGCCCGGGTAGGCTCCAGTGTTGGGTCGCCTCAGGCCAAACAAACAACAGGGAGGGAAGCCAGCCCCACCTATCAGCAGACAAGTGGATTAAAGTTTTACTGAGCTCTGCCCACCAGAGCAACAGCCAGCTCTATCCACCACCAGTCCCTCCCATCAGGAAACTTGCACAAACCTCTTAGATAGCCTCATCCACCAGAGGGCAGACAGCAGAAGCAAGAAGAACTACAATCCTGAAGCCTGTGGAACAAAAACCACATTCACAGAAAGATAGACAAGATGAAAAGGCAGAGGGCTATGTATGTACCAGATGAAGGAACAAGATAAAACCCCAGAAAAACAACTAAATGAAGTGGAGATAGGCAACTTTCCAGAAAAAGAATTCAGAATAATGATAGTGAAGATAGTGAAGTACCTCGGAAAAAGAATGGGAGCAAAGATCGAGAAGATGCAAGAAATGTTTAACAAAGACCTAGAACAATTTAAGAACAAACAAACAGAGATGAACAATACAATAACTGAAATGAAAAATACTCTAGAAAGAATCAATAGCAGAGTAACTGAGACAAAAGAACGGATAAGTGACCTGGAAGAAAGAATGGTGGAATTCACTGCTGCGGCACAGGATAAAGAAAAAAGAATGAAAAGAAATGAAGACAGCTTAAGAGACCTCTGGGACAACATTAAACATAACAACATTCGCATTATAGGGGTCCCAGAAGGAGAAGAGAGAGAGAAAGGACCCGAGAAAGTATTTGAAGAGATTATCGTCAAAAACTTCCCTAACATGGGAAAGGAAGTAGCCACCCAAGTCAAGGAAGCGCAGAGACTCCTATACAGGGTAAACCCAAGGAGAAACATGCTGAGACACATAGTAATCAAATTGGAAAAAATTGAGGACAAAGAAAAATTATTGAAAGCAGCAAGGGAAAAATGACAAATAACATACAAGGGAACTCCCATAAGGTTAACAGCTGATTTCTCAGTAGAAACTCTACAAGTTAGAAGGGAGAGGCATGACATATTTAAAGTGATGAAAGGGAAGAACCTATAACCAAGATTACTCTATCCAGCAAAGAGGCAAGGATCTCATTCAGATTCGATGGAGAAACGAAAAGGTTTACAGACAAACAAAAGCTAAGAGCATTCAGCACCATCAAACCAGTTCTACAACAAATGCTAAAGGAACTTCTCTAAGTGGGAAACACAAGAGAAGAAAAGGACCTACAAAAACAAACCCAAAACAATTCAGAAAATGGTAATAGGAACATACATGTCAATAATTACCTTAAATGTGAATGGATTAAATGCTCCAACCAAAAGACACAGTCTCGCTGAATGGATACAAAAACAAGAGCCATATATATGCTGTCTACAAGAGACCCACTTCAGACCTAGGGACACATACAGACTGAAAGTGAGGAGATGGAAAAAGATATTCCATGCAAATGGAAATCAGAAGAAAGCTGGAGTAGCAATACTCATCAGATAAAATAGACTTTAATATAAAGAATGTTATAGAGACAAGGAAGGACACTACATAATGATCAAGGGATCAATCCAGGAAGAAGATATAATAATTATAAATATATGTGTACCCAACATAGGAGCACCTCAATACATAAGGCAACTGCTAACAGCTCTAAAAGAGGAAATTGACAGTAACACAATAATAGTGGGAGACTTTAACACCTCACTTACACCAATGGACAGATCATCCAAACAGAAAATTAATAAGGAAACACAAGCTTTAAATGACACAATACACCAGATAGATTTAATTGATATTTATAGGACATTCCATCTGAAAACAGCAGATTACACTTTCTTCTTAAGTGCGCATGGAACATTCTCCAGGATAGATCACATCTTGTGTCACAAATCAAGCCTCACTAAATTTAAGAAAATTGAAATCATATCAAGTATCTTTTCTGACCACAACGCTATGAGTTTAGAAATGAATTACAGGGAAAAAAACGTAAAAAACACAAACACATGGAGGCTAAACAATACGTTACTAAATAACTAAGAGATCACTGAATAAATCAAAGAGGAAATCAAAAAATACCTAGAGACAAATGACAATGAAAGCACGATGATCCAAAACCTATGGGATGCAGCAAAAGCAGTTCTAAGAGGGAAGTTTATAGCAATACAAGCCTACCTCAAGAAATAAGAAAAATCTCAAATAAACCATCTAACCTTACACCTAAGGGAGCTAGAGAAAGAAGAACAAACAAAACCAAAAGTTAGCATAAGGAAAGAAATCATAAAGATCAGAGCAGAAAAAAATGAAATAGAAACAAAGAAAACCATAGAAAAGATCAAGAAAGCTAAAAGCTGGTTCTTTGAGGAGATAAACACAAGTGATAAACCATTAGCCAGACTCATCAAGAAAAAGAGGGAGAGGACTCAAATCAATAAAATTAGAAATGAAAACAGAGAAGTTACAACAGACACCACAGAAATACGAAGCATCCTGAGAGACGACTACAAGCAACTCTCTGCCAATAAAGTGGACAACCTGGAAGAAATGGACAAATTCGTAGAAAGGTATAACCTTCCAAGACTGAACCAGGGAGAAACAGAAAATATGAACAGACCAATCACAAGTAATGAAGTTGAAACTGTGATTAAAAATCTTCCAACAAACAAAAGTCCAGGACCAGATGGCTTCACAGGTGAATTCTATCAAACATTTAGAGAAGAGCTAACACCCATCCTTCTCAAACTCTTCCAAAAAATTGATATTTATAGGACATTCCATCTGAAAACAGCAGATTACACTTTCTTCTTAAGTGCACATGGAACATTCTCCAGGATAGATCACATCTTGGGTCACAAATCAAGCCTCACTAAATTTAAGAAAATTGAAATCATTTTTCAATTGATGAAGGGAAGGAACACTCCCAAAGTCATTCTATGAGACCACCACCACCTTGATACCAAAACCAGACAATGATACTACAAAAAAAGAAAATTACAGATCAATATCACTTATGAATATAGATGCAAAAATCCTCAACAAAATAATAGCAAACAGAATCCAACAACATATTAAAAGAAACATACACCATGATCAAGTGGGATTTATCCCAGGGATGCAAGGATTCTTCAATGTATGCAAATCAATGTGATACACCATATTAACAAGTTGAAGAATAAAAACCATATGATCCTCTCAATAGATGCAGAAAAAGCTTTTGACAAAATTCAATGCCAATTTATGATAAAAACTCTCCAGAAAGTGGGCATACAGGGAATGTACCTCAACATAATAAAGGCCATATATGACAAACGCACAGCAAACATCATTCTCAATGGTGAAAAACTGAAAGCATTTCCTCTAAGATCAGGAACAAGACAAGGATGTCCACTCTCACCTCTATTATTCAACATAGTTTTGGAAGTCCTGGCCATGGCAATCAGAGAAGAAAAAGAAATAAAAGGAATACACATTGGAAAAGAAGAAGTAAAATCAAAAAGACACATGCACCCCAATGTTCATTGCAGCACTATTTACAATAGCCAGGTCATGGAAGCAACCTAAGTGTCCATCGATAGACGAATGGATAAAGAAGATGTGGTACATATATGCAATGGAATATTACTCAGCCATAAAAAGGAATGAAACTGGGCCATTTGTAGAGATGTGGATGGACCTAGAGACTCTCATACAGAGTAAAGTAAGTCAGAAAGAGAAAAACAAATATAGTATATTAACGCATATATGTGAAACCTAGAAAAATGGTACGGATGAACCAGTTTGCAGGGCAGAAATTGAGACACAGATGTAGAGAACAAATGTATGGACACTAAGCAGGGAAAGTGGAGGGGTGGGTGGTGTGAGGAATTGGGAGATTGGAATTGACATGTATATAGTAATATGTATAAAATGGATAACTAATGAAAAATAGAATAAAATAAATAAAAATGCTGCTGGAAAAATTGCACCAATAGATTTGTTCAATGAAGAGTTGCCAGAAACTTTTAATTTGTAAAAAATGCAGTATGTGTGAAATTCAATAAAATGAAGTGTGTCTGTACTCCCCCAAATGACCTTTTAGGTCAGTTAGAAGTTCATTTATTCAGTCATGAAACTGGCATTTTTCTGAATGTTTACTCTTTTACAAGCCACCCTGCTGGGATCGTGGAGAACAGTCTGATGAGAAGATGAGACCCAGGCTTAGGGAACTATCATGAAGCCTGTGCCGTACACATGCTGTGGGAGTTCTTGGGCAGCATATTGGTTAGTGTCCTTAGTGGCAGAAACACTATCACTCTACTTTCTTTACATAAGAAGGGATTTGGGGGCTTCCCTGGTGGTGCAGTGGTTAAGAATCTGCCTGCCAATGCAGGGGATACAGGTTCGAGCCCTCGTCCGGGAAGATCCCACATGCCGCGGAGCAACTAAGCCACAGCTACTGAGCCTGTGCTCTAGAGCCCGCGAGCCACCACTACTGAAGCCTGTGTGCCACAACTACTGAAGCCTGTGCTCCGCAACAAAAGAAGCCACCACAGTGAGAAGCCCGTGCACCACAGCGAAGAGTAGCTGCCGCTTGCCACAACTAGAGAAAGCCTGTGCACAGCAACGAAGACACAGCACAGCCAAAAATAAAATAAATAAATTTATTAAAAAAAACAAAAAAGAAAGAAGGGATTTGGTATGGGGATATTCAGCACTCACAGCATCGGAACAGCTAAAGGAATATTTCTGGACTAAGGCTCTTAGAATAATGCCTCAAGCCACACTGAAGAACTGGCCTGATAAGGGTGATGCCTCCCACTGACTCTAGAACCAACTGGTTGGCTCCCACCATCTGCAACAGCAAAACGGGTGTTCCGTGCTCCTCTTGTTTCCACAGCTCACCTCCAAGTCAAATTCTCTCACGGGTGCATAGGATTGGAAGAAACTGAATGGTGGGGTTGGAGGGTTGTAGGATGGGTTGAGTGGGAAAAATAAAGTTTTGAGAGATTCTATTTGAGGTAGGCCGGGGTCATAGTATAGGAACTATCAAAATGTAGGAAGAATGTTCCAGAGGTTCTTGGCAGCCACGAAAAACAAATATCTGCTACTTAGATTTCTCTCCATTCAGCACTGGGAAGGCTCTCATTTAAGAACAGTGTTATGTTTGTCTGAAAGAGCCATGTCTGAAATTGGTCCCTGTGTTGATGGTAGTGGTGGTGAAGAGGGTGATGGTGATCATGCATTAAGCATTTTTCTCTTAGCCTCTGTGCCAGGTGTTTTACATACAGTAGCGGACATATTCTATGCCACCAAATTTTTGTTCTCCATTTTTCCAGTAAAACAGAAATTTTATTCTGGGCAACTTCCCCTTTTCCAGCTGAGACCTTGATATTTGGGTGGATTAGACCCCTCCTTAACTCCAGGGGGTGGGCAAGACCCAGGCATAAGCCAATTAGCATTCTCATTCCCTGGCCTAAGAGTCAGTTCAAGATTGAGCTTTTTTTTTTTTTTGCGGTATGCGGGGCCTCTCACTGTTGTGGCCTCTCCCGTTGCGGAGCACAGGCTCCGGACGCGCAGGCTCAGCGGCCATGGCTCACGGGCCCAGCCACTCCGCGGCATGTGGGATCTCCCCGGACCAGGGCACGAACCCGTGTCCCCTGCATCGGCAGGCGGACTCTCAACCACTGCGCCACCAGGGAAGCCCAAGATTGAGCATTTTAATGTGTTCAGATCAATGAGTGTCAGGCTCAGGACTTTGATTTAAATGTTGGACTGGATCGTAGGAGAATGGGGTCTATGCTTCTTGGCTGCCATCTTGACATCACATGGAGCCTTGAACAAAGCTAAAAAAAAATAAGAGTAGAGCTAGAGATGGAGAAAGATTAAGTTCTGGTGACAACATTTGAGCCCCTGGATCAAGCTACTCCTGTAATTGGCATATCCCCTGGACTTTTCAATCATGTAAATCAACAAATTCCCCCTTTCTCCGTAAGCCACATGACGCTATGCTTTCTGTGACTTCTTTCCAAAGTTGTCGTCTTAATTTCTACACATACATTAAGTCTTTTAATCCTCAAGAATGAAATCCCCATGAGGTTAATAATATTATCACATTTCATAGATGAGGACACTAAGGCACAAAAAGATTAGTAACTTGGCCAAGTTCACATAACTTGTCAGTATGACTCCAATGCACAGATCCTTCAACTCCTACGTTATGGAGGGGCATCAGAGCGTTGACTGGCAGGTAGCACTGTGATTTGAAGTTTGAAAAGCAGACCTTACGGGCTGATAGCTGGCGGGAAAAACACTTTGCAATTCTCCTCTAGTCCCTGCAGTGGCACAGGCTGGCTTCCAATACGCACTCCTTGCTTATTGAGTGAAGTGGCAAAAAGGGGAACAGAATCCCACCGGTCTGGGAAGACAAGAGACCTAGATTAGCAATCTCCACCTGTATGAAGGCTTAGCCTATGAATGACAAGGACAATGAGCCTATATGACCCCTGGTTGGAGAACAAGGATATATGTGGGCGTGTCTGTGTTTCAGGAAGATGAACGAAGGTTCAACATCAAACAGAACTTTCTACTCACAAGGGGTGTGAGGCAACGCTGTGTTAACACTGCAGCCTCATTTTCTGAAAATATTAAAGACAGAAAAATATGATCTTCCTACCCTATTTGATATTTGCTTAGCCCCAGAAGCTCTTTCACGTTTCACTGCATGTGTCTTTCCTTCTGCTGGAAATATCCCCGCAACTCCTTGTTTGTCTAGCAAACTCTTACTCATCCTTCAAGATTTAGCTCTGACGCCACCTCCTCTGGGAAGCCCTCACTGAACTATTACCCTTGGTTCAATTCCTGCTTCTTCAATCTCCCCACAGCATCTTGTGTACATCTATATTAGCCCTTAACACACTTTGTTTCAACAATTTGTTTGAAATTTCTGAATATCAGTGAAGGAGCTTTTTTTTTTTTTTTCTCCTTGTTTTCCTTGCTCTTAGCATAATGCCTGGAACTCTAGGTGATCTTGCAAATCCTGCCAAGAAAACCCTTCCGCAGTCTGTTTGTCTGACTCTATTCCAATTTGTCCTTTAGGAATCTGCTTAGAAATCACCTCCTTGGGAAGCCTTCCTCAACCCCTCAAAGCTGGGTCACTATTCTTCTCCTATATGGTCCGCACAGCACCCTGTGCATAGGTAAGGATTAGGAAAAGAGCATCAATATAGAACTGCCTGAGTGTGAATCCCATCTCTTCCATTTTACAGCAGGTTCTTAACCTCCCTGTGCCTCAGTTTACTCATCTGTAAAACAGGAATAGTAATAAAAATAATATTATCTTCTAGGGTTTTTAAAACAAGTAATTCAGGTAAAGTGCTATGAAGAGTGCCTAGCAAAAAAAAAAAAAAATAATAGATTTAACTATTACAGTAGATGTTAACTATTATTATCATTGTTAACTAATTTACTAAAGATTTGTTAAAGCTCTTATATGTCAGGCTCTCTAAGAAATGGACATACAACAATTGACAAAATTCCTGTTCTCATAATCAAAATATTAGGTGAACTAATGAATGAATCAAATGCAATAGATATAAATTATTGGAGAATTAAGTTGATGTATATTTCATTCATCATAAAGCGTGTTGCCCTGAGGTTCCCTACCCACTGGCCAATGGCATTCTCTCCCTCACAGAGATATGCCAATGCAGTCTGAGAAAAGTGGATGAGTTCACCCCTCAGCTTCAAATTGGAATTTTTTTGAGAGCAAAGTACAAAAAAATTCGGAAAGCCAAATTTTGTTGAGACGGAGATGGATTCTGTCAATTCTAAAAGTACACACTGGAGAGTAGATCTCCCAGCTCCTAATCGATTCTCCCCAGCAGATGCCATGTAGAGCAGAGGCAAACTATACCCGCCTAGCCTGGCTCAAATTGCACACTCATGAACAAAATAAATGATTGCTGGTTTAAGCCTCTAAGTTTGGGGCTAGTTTTTAGAGAGCAACAGACTGTTAGAGCACATCACTCACCCTGCTCTTGCTAATTTATTGTCGGAGCTGAAGATTTTACTAATTTTTGCTAGCAAAAACTAAGCTTGGAGGCTAAGAATAAGTTTTCAATTAATCCCTACTGTGGAATGAACACAGGATCTGATATAAAGGAGGTACCTACCACCCAGGAAGGAGAAACTCCTTCTAGCGTGGGGAATAACCTGCAAAAGGGCTCCAATGGTCTGAGACTTAAGCAAAGCTGCTGCTTTGGTCTAGCGGGGAGGTGGAGAGCATGGAGAGGGAAGGCAAAGAACCCAGAGAAGAGACAAGTTGAGAGGGAAGGGAAAAGCTGAGAGGAAACAGGTCACCCACACATGGCTGGGGTAGAACCACGAATATTAATTGACGAGTGACCGCGTGGGACACACTGTTCTAGGCACATTGGAATCAGCAGGGAGTGAAACAGACATAGATACCCATCCTCACGGAGTTTACCTTCTAGTGTAAGAGAGTAATCAGCATAGAGTTGGTATTTAAAACCATGGCGTGCAATGAACAAGCTAAATGAATAAATCATACAGTCTATTAGACAGTGACGACCACCAAGGAGGAAAAATAAAGTAGAAAGAGGAGAAGCTCTGGGGGGAGTATGTGTAGTTTGTCAGTTTGCGAGGGAAGGTTTTACTGAAAAGATTGATTACAAGTGATTACAGATCTAAAGGAGGTGAGTGAGGGAGCCATGTATATATGGCAATGTAGACGGGAACAGTAAGTGCAAAGGCCCTGAGACAAGCATGTCTGGGTGTTCAAGGAACAGCAAAGAGGACGGAGAGAGGCGAATATGGGGTGAGTGAGGTTGCTGCAGTGAGAGAGTCTCTAAGGCTCTATAACAAACCACCTTGAAACATAATGGCACAAAAACAATCATCTTTTTGTTTATACATCTTCAATATGAGCACGGCTTAGTGGGAACAGCTTGTCTCTGTTCCCTGTGGCATCAGCTGGGGAGAATCAATGAAGGACTGTGAAGAAGGCTCACTCATACAGCTGGCAGGTAGGTGCTGGCTGTCAGCTGAGAGCTCACCAGGGGCTACTGGACGGGGGCCTCAGTTTCTCTCCACGTGGCACATTCCACAGGCTCCTAGACTCGAGTAAGTATCCCAAACGGCAGAAAGTAGAAGCTGCCACACATAACCTTGCACCCAGCAGTCACAGAAGCCAAATCAATAGCAGGAGATAGAGATCCCTGGTCTCTAAATAAAAGGAGTGTCAAAGAATTTGAGGACCATGTTTTAAAACTGCCATAGAGTGGGAGAAAGGAAAGAAATGAGGTTAGAGAAGGCGGGCTGATCATCCAGGACCTTATAAGCCGTTGTAATGGATTTGGCTCCACTCTCAGAGAGGAATGAGGAACTGTGGGAGGATTTTGAGAAGGGCATGACCTAATTTGATGTGTGTCTAGCAAGATCACTCTGACTGCTAAATTAAGAACAGACTGAAAGTAGGCAAGGTAAACCAGTTAGCAAGGATCCAGGCAAGAGATAATGGTGGCTTGTACCGGGGTAACAGCAGCACGGAGGATAAGAAGTGGTCAGAATGTGAATACATTTTGAAGGTAGAGTGAACAGGATTTCTTGATGGTTGAGACACACAATATAAGAGAAAGTGAGGGATTGAGGATGACACCAAGGTTTTTGTCCTGAGCCATTGGAAGAATGGAGTTGCCATTATTTGATGTGATGGCTGAGGAGAAACAGATTTGGCAGCTAAGAGTAGGAACTTGCTTTTTGATGGGTTAAGTTAGACATCCAAGTACAGATGCTGAACGGGGAGGGAGATCTATGAGCCTGGAGTTCAGGGTGGGGTGGGACACCAGGGATGGAGATATAAATTGGGGAGGTATTAACACAGAGATGATATTCAAAGCCATGAGATTGGATGAGACCGCCAGGAAAGTGAGTGTGGATAGAAAAGAGAAGAGGCCTAAGAACTGAGCCATGGGATAGTCCAGCATTACAAGATCTTGGTCGGGGCGGGGGGATGAGGGGGAACCAACAAAAGAGGCTGACAAGGAGCAGCAGATGAAACAAAAGGCAGAAAGGACACTGTGGTTAGGCAGGAGAAAGGGTGTTATATACAATATATTATGTACAATAATATGTTGTATATAATAATATAAGGTACAATAATAATAATTTTAAAAGGTGGCTTTGATCTCTACTTATTCTCCTCTTCCCAATTGCCTACCTCCACCCCAAAGAATAGGGCAATCAGCTACAAAGTTTTCAGGAACAGGTGATTTACAGTTTACTCATTTAAAACATAATTAAAATAATACATGCGTATACAAAACTTCGAAATTAAAAACAAATATAAAGAAGAAAATGAGAGTCATACATTATCCCTCCCTCTAGAGATAACCACCCTCAGTATTCAGGTGCATGTACTTCTATACATGCATTGTACAAAAATGGGATCATACCGGATGTGTACTTTTATAACTTAAAAAAAAATTGAATTACATAGCATGGGCAGTTCACTGCTAATTAATATCCTTATGCATCAACTTAATGACTGCTTAGGATCTCAGTTCCTCTATGTACTAATTATTCATCCAATCCCTGTTACAGAAAATTTAAATTGTTTCCATGTTTCACTGTTAGAAACAACAGCAGGACGAACACCATTTTAGCTATATCTTCGTGCAAAGCCATGATTGTTTATTTCCTATGAATAAAATTCTATAATTGGGTCAATTATACCCTAGATGGGTCAAAAGATATGCAAAATTTGAAGGCTTTTGATGCACATTGCCGAGCTGTCCTCCAGAAATATTTCACCCGTTTAGTCTCCTCCCAGTGGGATATGATCATGTCCATTTCCCCACACCATCTCTCTTACTATTAGCATTAAAAATTCTTTGCCTTGGATGACTTGTGGAGGTTTCTTCTGACCCTTGATTTGTGTTTCCATGGTGAGAATGAAGCTGCTTCCACTTGGCTTTTTCTCTTACTTAAGTGGACTGATGACCTCTGGCAAGAAGGTTTTGGCCGCCATTTTTAAGCCACCAGAAGGCGTGGACATATAACAGCATAGGGAGGCCAAAACGGTTTCAAGTCAAAAAGTACTGGACTGGGGACCATCTGACCTGTTCTTGGGAGTTACTAATACTCTGGGCTCAAGGCACCGCATCTGACTTCCTTCCAGCCCTTAGTTGCTACATCATTTGTCTTCATGTTTCAGGGAAGATTATGGCCAGCTCATCCTCAGTATCTGCGGACAGAAGGTCAGTCCAAAGTCAAGCATATTTGGAAACGATTCTTCTGCCTCATTATCCTTTCTTTGCAAATGTACAACCTTAATAGAAAATTGAGTTCTATCTTTGCCTTTGTTCAGGCTGATAGAGATCTTTCAATTCAACTCGGATAATATTTGTTGAACGACTCCATGGTTCGTGACACACTAGGCATTACAGAAACCCACGTCCATTCTTCCCCCCGGTAAGGTCCTTTTCTTTTCTTTCTCTGTAGTAAACTCTTGTTCACCCACCGACATTTCCTCCTTGGTCTCCTCTCTAGAAGATTCCAAATGTCATGGCTGTCGTCATCATCCCGCCACCAAGGCAGCATGATTTATTGGCTGTTTCCAAGGCTTATTATTTGACTGTGATGTCACAGCAAACAAGAACCCCTGATCACATGGGTGAGAGGTTCATTCTTGGACAATCCCAGTTATAGAAGATGCATTGTTTTGACCATAAGCTCACTTTTAAAACAATGGTGTGCGGTGGAAAAAAAAAAAGACTAGGAACAATGGGGTAACACCTGAACAAATGAGGTGATTTGGGGGAAGTTTCTGGCTTACAAAGTATTTACAGTGGCTCCAAAAGTTGAGTCATGTTTTCTCTTTTGCTAAAAGCTCATTTGAGACTCTTGCAAATGGGACTACAATGAATTTAAACAGAGAAGCAAAACATTTTGGCTTTCAGGCAGATTTTTAGTCCTTCAGTGGGGACTGGGAAACAAAAAGCTGAGTACTAATAATGGAAAACTGAGTCTGTTGCTTAATGCAGCACTAGGGTACAGTTTATGGGAAAATAACCTGTATTTTTATATGCTGTTTATCCACACAGACCTGCATATGGGAACATGCTGATACATGCACAGATACGTGCTCAAATAATGCCACAGTATTTTTAACAGAAACATATGGAGATAGATATAGATATATAGATACGTAGAAATATAGATACACACACATATATATGGACATAAATGTAGATACATACACATGTATACTCACACACGCACTCACATATATACATGTTTGTGGGGTTTTTTGAAATGTGAATTGCATTTACAAAAGTTGCATCGTCTTGTCCGAGAGAGAGGAGCTTGCATGGAGTGTGGAGATTTCAGAGTCACCTTCTCTTCTCCTTATTTGAAGCACAAGCCAGTGACTGTCATTAGCACCGAGCAGAAGAGTCTGTGCCAAAGGGTGACAGAATAGAAAAGTAATCCCCAGTGTCAGCTTCTGGGTGTGATACCGCTGCGATGTATGCCCTCGGTGCCTGCCAGGCCTGTCTCTCTCTGTTCTGGAAAGTGGAATCCAATGATAAATGTCAATACACTTATGTTGCCACATGGAAGTGAGCTGTAGCTGTCTGGATCACAAACAGAAGTGGCAGATCTCAAGATATGGGTGCCAAATGGCACGTAGGAGCTGGGCGCGGGGACGGCTGCTGGGGGAGGTTTTATTAGCTGAGACAAGTGGCCTGCCACCTTGCCCCCTCTGGGGGTTCCCTCTAGAGCACATTATCCAATTTGCTTTTCAAAACCCATTAAGCACACAGACTTCCCCCTCCTTAATGGACTTTCTGAGATGTGTTTGGAGGGGCCTTGGCTAAGAGATGCCATCAAAATCTGTACACGGGAGGAGAGTGATGTGGGAGAGAAGCTTTGTCGTAGAGAAACTGTCCCACCGACAAGGCACCGACAAGAGGGAGTTTTTTGTTTTCAATGAGTGATGACATTTCTGTCACAGTGTAATCAAGCTTGAGTGGCAAGTGAGGTGTTACCTGCTTCAGCTTCCCACTTTACTGAAAGCCGGTCTTGGGGAAAGTGTCTGGCAGTCCCACAGCATGACAGTCTCCCTTTCCTTTTTTCCTGGGGTGTGGTGTGGGGAGAAATACCTTTACAACATTAAAACCTTGTATTTGCATTTTTTCCCTTTGCAGTTTATGAAACACGTTCACATGTAGTCATGTCTCCTCTCAGCTGCACTGCTGTCACCTTTCGTGATGCAGAAACGGAGACCCTGAGAGGTGGTGACCCTGCTTCTAGTCACACAGGGTGACTGAAGTCTAGCAGGGCCTGACCCCTCCCCAGCACCCGCTGCTCACTGATGCCTACTGCCTGAAGCCACTAGGCTGCTGTAACAACATGCCACAGGCTGGGGGGCTTATCAACAAAAGGTATTTACTTCTCACAGTTCTGGAGGCTGGGTGTCTGAGATCAGAGTGCCAGCCTGGTGGGGTAAAGGCCCTCTTCAGGGCTGTAGACTTCTCATTGTGTCCTTACAGAGTGGAAGGGGCAAGGGAGCTCCCTGGGGTCTCTTTTATAAGAGCACTAACCCCATTCACGAAGGCCCCACCCTCGTGACCAAAGGCCCACCTCCTAATACTATCACATTGGGGGTGAGGATTTCAAAATATGAACTTGGGGAGACACAAACATTCAAACCTAACACCTACTATGTGCCGTGTACATATATTACACATATTATTTTGACCTTTTCAACAATCTGTGGAGTAGGCATTATTGTTGTCACATGCAGATGACAAAATCGAGGCTTAGAGGGGCTAAATTCCTTGCTCAGTGTCACATAATTATGTGGCCAGGCTAGGATCTGAAACCATGTCTGCCTTGATTACAAAGCCTATACCATTCTACTCTAGTAAGTACAAAATCTAACAGTTAAAGAGCATTTACTATTTCCTAAGCACTGTTCTAAGTGATTTAACTGTATTAACACATTTAATCTTTACAACAAGAATGTGAAGTAGGTGTTGCTAACATCCCCATTTTACAGATGGAGAAATTAAGGCATGCAAAGGATAAGTGACTTGCTAAAGACTACACAAATGGGTGGAACCAAGGTTTGAATTCACATATAATTTGACTCACATATAATATGATCTCTGTCATATAATCATCATCATGCACTATTTTAGCACGACACCAGCTTAAGACCTCAGGGCAGTAGGTATGGTTTAAGAAGGATTTTAGGTAAATGCATTTCTTTATAATTTTTGGAGCCATCCCACACTCTCTCTAGAGTCAATACAAACGTCTCTATTAGTTCTAGAACTACCCTCCAGAGTCTACTTTGGATCAGAAATGACGAGAGTCTTGCTGCTGAAAATGTAAATACAGCCTCGGCATCTACTTGGGAGTTTCTTAGAGATGCAGACTCTCAGCACCAGAGCTACTGAACCAGAGTCTGCACCATTAGCAAGATCGCCGGGTGACTTGGATGCAGGTTAAAGTTTTGGAAACACTGGTCTAAGTGGGAACTAGAGCCTTGAAGGGGGTAGCTCTAAATCTCAACCACACATTGGGAGTTCCAGGAAGTTGGTTTTTTTTTTTTTGCGGAACGCGGGCCTCTCACTGTCGTGGCCTCTCCCTTTGCGGAGCACAGGCTCCGGACGTGCAGGCCCAGCGGCCATGGCTTACAGGCCTAGCCACTCCGCGGCATGTGGGATCTTCCTGGACCGGGGCACGAACCCGTGTCCCATGCGTCGGCAGGCAGACTCTCAACCACTGTGCCACCAGGGAAGCCCGCAGGAAGTTTTAAAAAGGACTGATGCCTGAATCTCATTCCCAGAGATTCTGATTTACTTGCAGCCTGAACATCAGGAATTTTAAAAGCTCTCCAGTTGATTCTAAAGTGATTCTAAAGCCGAGGTTGAGAACCACTGCTGTGGGGATGCCTGGCTGTTCTCAGCAGTTCCTCAGGGTTCACCCACATCCCCACACCCAGACTTCTGCATCTGCCCCGGGGTTGAGGGGGTTACACAAATCATCAACAGCCTGTTCACTCTGTAGGTAACGGTAGTTATCATCATCCATAGTTGTAATAGAATCAGCATCATTCAGACTGGACTGGCCTGGAAAGTTCTCCCCGATCCAACCCTAGTGATTTCTTCTCCTTTGTTTTTTCTTAAAGTCACATGTGAAATAAGCCCACACTTACCCTGAATGAAGAAGAGGAGGCTTCAGATGTGATGCTAATTACCCTGACCCTCCAGGGTAGCAGATCTGTCATCCCATCACGAGGCCCAGCTGTATCCCAACTGCCCAGAGAGGCAAGGTCTGTGTGGCAAAGGACTTGACAGTGAAGAAGAGCTGAGCTTTGAAGTAGATGCCCATCAAGTCCTTGAGGCAAGACCTTGTCCATGAGCCTGACCTTGAAGTAGAGCCATGGGTTTGTAACAAAACTGTAGAAACTAGCTATCTAGGGCAGGACATTTGTTCATGGTCCTATAGTCACACAAGAAAGTAAGTTCCAAGAGGTCAGGGACTTTGTTACACTCTGTGTTATCTTCAGTGCCCACTACCCAACACACGGTAGGGACTTTGTAAGTATTTATTGAATAAACGACAGGAGATGACAATTAACAATACCATTTACTGAATGCTCTCTGAATTCCAGACACTTTACAAACATTATTTCGTTTAGTCCTATGACAATCTCAAGAGATAGATTCTTGTTTGTTCACTTGCTTTTAATTGTTCAGTGAGGTGAAATAATTCACCATTTGTTGTTCCTTTCTATTAAGTGGCAAAATCTGGATTCATTCATTCAATTCATATTTATCGAGTGCTAGACACTCTTCTAGGTATTTGGGCTACATCAGTGAACAAAACAGAAGAGGAAAGATCCCTTACCTTTATAAATTCGAAGAAGAGGGGCATATATTAAGTAACATGACAAATAAGTAAATTATATAATATGTTAGAAGGTGTTAAGTGCTATGGCATAAAATAAATACACTAATCTAGGTGTTGCTGTGGATGTATTTTTGTAGATGTGGTTAATGTCTATAATCAATTGATTTTAAGTAAAGGTGATTACCCTTGATAACATGGGTGGGTCTCACCCAATCAGTCGAAGCCCTGCATAGACCAAAAAAGCTGACTCTCCCATGAGTAAGAGAGAATTCTTCTTGCCTGCCTGCCTGCCTTTGAACAGGACATCAGCTTTTTTCCTGCCTTTGGACTCAAAGTGAAGCATTGACTCTTTCTGGGTCTTGAGCCTGCCAGCCTTTGGATAGAACTACACCATTGGCTCTCTTGGTTCTCAGGCCTTCAGACTCAAACTGGAACTAAACATGGTTCTCTTGGGTCTTCAGTTTTTGACTCTCCCTGCAGAGCTTGGGACTTGCCTACCTGCATAATTGAGTGAGTCAATTTCTTATAATAAATATCTTTACACACACACACACACACACACACACACACACACACTATTTGTTCTGTTTCTCTGGAGAAGGCTGACTAATACAAGCATGTTTACTTTGTGATTAAACTTGAGTTCAAACCTCAGCTTCATCACTTACTTAACCAAGGAGACTTGGACTAGGTATTAACCTCTCTAAACTTCAGTTTCCTCAACCATAAAATGAGGGCATTGACAAAATCTCAATGACAAGGATGTGAAGTGACTACAAGGTAATCCTTGTAAAACATTATACTGGCCTTAATCAAGTTCTCAATAAATATTTAAAATTTTCATTAGGAGTAATAAAGTATATCAGGAACAGTTTTTCAGATGTAAAATTCAGTACTGGGTCTTTCATTAACCAACTGTGTCACCTTGAGTTTGTTGTTTGTCTGGGCCTTTGTTTTCTCATCTGCAAAATGGCAATGAGCTAGAACAGTGCTGTGCAAATTGTGGTCCACTGTCTATTGCCATCCATGAACCATTACTGACCAATGATGGGCAATCCAGAGAAACAGCTAGAGTGCATTATTTAGAGACTTCCACAGCAATTTGACCGAGTAATTTCTTGTCTTTTGAATCTAATAATAAAAGCTTGGGTTTGTATTCTATATGTCTCTGCCATTTTTATTTCATTATTCTAATAATTTATTCTTATTATATTTTCAAGTGTATCGGTCCACAGCAGATTAGAGGGGAAGAAACCAAGAACTAGTCTTTCAGCACAGATAGTTTGAGCACTCTTTTAGATCAGTGCTTCTTCAATTTCAGTGTGCAAAGGGGTCACCTGGGAACCCTGTTAAATGTGCAGATTC
>NW_020173388.1:5040234-5122970 GCF_003031525.2 Neophocaena asiaeorientalis asiaeorientalis
TTACACACACACACACACACACACACACACACACACACTATTTGTTCTGTTTCTCTGGAGAAGGCTGACTAATACAAGCATGTTTACTTTGTGATTAAACTTGAGTTCAAACCTCAGCTTCATCACTTACTTAACCAAGGAGACTTGGACTAGGTATTAACCTCTCTAAACTTCAGTTTCCTCAACCATAAAATGAGGGCATTGACAAAATCTCAATGACAAGGATGTGAAGTGACTACAAGGTAATCCTTGTAAAACATTATACTGGCCTTAATCAAGTTCTCAATAAATATTTAAAATTTTCATTAGGAGTAATAAAGTATATCAGGAACAGTTTTTCAGATGTAAAATTCAGTACTGGGTCTTTCATTAACCAACTGTGTCACCTTGAGTTTGTTGTTTGTCTGGGCCTTTGTTTTCTCATCTGCAAAATGGCAATGAGCTAGAACAGTGCTGTGCAAATTGTGGTCCACTGTCTATTGCCATCCATGAACCGTTACTGACCAATGATGGGCAATCCAGAGAAACAGCTAGAGTGCATTATTTAGAGACTTCCACAGCAATTTGACCGAGTAATTTCTTGTCTTTTGAATCTAATAATAAAAGCTTGGGTTTGTATTCTATATGTCTCTGCCATTTTTATTTCATTATTCTAATAATTTATTCTTATTATATTTTCAAGTGTATCGGTCCACAGCAGATTAGAGGGGAAGAAACCAAGAACTAGTCTTTCAGCACAGATAGTTTGAGCACTCTTTTAGATCAGTGCTTCTTCAATTTCAGTGTGCAAAGGGGTCACCTGGGAACCCTGTTAAATGTGCAGATTCGGATCCAGCAGGTCTGGCGGGGTGGGGATGGAGATTCTGCATTTCTGACAAGCTCCTGTGTGATGCTGACTTGCTGGTCCATAGGTCACTCTGAGTGGCAAGGCCTAGATAACTCCTATTACCACAGATTGATTAATTGATGTCCTACCTTTTTACAAAATGGAATTACAGAAACATGAGAAAATTCAGGTGACCTCTGAGGTCTTCTAAACCTGTCATTTCTTTGGGACTTTTACATATTTTGTTCAATTTTTAAAAGGGTTTTAATATGGTAATTCAGGGATAATCAACATGCTGTCTTCCATTTTTATCCAGAATCTTTGAGGTTAAGATAACTCTACCTGGGTCACTAAGTCTTCTGCATTGGGATTATAGGAATGCATTTTTATATAGTTTGATTTGAGCCAATAATTTTTCAGAGAGACAAATTGTTCAGACCAGATGAGCCATCACTCCAATCAGGGCATCTGTTCTTCGGAAGGCAGGGGTCTCATTTAGCCATCAGAAGGGCCTCGTGCTAGGCTCTCAACACAGCTAGCAGACTTGACCTTGAAGAGGAGACTCTAAGGACCCAGAAGTAAATGTAGATGAGAAGTGACAAATGAAATGCCTTAAATGTATGTACTTGGGGGTGGGAGAGGAAGCGGTTGCCACTCTCTTCTGCAAGTTTTAATTATGAAATTTGCAATAAAATAGGACATGAGCTAGCCTTCGTAACATGAAGCAGCAGGAGGGGGCACAGTGCTACTGGAGCTTGAGCAGTGGAAGAACCGGCCCGACAGGATCTACATCCACTTCACCCGGCCGTCGCTGCCAGAATCAGATCAGGCAGGTGAGGGGGCGAGAGAAGAAGCACCCCGGGCTCTCTTCTACCTTTCCATCTCTGCACAGGTGCCTCCTATTGGCTAAACCAGATGGCAGGGCATCCTGGGTTTTGACATCTGCGGACATCAGCTCCCAGGGGCACGGAACAAGACAGAGAATGTGAAGAATGGATTCAGAGAGGGAGAATAACCTGCACAGACCCCACATTCAATAACCTGACCCCATCAATCTCAGTCTTCTCATAAAATTTCACACCCACACGAACACTGGAAACCGCTGCTGGACATTTACGCACCACGCTGAGCTGGGACCAAATAATACAGGGCATACTGTGCGACAGAGGAGGTGCTAGAATTAAGTTAGTTCAATCCAAGGTATCTTTCTGGCTTTGAGGTGAACTCATGAGGAGATGAGAGACATGAGTCTGGGGACAAGAGAAAGGCACTCGTGGCAGAGATAATAGTCTGAGTAGCTTGTAGGTGTAAAGAGGGATGCTTAGAAATGAACACCAAACCAGCCAGTTGGTAGAGGGCATCGGATCCTGATTTGAATGGTACAGGGGAGCAATGGCTCTTTGAATACAGGGAAATGACATAATACAGGGTGGGGAGATTAATAATAATAACTGTGCATAGGGTAAATTAGAGATAAAATTATCTTCTTTGTAATTTTTCACAAACACGATGTCATTGATGCCCCACAGCAATCTGATGGGGGTGGTAATATAATCACCTTCATCATTTTATAGAAGGAAAAACTGAGGGCCAGACCAAAACTGCTTTGCCAAATGAGGTAGACTATGTTATCACCCAAAAATAGTTTTTGTCCCTCCCGCGGGAATTCTCTTTATCATCTCCTCCCTACCAGACAACTTTCTGGTTATACTTGTTCCATTGACATCAAGCTTGGTTATGTGACTTACTGTGGCCAGTGAATGTGAGTGAAAATGATAACTACCGCTTCTAAGCAGAGCCTTTAAGATCCCTTGCTCTTTTCCCCCTGGGTAGAGGCTACTTGAACATATCAATAGCCAGTAACCCACAGTGGGCCTGTAAAGACAGCAAGAAATATTTGCTCTGCTACTGTAAGCCATTGAGATGTGGGAGTCATTTGTTAAAGCAGCATAGCCTAGCCTAGCCTGACTGATTAACCAGGGATACCAGTTTCTCCCTGGTTGCTGTATTCAGAATACTCATTTCTAGTTTTCACTGTACTTGAGCTCCCTGTCATATTTAATATTTGATCAGCCCTTCTTTCATGAGGTATTTTCTTTCGTGGCTTCTCCTGGTTTTCCTCCTACCCTGTGCCGGTTACTTCTTGGGTCCTCTTAGGACGCCTCTGCCTCTGCTCCCTCCTTCAATGTTGAATGTTCACCAAAGTTCTGGCCGTGGATCATCTTATCTGACACATATTCCCTGGGCAATCACATTCATGCTCCTGGCTTCATCAGTCAATGGGTGAGTCCTATAATAATTGGAGTGGGAGATGGGGGCACCTGGTATTTACAATTTTGATACCAGAACCATGGGGGGAATATCACATCACGTCTAAGACAAAGAGTGAGGGGAAGCTTAAGGGCATTTTAATGGGTCATCAGAACAAAGAAACTCAAGGTGACGGGAGCTGAGCTGTGGAACCAAGTGAGGATGGAGGATTGGGCAAGATGAGAGTGGGAGTGAGCCTGCCTTTCCTACATCTCCCTAGTGTGTTGGAGGCTATGCTGAACCACAGCTTTTCTAAGTCCTGGACAACTTCTGGGTTTTTGGTAATGTCAGGAGGTGGGAAAGGCGGAGAAGGAAGCAGTAAGAAGGATAACAATAATTGATTGCTCTGAAAAACAAATGTTTTTTGATTGGAGGAGTTCAGTTCCTCAGTGGCAGAGCTGGTGAACCCATTTGTGGTCAGCAAGTGAGGGAAGCACAGGTGTCTCCACAGTGAGAAGTTGGCATCTCCACTTGCCTATGTTCTGCAGGCGATGGGGTGATGGTACACGGGTGGATGCAGACATGGAGTCTTTAATCATTACCTCAAACTGAGAATGTCCCAAAGTGGTCTCATTCCTCCTTGCCAGCACCAATTCATTCTCCCTTCTGCATTCTGGCTCTCAAGGGGTATTTGCAAATGTAGGGAGTCACTTTTTAGATGTCACAATGACTAGGAAATGCTACTGGAGCTTAGTGGATTGGGCCAAAGATGCCAAAATTTTTAAATGCACAAGAGAGTCCCACACATAAAGAATTTTCCTGTCCAAAATGCCACTAACACCTCTATTAAGAAACACTATATGAATATCATCACTGGATATTCAATTGCCCAAGAAAGAAACCTGAAAGTCATCCAAGGTCCCTTCTCCTCTCTTCTGCCCTCACCCAGCTAAGCTGTCACTGAATTTTATGAATTATACCTCCTAAACATCTCTCAAGTCAATGTCCTTCTCTTCATTCCCTCTGTCCTATATTGGCCTCCAAAGTCTTTCTTTTGGCTGCAAGCTGCTTCTACACAGAAGATTCCACTCAGTATTTGTGGAATGAATGAATTTTAACTGCTTCTACTGCTTTATCTTCCTTAGTCAGAGTAAGTATTCCAAAGCACGTCTGATCAGCTTACTCCTGTTTTTAAACCTTCATTTGCTCCCCACCATCTTCAGGGTAAAAATGAAACACAGGTCCCTTGCCTCACCTTCTAGCCTCATCTTCTACCATTCTGCCATGATAACATGTGTTGCAGCTTTTTTGAACTGTCATTGATAACCTCTGACCATTTTTTTTTGATTTATTTTATTGAAGTATAGTTGATTTACAATGTTGTGTTAGTTTCTAGTATACAGAAAAGTGATTCAGATATCTATATGTATATATACACACACACACACACACACACACACACACACACATATATATATATATATATACATTATTTTTCATGTTCTTTTCCATTATGTTTTATCACAGGATATTGAATATAGTTCCCTGTTCTGTACAGCAGGACCTTGTTTTTTATCCATCCTATATATACTAGTTTGCATCTGCTCATCCCAGACTCCTGGTCCATCCCTCCCCAAGCCCCTCCCCCTTGGCACAACTAGTCTGTTCTCTGTGTCTGTTTCTGTTTCATAGATAAGTTCATTTGTGTCATATTTTGGATTCCACATATAAGTGATCTCATATGGTATTTGTCTTTCTCTTTCTGACTTACTTCACTTAGTATGAAAATCTCTAGGTCTATCCATGTTGCTGCAAATGGCAGTAGTCCATTCTTTTTTGTGGCTGAGTAGTATGCCATTGTATATACATGCTACCTCTTCTTTATCCATTCATCAGTTGATGGACATTTAGGTTGCTTCCCTGTCTTGGCTATTGTAAGTAATGCTGCTGTGAACATTGGGGGTGCATGTATCTTTTCGAATTAGAGTTCTGTCTGGATACATGCCCAGGAGTGGGATTGCTGGGTCACATGGCAATTCTATGTTGTTTTTTGAGGAACCTCCATACTGTTTTCCATAGTGACTATACCAATTTACGTTCCCAACAACAGTGTAAGAGCGTTCCCTTTCCTCTACACCCTCTCCATCGTTTATTTGTCGATTTTTTAAATGATGGCCATTCTGACCAGTGTGAGATGCTACCTTATTGTAGTTTTGATTTGCATTTCTCTAATAATTAGCAGTGTTGAGAATCTTTTCATGTGCCTCTTGGCCGTCTGTATGTCTCTGACCGTTTTTGACTTTGTATATACTGTTCTCTGTGCCAGAAGTACACTTCTTCCCCTTCCTTGAATGACTGATTCATAATTCTGGACCTAGCCAAAATGTGATTTCCTCTGGGAAGACTTCCCTGGCTGCTGCTCCCACTAACAGCTGGACTGGCCTTTCACTATAGCTCCATGATATCAGAATCACACACTTCCATCACACTATGCCGATATTGCTGTGTTCCATGCCCTTCATCCCCCCTAGACGGCAGCTTGCAGGCAGGCACCGTGCATTTCATTTCTCTCTCTCCTGTGTCTTGCATAATCCATGGCCCGTGGTCACTCGATCAGTGCTTCTTGCATCTGAAGAAACTAGCCAAGGCCACATGGTCCATAAGTGGCCAAGCTGATCTCCATCAGATCTTCGGCCTCCAGCGCACTCCATCTTCTCTCGTGGAACTTAGAACGTAGGAAGTCAGTTACTGGGTTGACGCGTTAATTCTGGAATAATGGAAGATTAGTGAAGCTGGAAAACAATGAGTTCACTGAACTTTCAAAAAGTGTTTATTGAGCACTTACTGAGTCCAGGAACAGAGATAAGAAATATTTTGATGGAAGGTGCAAGAGATCTAAAGGTTGGACTTTGTGTGTCTGTGGCAGATGAAGGAGCATCACCAGGGAATCCCGGAGTCAAGTGGGTCCCACCTTAAGAGCAGGCACTCAGTCAGGTGGTGGCCTGACCTCAGGAATTTGGTAAGCTGAGTAAGGTTAGACTGTTGGTCACCACCAGAAATAGGACTCCTGCACAGCCAGCATACCATTCTCCTTCTCCTGCCCCTCTGTGGGGAATGGAGATGAGCTACCAAAGGAAAAATGTCTAGAAGGCATAGCCAAGTTCCCTCCCACCTCAGTCACCAGCCAGAGAAAAGAAGCTGGTGTTCCAGGAGGAAACCTTTTGTTAGAGCTCACTGTTTACCAACAGGACCGCCTGGCACAGCTTCAGCCGCTGGTTTCTGGCAAAAGTGGGAAAGGGATAAAAATAAATAGCAGCCTGCCATTGCAAACACCTGAATGGGAAGGGAGGGCAAGGCGGCAGGGTATGGGGGCGCCGTCAGCACGATAAGGGCCTAGAGGTCATCAAAAACCCAAGATCTGGAGTCTTGATAGCCTCTAGTTCTGGAAACTGCATCCTCCAGTTCATGGCCCCATGGGACTCCTTCAAGGGAGAACAGGCAGGAAGCAGGAGCCCAGAAGCCAAGATGCAGGGAATACTCTGCCCTGCAAACACCACGAGGTCTTCCTGCCTTCTGCTTGGATGGCCACAAGTGACCTTAGTGGCTTAAAAAGCCATCTCAGGGTTTTGACAGGTGCTGGGAGAGAGCAGGATAATGACAAAGCAGCGTGAGCGTGAAACCCAGTCCCGGTTAGGAACTGGACTTAGGAAAAGGGATGGATGGCTTCGTAGACAGTGACCGACAAGAGGAAACGTGCAAATCAATAGTTAATGAGAGCCGGCCGGATCTGCAAAATGTCGTACCCCTATTCTAACATTCATTTTGATTTCCTCACTCAAGTTTTACTAGGACAACGGGACTCACAATAAAACGGATTTCAGTGGAGAAAATAAACTTCTAGTTACTAAATATGTTGCTTTTGGAAAGTTTGTGTTTATACGATTTTTTTTTTCTAAAAAATTAATGATCTCAGGTCAGTTGGGTTACTCAAATCCTGACAAAGAACACAGTATTTCAATTTTTGTGCAAGACAAAGTAATGGAAAACAGCTCTCTTTACGACAACTTTAAAGTCATTAACATTAAAAAATATTTTAGAATTAATTTATGCCTTATCATTGGTTCCGGAGGTTCCGGAGATTGAAACTCACATCTGATGCCAAAATTTGGCTTAGCCTGGCCTTTGGAATCCACTCCTATAGGCTTTCCATCTGTGCTCTCCTCTTACAATGGGTTCAACTCCCCTGAGAGTCAAAACTAAGTCCTAAGCCAATCACTGTAAAGCCTTTTTCTAGGATCTGAGAAAATAAAACATTCTTAATAGAAAATTACAAGAGGGAGTTTAGTTACTAGTTAAATGAGCGTTGAGTTGGATATTTAAATGTCAGGGAAAAAAGTGAGGGCCTAGCACTGTTGGACCGGCTTTCATGGTGGCGTCAGTAGTAAGCAAATACGTAGAGTCTTAAGTCTTCTTAAGCGGAAGCTCAATTAAAAAGGCAAACCTTGGAACAGGCTTTGTGGAAGGCCAAGAGATTTAGATTCTGCCAGTCCAGGAAGGAAGGGATTCCAAAGATAAAGGGCATCCATCGCAAACATCTTGTTTCCAAGTCCTGGGAGCTCTCCATCAGGAAATGAACAGGAATGAGCTGCCTCACATTGAGAGAGAGAGAGAATGTCTCTAAAATAACCATTAGCACGAATCCCTAGAATCCAGGTGTTTTGGTTTCCAAAATCTCTGGAGAAAGTCTACGTCCCTCAGATGCTAAATACCTTAAAAGGCTGAGAAGCTAATGTTTCCACTGCCCTTTGTTTTGAAATCCTTTCCCCCACCTTTCCATGTAAAACTAAACTTAGTTTCATTCTTTGGTCCAGACTCTGCCGTGATGACTCTTCCTGACATGCAAGCAAGAAAATTTAATTGCCGGGGTAATGCAAGTTCCAGGTTAAGAGCCATGTGATACGAAGGTGTCTGTTTCTTGACACAGTGGTTCTAGTGAGCAGGTTTGATGATGTGGTCTGAGGAATGCCTGGTGGTGACAATGACTAAGTCCTGGCTGTTGCATGCGAACTTCACCTTGATGTTAAACTGGGAGACAGACTCACTCCTGTGTCTGGACTTGCCTTGAGAGCAGCTGGGTGTAGCAGCTGAGAAGTGACTGTTTGGATAATGGAATGAAACTGTTCAGGAACCAAATGATAAAACAGCAGTAATCGTGGTTGTGAGGACTCCATCTGAAAACAGGAGAATTATGTCTGAGACAAAGTACGTCAGAAACAGAGCTAGAAGTCCCTCCTATACAACCTACTGGATACAGGTGCCTGCTCTGGAGTCTGCCTCCCAGGTTGGAATCCCATGTAGTAGCTGTGTGGCTATGGCAAGTTACTTAGCCTTTCTGTCTTGGTTCTTAGCAACTGTGAAATGGAAAGAAATGACAGTGCCTACCTTTTAGGGTTAATTTAGGATTAACCGAGTTAAAGCATGTAAGTGAGTATCATTCATACCCAGCACGAAGGTCATCAGCAGACAGCCAGAGCTTCACCGTGAACACCTAACTTTTCACATTCCCTAGGCTGCGTCATCACACCTGCTCCTAAGGTAATGGTTGTGCCACTTTCCAGCTGTGTGACATCGGGCAAGTTACTTGACCTTTCTGTGCTAGGTTTGTTCCTCTGTAAAATTTGATAGGATTGTTGTGAGGATTAAGCGAGTTAATATTTGTGAAGTGCTTAGAACAGTAAGTACTAGATGCTTATTAAATAAACAAGACTGTGCCTGGAACAGCTAAGAGTTGAATATCTATTAGCTATGGTTTTAAACATGGTCACTTTCAAGGAGAACTTGGTTCTGGTCTGAGCTCTTAGCTAGAACGAGAACTTGTGAAGTCAGCCAGGGTATAATGGCAAGAGAAAGTGCCTGTGAGTGCATACTGGAGACGGGGTGGGGAGAATGATAAAATATCTCTTTGAAGATTATCCATCACTGTACATAATAATTCCCTTCTCAGTGTGGTAGAAGAATAAAATGTAGGCCCAAGGCAATATCAACTAATATTACTTAGAGCCATGTCTTCATCATGATTAAACAATTAATTTTTCTAGCACCATTATAAAGAATTGGGGACTCACAGCGTAGAATTACTGGACCTTTGAATATGATGGTGGTGCTTCTATAATGTTTCATCTGCTTTGATCCTTAAAATGTTTCCTTTTTTATTTGGTTTTAATGGAGCTCCTGCTGCTGATCAGGAAGCATTTAATGTGAAGTTGTCTTGGACAAAATTGAAGCATATCTTTTGAAATACAAAGCTATGTTTTTAAATGATGAAGAAACCATTGGCCTAGACCAAAGGTAGAACGGCAGTAGACATTGCCCCTCTCTTCTTTGGCTTCATCCCAAGATCTGGAAGGCTGTGGGTCAGGGAAACGTAACCCAGAAGGAGAGGGAGGTGGTGGTAGGATTCTTCCCCTATTGGTAGGTAGCCTAAGCCTTTCATTCCAGGGTTCCATTATTGGGCTTGGCTTTTTCACTTTATAACACTCTAGAAGTGTCCCAGATTCAGTTTTTCCACTCCTGGTGTGGCCAAACAGGTTTGTCTCATGGGCTTCTAGGCAGAGCCCTCAACAAGCACAGCACGGGCTCCAGGAGAGCCCTGAAGCCTTGGCTCTGCAGAGTGGGGTGCTGTGATCCATTAGCAATGTCTTTCCAGGGCAGAGGTGATGATGGCTGAGGGGTGGGTGCACATTTTATTTTGACTTTCCTGCCCCAATTCCTCTGTTTAACTGAGAGGCAGGATTGCAGAGAAGTTCCGGCCGGGAGGTTTGGGGTATATTTCTCAAACTCTCTGAGCCTCAATCCTCATCTTTAAACGGGAGAAAATAATAGTAACAACAATATCTCTTAACACATGCCGGGTCTCTTGCTAAGAGCTTTACATATATTAACTTGTTTAGTCCTCACAACAACTTATGAGGTAGGGCTATTGTTATCTCTCTCTGCAGATAAAAATGAGACTCAGAAAAATGGTCCCGGCTAAGATGGGCATCAGCTCTCCTCTTTTCCGACTACGGCCTCTTCTGTGCGCACATGAAAGCACTCAGTACATGTTACCCCCTTTGCTTTTACTTCTGCGTTATAAGAGCTTCTGGAAAGCACAGGAACCTGTAAAGGAAACAAACAGGAAATGGGTTAGTGGATTCTGCTGCAGTCTTCAGCTGTCATATTCCGTTTGATTCTCAGGTCACTTTGAAAAAGGATATTAACGCGTAGATGAAATCCACAAGCAAATCTCTTCAAGCCATATTTCCTAGCTACATAACCTCAAACAGTTTGCAGAGTACTTATTTGTCTTTATCGTGGTTGATCCTCACAACTGTGTTATAGGCAGAGGCCTTGGTTTTTACTGGAGACCTTCGTCTTATTAGGGACCTTTGTATTTTATTAGAAGATGGCACAGCCAGCATGAGGACTCTTTCTACCGTCCTATACATTTGGTTTCTCAAGCTCAGTGGTTCTCAAAGAGTAGTTCCTGGATCACAGCATCAGTAGCACTTGGGAACTTGTTAGAGGTGAAAATTCTCTGGCCTCACCCAGGCCTCCTGAACCAGCAGCTCTGGGGATGGGACCCAGGAACCCACGCTGTGACAAGCCCTCCACACGATTCTCATGCACACTCAAGTCTGAGGACCACTGCACTATCTGACGCTCTCATAAGAGGAAAAGTTGCAAGCAGTTGAGATAACTAACTAGAGAAACAGATGTCTGCTGTGAAAGGTTTGACAGATGTCTATGTATAAGATAGAGCAGTTTTGTTCAGTGCTGCTTTAAAGAGTTTTCAATAAACTTAAGAAATAACATTCTAAGAAAGAGCTCTTCTGTTTTGGGAGACATTTCTGATCACTAGAGAGAGTCGAGCGAATACACCTACAGCCCATCCATGCTCATGGAGTGGGGCGGGAGAAATTCTTATACTGGGTTGATAAAGTTGGAGTTTTTGGAGACCACTGAATAAATTTTTCCCTCCTGAGTTTGGAATCAATTGAGAAATGAGAAAGAGGGGTTAAATAAGAGGTGATCAAACTTCAGTACTAGTAAAGACTGGGCTGGAGAATATGTGTGTTCCAGATTTTTTTTTTTTTTCCCCTATCATAAGCTACCCTAAATCAGTGCCTTAAAATAATACCAATCATTTATCTGCTCACGATGTGAGAATTGGCTGGTCTCATCTAGGTGAGTTCCACTCTGGTGTCTCACGTGGTTGCAGTCAAATGATGGCGGGGAGTGCATGCATTCATTCGAATGTCTGGCACCTGGGCTGGAAAGCCTCCAGGAGCTGTGGCTGGAGCAGCATCTCTCCCCTGCTCCCATATGCTCTCTCCATATGGTGACCTCAGGGTCCCTGGCCTTCTTTCGCGGTGACTGAAAGGTCCCAAAGTGTTCCAAGAGAAACTAACAGAAGCCACGTGGCTTTTTTAACAGCCTCAGAAGCCAGGCTGCACCACTTCCGCAGCATTCTATTTATTAAGCAAACTCCTAGCCAGGTTCAAAAGGAAGGGACGTAGACTCCGTCTCCGGATGGGAAAAATGCCAGAGAATTTGCAGATATGTTTTAATACCACCACAGTGTGCCACCACGTGGGTCTGTAACACCTTTTCCCTTCAACTGAACTTCGCTCCAAGTTGTGATCTGAACCCCTTGCAGGGACAAACTCTACCACACGGAGCTTACTAAATGCCTCTGTGGACAGGCCCGGCTGCACTAGAGAGCATGCTCAGTTGCACTTGCAAATTCACCGATCAGGTAAGTTGCTGCTAAACTGGGGTCGGGGATGGGAGAGGCTAGGAGTGTTACACTGGGAGAATATTTCCACAGGGAGATATGAGGCCAGGGAATGGGGATTAATTACACCTTTAATAGGCAATAGGATGGGATGGAGCACTTTTCATTTTTAAGCTTTTAAGTAGTTATGAATTTCGATACCTAAATGTTGTTTGTATATTCAGGTGCAGAATAACTTAACATCTCTGCCAATTTCCCAAAGGGAATCTGGACATTTTGTTTTAAATATGTGTCCAAATGCTCACTTACTCATTTCCTCTTCCCTTCAAGGTGCCTTTAAAAAAAATAACCATTTTATTGAGGGATAATTCACATACCATGCAATTCACCCATTTAAAGTATATAATTCAATGGTTTTTAATATAGTGACAGATATGTGCAACCATCACCACAGTTAATTTTAGAGCATTCCATCACCTTCAAAAGAAATCCTGTACACTTTAGCCATCACCTCTTTGTCCTTCCAGCTTATCCAGCCCTAAGCAACCACCAATCTACTTTCTGTCTTTATAGATTAGGACATGTCATCTAAATGGAATCACATAATATGTAGCCTTTGTGTCTGGCTCCTTTCACTTCGTGTAATGTTTTCAAAGTTTGTCCATGTTATAGCATGTATCAGTACTTCATTCTCTTTTTTGGCTGAATAATGTTCCTTTGTATAGATGGCAAACCACATTTTGTTTATTTATTTATCATTTGATGGACATCTGGGATGTTTCCACCGTTTGACTGTAAACATTTGTGAACATGTTTATATGTGGACATATGTTTTCTTTCTTTTAGGTATATACCTAGGAGTGGAACTGCTAGGTCTTGTGGTCACTCTATGTTTAACCATTTGAAGAACTATCCAACTGTCTCCCAAAGTGGCTGCATCATTTTGCTCCCACTAGCAGTGTATGAGGATTCTGGTTTCTCTAGATTCTTGTCAATACTTATTATTATCTGACTTTCTAATTCTAGCCATTCTAGTGGCTGTGAAGTGATATATCATTGTAGGTTTGATTTGCACTTCCCTAATGACCAATAATGTCAAACATCTTCATATGCTTACTGGCCATTTGTCTATCTATCTTCTTTGGAGAAATGTTTATTCAGTTCATTTTCCAATGAGTTATCTATCTTTTTTATTATTGAGTTGTATGAGCTCTTTATATATAGATACATGTTCCTTATGAGATATTTGATTTGCAAATATTTCTTTCCCATTCTTTTCACTTTCTTGATAATGTCCTTTGAAGCACAAAAATTTTAATTTGATGAAGTCTAATTTATCTATTTTTATTGTTCATGCTTTCAGTGTCATATCTATAAATCCATTGTCAAATCTGAGGTCATAAAGATTTATCCCAATATCTCCTTCTAAGAGTTTTACAGTTTAGCTCTTATATTTAGGTCTTTGATGCATTTTGAATTAATTTTGTATATGATGTGAGGTAACGGTGTCATTTTAGTCCAAGTCTGAAGGCCTGAAAACCAGGGGAGCTGATGGCATAAATTCTAGTCCACGGGCAGGAAAAGACTAGTGTCCCAGCTCAAGCAGGCAAGCAGGAAGAACAGATGAATTCTTCCTTTCTCTGCCTTTTGTTTTAGTCAGACCTGCAATGGATTTGATGATGCCCACCCACATTAGGGAGGGCAATCTACTGAGTCCACCAATTCAAATGCTAATCTAATTCGGAAACAACCTCATAGGTACACCCCAAATAATATTTAATCTGGGCACCCCACGGCACAATTTAACACATAAAATAACCATAACACGAGTTCCCTTTTTTTCCTCTTTTTTTGGAAGTTTGTGAAGAATTGATATTAATTATTCTTGAATGTTTGATAGCATTCAGCAGTGAAATCATCTGGGTCTGGGATTTTCTTTGTAAGTAGTTTTTTAAAAAATTACTACTTCAGTTTCTTTACTTGTTATAGATCTATTCAGATTGTCTATTTCTTCCTGGGTCAGCTACGGTAGTTTGTGTCTTTCTAAGAATTTGTCCATTTTATCTGAGTAATCTGATGTACTAGCATACAATTGCTTATAGTATTTTTTTTAAATTGAAGTATAGTTGATTTACAATGTTGTGTTAGTTTCAGGTGTACAGCAAAGTGATTCAATTACCACTTTTCAGGCTCACTTCCCTTATAGGTTATTACAAGATATTGAATGTAGTTCTCTGTGCTCTACAATAGATTCTTGTTGTTAATCTATTTTATATGTAGTAGTGTTGTATATCCATTCATCTCAAATTCCTAATTTAACCCTCCCTCATAGTATTTTTTTTATAATTCTTTTTTTTCAGTAAGATTGGTAATAATGTTCCCTTTCTTATTTCTGATTTTAGTCATTTGAGTCTTTCTCTCTTTTTCTTGGTCAATCTAGCTAAAGGTTTGTCAGTTTTATTGATGTTTTCAAAGAAACAGCTTTTTGGTTTTATTGATTTTCTCTATTGTTTTTCTATTCTCTATTTCATTGAGTTTCATTATAATCTTTATTATTTCCTTCCTTCTTCTTGATTTCTTGATGATTACTATCTCCTCAAAGGGACATTGGTAATCCACATTTTTAGTGAAAACACAAGAAAATCATTTTATCATAGTATTATCTTTTTTCCACTCCTGTTTCTTTTCTTATACTGTTAATTTTATTATGGCACTGCAGTCACCTAAGCTGGAAACTGGAACCTTTATTGATTCTTTTTTCTCCTCATGCCTCACATTCAATTGGTCATTGAATCCTATCAGGCCAACTTTAGAAATGTCTCTCAACTACATCCACTCCTCTTTGTTTCTACTCTTTCCCACTAAAATTCACTGCCCACTGTTATCTAGGTTACCTGATAGTGGGTAACTCAGGCCCACCCCTGATATTTGCAGGTCCCAAAGAAGAATTAAAATGGAGGTTTCCATCCCATTGCCCAACCTCTTCGTTTCCCACCCCATAGCTGTGTCTCTATAAAGGGCCTCACATACATGCAGACATCCCAACTTACACAACCAAGTTCTTTCCCATAGTCCCAACAAACAGCCACCCCTTGGGCTTAGAGGATAGACCTATGAAGGCCTGCACAATTTACAAACCCTCACAGCAGGCTTGGGATTCTTTGGGCAAGGAGTTTCAGTTCCCGAGCACTCAGATTGTGATCTAGAAGTGGGGAAGAACACAGGCTGTGAGTGGACACATCCCACTGGCCCTGTGGGCTCCTTGCCTTGTGGAAATTGATGTGTCTGTAGGGGGCCCAGACCTGGGTCTCCTAAAGGGCAGGTTCCAGTGGAGGGTGTCTCAGTCCAAGTGGTACTACGCCACTCCCCTGCATAAAATTCTCAAGTCCTATCCTGTGGCCTGCTGAATTGTGTCTAAACTCCTTAACTTAGTACACAAGGCCTACCACAACCTGATTTCGGCCTATTTTCCCATCTTTTCTCGTTCTTCCATGAACTCAGCTCCTCCAAAACCTCTAGGAAGAATTAATTGCTTTCTCATGCTTTGATGACCCTCAGCCTTACTCTTAAACGTACTTCCATTAAAGCACGTAAAACACTGCATTCTTATTATTTGTTTGAATATCTGTCTTCCCTATAAACTGGAAATCTCCCTGAGGTGTATTGGTGGTCCTTTGTCTGCACAGGAGCCATTCTTTATTCAAGGAATGGCTCCCCCTTTGTTTTAGGAAACTGCTCCTCCCTCTCTCCCCTTGCAGACCCCTCTGTTGTAATATGAGATTTAAATGGTAGCTGACGTCCAGACTCATCAAATTGTACATATTAAATTGTATATCAATTATACTTTAATAAATCTTTTTTTTTTATAAGGCTGCTGGCTCTGCCCCTGTAGCCAGTGTCTGGCAGCATGTGACCTATGCTGGACCAATTAAGTTCTTTCCTAGGACGTTTTTACATGCAACTGTATGGAAAAACTTTTTCCTCTTGGGTGGTGAATTAAGGAAGGTGGAACCCGGAACTCTTGATTGTTATGGGGTCAGTTTCATGGGGAGTTGCCAAAACAGAAATCAAGCTAAGAGACGGGAAGAAACATCTGGAAAGCACTCAAGGCTGTAGTTCATGTCATCCTGGTCATTTCTGTGGTTTGGCTATGTGAGTCAATGGACGCCCCTTTTTGCTTCAGCTAATTCAAGTTTGGTTTTTATGATTTGCAACCCAAAAACTTCAGTAAGGTTTTTCTCCAAGGTGGAGGCCAGGGTTTCTTCATTTTTTGTCTCCCAAAGTCTAGCATAGACCCTGGCACAGAGTAGGCATTCAGGACATTTATTTATTGCTTTAAAACAAAACACAAATTGGCTGAATTAATTTATTGAGAACTGTGCTGGTCAGTCTAAAATGAAAAGAAAGCATCCAGTGTTACTTAAGTATATTGGGAGAACAAGGGCTTGATGATTTGTATAATTAAATGTGGGGGGAAGAAGCAGTGAAAAGTAAAAACAGTCCCAGAAAAAGAATAAATCTGCTGCCAACTTGGCTAAGTGAACTATAGCAAGCTAGAAATATTTGTTTCCCTTTGCCCTTCTCCAATAGTTTTCCAACTAAAACTTCCTTTTGTAAAATATAAAACTTCCTTTTATAAAGTAATATATTTATGATTTTGCTTATGAGAGATGGAAGCTGGAAGGTTTAACTTCCCTCCCTGAGCCCCGTTGTCTCTCACCATCCCATTTGGGCTTTAGGAGGGCAGGGGAAGAGGATGAAGTAAGGTTGGATAACTGGGATGACCTTTACCAACTCACAAGTGCAATTACTTATTCCCAAACAAGAATAGACCCTTCATTGTACCTCCCCTCAGGCATTCAGTAAAAGGAAGCCTGGCTATAAAAGTGGCAGAAAAGTGCAACCACATCTTCGGCAAACAGGTCTGGCTGGTTTAGGACCATGTGTTTTGCCAGCTTAAGTGGCTGTACCAACAATAAGATCCTGAAGAGTCCACCCATTGTGAAAACCAAGGGTCATTTATTCCTGGAGCTGGATGGAACCTCAGAGGTCTTCTGGTTCAACCACCATCTGCTGTCTGATCATCTCCATACTGTCCTTGAATTAATTTCCAGTTCCTTCTTGAGCCCGCTTATGAAGAGCGACCCAGGTCTCCAGAGAGCCATTTCATCTATGAACTGTTAGAAAATTCTTTGTTTTACTGGGCTGAAAGCTGTTTTCAGAAATTTCCTGCCATTGATTCAAATGGCCTTGCTTAAGTTCTTGGAGGGAATTCCCTGGCGGTCCAGTGGTTAGGACTCCGAACTTTCACTGCTGAGGGCCTGGGTTCAATCCCTGATCGGGAACCAAGATTCTGTCAAGCCGTGAGGCGTAGCCAAAAAAAAAAAGTTCTTAGAAAATAAATCCAGTCTCTCTTCCAAATTAATCGCTCCTCCAGGTCTTTAGATACTTGAGGCAGCTACCACATATTTTTAGGCAAGACATTCCAAGGATGTCCTTTAGCAGTCCTTCATAGGACACTAGGGTTTTAATCTTCTCTGGGCAGGCACTGGGACAGCAATTGGGAGCAAAGGACATGCAGCCAGTCAGGGCCCAGTCACAATTCTTGCGCCTCAACTCACCTTGTGTGCGTGACTTGTGCACGTTATTTTAACCTTTATTGACTTCAGGTTTATCATTGCTAAAAGAAAGGTATAACCTTCTGAACTTCATTTTATTCATAAAATGGAAACAACAATAGCTATATTATGGGTTGTCTTGAAGATTATGTGAGATATTACATTATAAAATGGTTAGCACAATGCCCAGAACACACAAACTACAGTATTGTTGCTGTTATTATTATTATTTTAAAAATATTATCTATAATGTATTAGCCAACTCAGGCTGCCATAACAAAGTACCATAGACTGGGGGGCTTAAACAAGAGAAATTTATTTTTCATGGTTCTGAAGGTGGGATATCCAAGATCAAGGTGCCAGAAAGGTTTGATTCCGAAGCTTCTTCTCTTGGCTTGTAGGGAGCTACCATCTATCTTTCTGGGCGCTCAGTGACCACTTAAATGTGCACACATGGAGAGAGAGAGAGTGAGCAAGAGAGAAAGAGAGCTATTGGGTTTCTCTTATTATGAGGACACTAATCTTATCTGATTAGGGCCTCACACTCATGACCTCATTTACCCTTAATTACCTCCTAAGGGCCCTATTTCCACATACAATCACACTGGAGGTTAGAGCTTCAACATATGAATTTTGGGAGTACACAAGTCAGTCCATAGCATATGATATTATATTATACTTCCAACATTTAAAAGAAAAGTATGCATCCAGCTAAGGGGTCAGCATCTATAAAGGCTGTCAACTGAAATACTGAATACAGTCTTATGTGGCTGAGACAGAGAATACAGGAGAAAGATAAAATTGAGAAGCAAGCAGGGGTAAGACTGTGATGGGACCAGTAGTTCATGCTAAGGAGTTTGCATTTTTTCTAAGGGCAATGAGAAGACTTTGAAGGGTTGTAAGTCAGAATGTGACCTAATATATTTTGTGCTTTATTGGGATCATTCTGTCTGTGTGCAGAAAATGGATTGAAGGGGATTTAATCCTGAGAAACCTAACAAGCACATATTAAAGGGCTGTCCTCAGGGTGGTGGGAAGAAGAAAGAAATATTAACAATCTGGGCACAAATCCCAAGGATGGTTTTGAACTCAAACCTTAATGCTTTTTTGGTTTTTTTTTTGTGGTACGGGGGCCTCTCACTGTTGTGGCCTCTCCCGTGCGGAGCACAGGCTCCGGACGCGCAGGCTCAGCGACTATGGCTCACAGGCCCAGCTGCTCCGCGGCATGTGGGATCTTCCTGCACTGGGGCACGAACCCATGTCCCCTGCATCGGCAGGCGGACTCTCAACCACTGCGCCACCAGGAGAGCCCACCTTAATGGGTTTTGAGCTTCTCTCGTGGTGCAGTGGTTAAGAATCCTCCTGCCAATGCAGGGGACACGGGTTCAAGCCCTAGTCCAGGAAGATCCCACATGCCACGGAGCAACTAAGCCCGTGCACCACAACTACTGAGCCTGTGTGCCTAGAGGCCGTGCTCCACAACAAGAGAAGCCACTGCAATGAGAAGCCCGTGCACCACAACGAAGAGTAGTCCCCGTGAACAGCAGCTAAAGAAAGCCCACGCGCAGCAACGAGGACCCAAGGCAGCCAAAAAATAAATTAAAAAAAAAAACACGAAAAAACCTTAATGGTTTTTATTCAGCCTTTCTAATGACTAGTAGCAGCCCCCGCCCTCCCCGCCTATCACCCTCCTCCCACAGCCTTTCTATAATCTCCAGTTTTCTCTGATGGCTGTGGAAGAGTGAGTTTTGGGTGCTGTTACTAATTAGCATAGTGTAAGATAAGCAGCAATTTGGTTGGAACATTTTAATAATAGTTATTTTCTCTTTTGCCTATATTTAAAAGTTCTAATTTAATGAATAAATTATCTTCAGAGATCTAAGTTATTTCTAGTTTTGTTGTTCCATCTGATATGTTAATTTCAACAACAGATTTATTTTAATAATGGAAGAAGAAACTTAAAAGAAAGCAACTTCTACCTTGAAGTATAAACTGACTTGTATGTGAATACCCTAGGAAGTTTGGTGAAGAGGTCTTTGCACAGAAGGGTTTGGATGATGAACTTTGCAGGGCAGTTTCATATCCAAAGATGGGGCATTCCCAAATCAGAGTTATCTGAAGTTCTTTTGAATAATTTTTTAAGCCACTCGGGCTGAGATTGCTTTTCCTTTGAAAGAAAGCCGGGAGGCAGAACAGAAATAGCAGCGAACCTGAGACTCCCAGACTAGGTCCTTGGCTTCATCATTAACTGCCTATATGATGCGACATATGCCCATAGCTCTTCTGGATCTCAATTATTCTAGGAAAACAAGAGAGAAAGACTAGTTCATTTCTAAAGCCTTTACAATGTGCCTCTTATGTCAGGCTCTGCTCAAGGAATGTGGGAGTGGATAAAATATATATGATCCCTGATCCCACTGAGCATTTATTCTTATGGAGGAACATAATTTCTAAAACGAGCATATTAATGAAAAAATAGTATGCATCCAGATGGGGTAAATGTTTAAGAAAATGAAATGGGGTAGTGATATACAGAGATATATGTGTTTGCTAGGAGCAACTGTTTATATAAGGTGGGCAGTCAGGCAAACTTGTCTGATGAGGTTCCTTCTTTGCTGAGACTTGAGTGGTGAGAAAGAGTTATCTACACAAAGACCTAGGGTAAGAGCATTCCAGACAGAAGAAGAGCTGGAGCAAGGCCCTGAAGAGTGAGGAGCTTGGTGTATTCCAGGGATAAGGAGATGAGCATGGCTGAGACCCAGTGAATGGAATGAAGTCTGAAAGGTGAATGGTGGCCAGATCCTGTAAGGTCTGTTTGGCTGTGGAAGGGCTTTGGATTTTATTCAAGTAGTCATGAGCAGTTCTGACCCATGGACAGTTTTGGGTAAGAGCATGATGTGGTCTATTTCTGTCTTGTTTTGTTTTTAAACATTTGTCAGGGGGCCGTGTGGAGATGGGCTGTGTTAATGAGTGAGAATGAAGCCAAGACACCAAGTAAGCACCTGCTGTGGTAATCCAGCTGAGTGATCGTTGCCGTGGGTGGGGGTTAGAGAGCTGGAGTCAGGAGCGCTTGCTAAGGAGTGGCTGTTTATGCCTCCATGACCTACTGGTCTATTAAGATTCCATCATTCTCCGCTACTAGCTGAGTTCCCCTCTCTCCCCTCCCACATCTATGACATGGCTGTTTGGGGTGAGAAAAGTGGTTCGTGGTTATGAGACTGATTCAGGTTGGCTGCAGAGAGATCAGAGTGACCTTGCATCCACCAGCATGGTGCTTTGTCTCAATGAGTCAATGGGCATTCGATGGGAGAAATATCTCTGAAGGAAAAATCAAAGTAGAGAGTAGCTAGGGGCATTGAGACAAACCTGAACCCTCTGACAAAGCAAACACTCCTTTCTGCTTTCTTTCCCTTTCAAATTTATTCGCAAGAGCTTGGGACATTCAATTTGGCTGTAGTGGAGACAGCTGTTTTAAACAGAATCGAATCCAATTTCCATGACATTTTGCACGCATGCAGATTTTGGCATTCAAATGATTCGTGAGTACAATTAATAAATGGCAGTATTACTTTGGAACATTTAGAGCATTATGTTTTCAGGAAGTGCAGCCTACCTAAGCTTTTTAAAAAAATTCTTATTGGGGTGTAGTGGCTTCACAACGTTGTGTTAGTTTCTGCTGTATGTAGACATATATCCCCTCATTTTTGGATTTCCTTCTCATTTAGGTCACCAGAGAGCATTAAGTAGAGTTGCCTGTGCTATACAGTAGGTTCTCATTAGTTATTTTATACATATTAGTGTATATATGTCAATCCCAATTCCCAGTTCATCCCACCCCCCCTTCCCCCCTTGGTGTCCATATGTTTGTTCTCTACATCTGTGTCTCTATTTCTGCCTTGCAAACAGGTTCATCTTACCATCTTTCTAGATGCCACATATACATGTTAATATACGATATTTGTTTTTCTCTTTCTGACTTACTTCACTCTGTATGACAGTCTCCACATTTGTAGGTCCATCCACATCTCTACAAATGACCCAATCTCATTCCTTCTTATGGCAGCCTACCTAACTTTTAACAATTTCTCTTCTGCCTTCACTTTAATATAGTCATGTCACTGTAGTTTGGCGCTACATAGCCCTACAGCATAATTATATTCCCTATCAGTCTGAATAGGAGGCAATAATTCTCTTTTTGCCATGACCCAAATGATGAGATATGTCCATTTTTAAAGAATTACCATACCAAGCCCAAGATCCTAAAATGCCGTAATTCATTCTACATCTGCTAAGAAAGTTGTTGGTATCTTTGGGACCTGGCTTTGTCAATAATTTTGTTGCATAAGTGACTCCACCTAGGATGTCTGGGAGCGCTAGAGATTGGGTCCATTCGTCCAGCAGATATTGGAGCCCCTTACTCCATGCAAGGTACTCCACGCTGGACCCTGGGGGGCATCGCAAGACATAATGACATCTCTGCCCTCCATCTAGCTAACTATCCACCTGGGAAAGTTGTGCAGAAAAGATTAAATAACAGCATATTAAATAATAATATAGGACATCTCAGACTAGCGGGATATGATCTGAGGATCGATAATGGTGTATAACTGTGCTTCTCAAACCATTATATGCACACAAATCTCTTAGGCATCTTGTTAAATGCACATTCTGATTCTGTAGGTTGGGGGCGGTGGGAATAAGTTCCCACTTAATGCCAAGGCTGAAGCCTTATGACCAAATTTTGAGTAGCCTGGATTTATGTTTAAGATCTCCAAACTGTACACCGAGGCACTCCAGGGTGCTGCAGTGAATTTGCAGGGACACCACTGAATTTTTATGAAAAAAATTAAAAACACAGTAATGCTCATCATATGAGTTACTAGTAGTTCATTGTTTCAACATTAGATCATGCTACATCCCTCTGATCTTATATCTTGGCAAAGCTGGACTCTCACCGTAACTGTACTGTGATAAAAAAATGTAAGTACTGGGCTTCCCTGGTGGCGCAGTGGTTGAGAGTCCGCCTGCCGATGCAGGGGACACGGGTTCGTGCCCCGGTCTGGGAAGATCCCACATGCCGCGGAGCGGCTGGGCCCGTGAGCCATGGCCGCTGAGCCTGCGCATCCGGAGCCTGTGCTCCGCAACGGGAGAGGCCACAACAATGGGAGGCCCACGTACCGCAAAAAAAAAAAAAAAAAAAAAAAATGTAAGTACAGCACAAAAATCCATGTGAAACAGGCAAAGAGAGCCGCGGTGTCTGATCTGATTTCAAGGTTTGAGAAGTTGTACAGTACCCAATAGGCACGTATATACGATGGTAAGTAATTATGGTTATGTAAGAGTAAAATTTCAAAGAGCAGTTTTCTCTCGGTTTGTATGCACTCTTTCTTTCAAACAGCTGCTAAGTTGTTAGGACGTGATTTTTTGGATATAACTACTAAATAATGAAGACTATTAGGTATTTCTTTTGACCAAGGAACACCACAAAAAAAAAACTGGGAGACACAAGATGCCGTGAACAGGGAAAGTTTGGAAGTCTCTGGGTTAGCTAATAACTACTATGAGTTCAGAGACGTTTGGGTGGTCATGAAGGTCACGTGGAGGTCGTAGAACCTGGGTCAGGTCTGCAGGAGAAACAGCACGGCTGCACTTCCCAGATTTTATGAAATGCATGAACGGGTGCTTAGATTTCCATATTAATTCAAACCCTCCACTCCCCTACTTTCTTTGGTGCCTCTTTGAATGCACACAGGTTTCAAGTCAGAACTCCCCTTGTGTAGGGAAGTACCACTCCCTGAGTAGCCAATGGCCTCAAATCAGATTTTTCCTCCAATATCCTCCAAACACATGTTCTAATCTGGAGAGTGGTTTGGTGTATTGGGCTATGTGTTTGTCCTTCTTTATATATATGTCACCTGGCATCCTTCTGAGTGTCTGCAAACCACAATATGTGTCTGTGATTAAAATTTTTCAAAGAACCAGAATTTTATTTTCATTGTTTTAGAGACATTAGTTAGTTGTTAAATGGACTTATTTTAATTGTCTCTTTTAAAATTGATTTCTGTTTTTTATCAGTATTTCCACAGAATAAATGTATCTATTTCTAAAAGTACTTGAACATAAACACGTTAATAAAGCTTGAGGTCAATTTCGCTAATCAAGGAGTTGAGTTCAGAGCAATAGGCAACAGGGAGCTGGTAACAAAGCAGTGGTGAAGTAGAACATAAAGTGCTGTTTAGGATGGATTGGAAGGAGGAGTGACCAGGGAGAGGCTGGCGGTGAAGCTCTAGGGTGAGGTGACAGTGGCAGTAGAAAAGAAAAGAAAGCGATGGCTACAAAAGATAACGAGAAGGGAGTCTCGTGCCTGATTGTATTAATATATGAAGTGAGCCAGAAGTTGGAGGTAGAGATCACGCTGAGGATCCTGGAGGTCTGGGTGACTGGGAGAATGATGGAAAAATACAGAAAAGTCCAAAGAGAGGAAGCCATCTTGGAAGGAAGAGGAGAGTTTGGCTTGACACTGGGTTTCAGGAGATGGTACGCAGTTAAATATGCCACTGCAGTTAGAGCTGGAGGTTGGAAGACAGGCAGCAGAGATTTGGTCAGGTAAGACGCGAAGGACTGAGAGTGAGGAAAAGAGTGGGAGTGTAAGGTGGGTCATGGCTAGATCTTGGGAAGCATCTAATATGATTGGGCAGCAGGGCAAAGTGGAGCCAATGCATGACACAAAGAAGGACAGTCAGAAGGCTGGAAAGAAAGCACCATAATAAGGCTCTTGGAGGAGGAATGAGAAGTTTTATTTATTGAGTACCTCACAGGTGTAAACTATGTTTTTCACATGTTGTTACATGGAATACCCACGACAAATTTTGAGATGGATATTATCATCCTCATTTTACAGGTTAGGAAATCGAAGGTCAGAGACACTGTGTAACCTGGCCAAGGTCATTCCGTTAGTAAGTGGAAGGATTTGAATCCAACTCTTAGTTTGAACCCAAAGTACTTGCTCTTCCCCTAACCCTTTCCAGAATGAAAAGGAAGATGATTAAAAGATTAATGTGACCTGTTAGAGCAAAGAGTCTAAATCTTTGGTCCTTAAGGGCTCCCCTGAATAAACTTCAGGAAGTTTATTAATCTCTCAAGTTACACGCAAAATTTTGTTGTAAAAAAATACATTTTTGGGGCTTCCCTGGTGGCGCAGTGGTTAAGAATCCACCAGCCAATGCAGGGGACACGGGTTAGAGCCCTGGTTCGGGAAGATCCCACATGCCGCGGAGCAACTAAGCCCATGCTCCACAACTACTGAGCCTGTGCTCTAGAGCCCGCAAGCCACAACTACTGAGCTGGCGAGCCACAACTACTGAAGCCCGCACACCTACAGCCTGCGCTCCGCGACAAGAGAAACGACCGCAATGAGAAGCCTGCACACCACAAGGAAGACCCAACGCAGCCATAAATAAATAAATAAATAAATTTAAAAATAAAATAAAAGGAATAAACATTTAAAAAATTACATTTTTTGTCCTGATAAGATGGTCTATACTTCCACCAGATTTCCAAAGGGTATTGAATGCTCCCCAAAATGGAAGAACAGCTGTTCTAGACAGATGTTTTAGTAGAGCAGTGAATTTTAGGGAGTTATGGACTAAACAGGTAGTGAGGAAGACAAAAGCAGTATGTGACATATTCAAGAAATTTGCCTCCAAAAGAAGAAAAAGTGCTATGGTAGTTTGAAGAGGCAAAAAAAGCAATTGAAAGTTTTTTTTTTTTTTACAGATTGGGAAGCTACGAGCCCTTTTGGCAACAGCAGGGAAGGGTCCAGTGAGGAGACATTGTTGACTTGGGGTGGGAGGGGACAGGTACCAACAGAGGAGGAAGTTTGCCAGGGACAGTGGAGGGGGTTGGCCTTCTCTCCTGGGGATGCTTGTGGGCTTCACACCTCCACTAAGCAATGCTGTCATTCCATTAGCTGGTTCAACGATTTTCCAGAACAGTCTCTTCCAGAAGTAGTCGGGAAAAAAAAAGGAGAAAGAAAGGAAGAATGGGAGAAAGAAAGGAAGAATGGGAAAAAGAGAAGGAGGAAGGTAAGATGGGAAGAAGGAAAAAGGGAGTGAGGGAGGGAGAAAACCCAGAGTGTTTCTCTAAGATAGAAGTGAGGAGGAGTGGAGGAAAAATTGGGGGTGGAAATCATATATTCCTAATCCTGTCTTTACTCCTAGGGGTCAAGGTCAATTCTATAACAATGTCTACCTCATGCATCAAGAGGGAGTGGAGACTCCCAGGAACACTGCAAGCCTCCAGCGATGCTCTAAATGAAGAGCCCACTCTGTCTTCCAAGGACAGTCATTTTTGAACTTAGAAAGAGGGGGAGGGAATTCAACTAGACTGATTTGATTACAAAATTTTCATCTCTTATTATCTCTTGGGCTTCAGATGCATTTAATTATCCTTCCCAAATGTCATATTCTGCTTTTAATGAAAATCTTTAAAAAAAAAAAAAAAGAACTTCTTAATGCAGATGCAAATTAAATTTGGTGTTTTGTTTACATGGAGGAAAATACAAGGAGTACCTTGTTTGCTTCTCCATGGGCTACAAGGATAGTGTTTGGGGGCTTATCTTTAAACAAAAATAGGATTTTATTATCATTATCAATAGATGCTCATGGAATATACAAAATCAAATTTAGTTCATGTTTGCAAAATCTGGGCATTATTAAGTAATTCACCAAGGAATCCACAGCTACAGGAGTTTCTATTTAAAAATACGCATGCGTGCACACACACGATTTTCATTAGCATTAAATGTATAGTCTTCAGTTTCTGTTATGTGTTGGACATTGTGTTGTCCTTAATTCCAAGGAGCTCAGAATCAAATAAGCAAAAAGAAAGATAAGCAAATTAATAATTATAATAAAATAATGAAAATTGAGCACTTACTATGTACCAGGCACTGCTGTAAATGCTTTACAAGGATTAACCCATTTAATCCTCACAATACATCTACATCATGGGCACTATTATTGTCCTCATTTTACAAATGAGGAGTCTGAGGGACACAGGAGTTAAATAACTGGTTCAATTTCACACAGCTAGTGAGCGGTGGCTCTAGGCAGCCCACACGCTTAACCATAATGCAGTTATGGAAACAGATGCCCAGGACAGAAGGGGCTGGGAGGAAGGACTGATGGGGGATGGAGGATGCTTCCCGGTGGAGGTGACCTATGAGTTGGGTTCTTAAGAATGAAGTAGGTGGTGGACTATAGGCAGAGAAGTCTGAACAGCAGGTGAGTTCTAGAAATCAGGCAGTTTGGTGTTAGTGGCATATGTGGTAGCGGGGGTAAGGATTGGGTGGGAAGTGAGGTTGGAGAGATGTTCCTAAGGCTGATGGTGAAGGACGTTGAATGTTGCACCAGGCAGCTTAGACTTTGTCCTGTGGCTTATGAAAGACTGAAATAAAGGAGAGACACAGCCACAACTGCAAGTACAATGCCCAAGCTGGGTACAGGTGGATTATTCTCTGAACTACTCTGGATTCTTAGTTTTCTATTTAAAAAAAAAAATAATACCAAAAAAAGAAAAAGAGAAAAAGGAGAATACCCAAGGAATCACAAGGTTTTTTTTTTTTTTTTGCGGTACGCGGGCCTCTCACTGTTGTGGCCTCTCCCGTTGCGGAGCACAGGCTCTGGACGCGCAGGCTCAGCAGCCATGGCTCACGGGCCCAGTCGCTCCGCGGCATGTGGGATCTTCCCGGACCGGGGCACGAACCCGTGTCCCCTGCATCGGCAGGTGGACTCTCAACCACTGGGCCACCAGGGAAGCCCTCAAGGGTTTATTAAAACAACATAATTTGTGGGAAATTTTAACTTACTGTTGACTCAGTTCCTTGGTTAATAAATATCTTCTTTGTATCTCTTAAATTAATGAGATTAACAAGATTACTTAATAAGAATAAGAATTAATAAGAATAAATAAAATAAGAGGTAGTGGAAAAACATTTATGAGAAACCTGATTGTCCTCCATGCTTTGAGAAAGAGCTTTTTCCTTGAGTGTTTCTATAATAATTTACTTTATACCTTTATTCTGCCCCCTAGCTCAAGTATAAGCTTTATTCTGGGGTCAAATTTCAGTCCTGTACATGTCGTGTGATCTATGTATTTCCTACCCGTGGACCTCCAGGCCTTCCACCTTTTTAGAGAAATGCTTTCTTTGAACATACACATTAAATAGTATGTGACCCCATCTCGTGTATTATGGAAAAACCACACCTTCTCCAAGATTGCTGAAGCTTCCCAGGACATCTCGCATTATCAGGGTCACCTCCTGTTTTGAATTCCAGCTTTCATTGAATTCCTTTCTTTCTTATAATCATACCTGCTTATTTAGGGTCTCCTCCTCCCAAACAAAAAAGCTAGCTTCTTCTTAAGAATTTTGCCCTCCTTCTGGGCCAACCAGTATAAACTGCCAACAGCTTTTAAAGTAACAATGTTTTCTTTCCTATTACAATAATACCTTACATTATTACATGTATTATAATTCCACAGTACATTACAGTTTTCAAAACATTTTCACAACAGAGCAGGTGTGATTGTTCTCATTTTAGAGGAGAATGGAGGAGGGAACTAACATTTATAGGCTGCCTTTTATGAGTTAGGCTTTGTCTTCTTGTTTTACATGTTTTAGCTCATTAGCATAGGTAATCTAATTAAGCACATTTTCTCAATCATTCTTCACAATTTTGCAAGGTAGGCATTTGTATTAGTACCTATTGCCATATACACATTACCCCAACACTGAGCAGCTTAAAACAACAAATATTCATGATCTCACACTTTCTGCGGGTCAGGACTCTGGGTATGGCTTCACTGAGTACCTCTGGATCAAGGTCTCTCCAGAGGCTGCAGTTCTGCTGTTGGTCTTGGCTGTGGTTTCATCTAAAGGCAGGGGAGGACCTGCTTCCCACCTCACTCACATGGCTGTTGACAGGCTTCAGTTCCTCACCTAGCTGAGGTCTCCCTCAGTGGATTGCCATGGTGTCCTCTCCACAAGCAGCTCCCAACTTGGCAGCTAACTTATCTCCCAGTGATTCAGCAAGAAAGTGGAGAGAGGGAGCTCTCATGGTCTCTTTGTAACCTAATCTTGGAAGTGACCTCTCCGTACTTTCACCATAGTCTGTTCGTTAGAAGTGAATCACTGGGTCCAGCCCACGGTCCAGGGGCATGGATTACACGAGGGCAAGGATACCAGGAACTGGGACCATTGGGGGCCATCTTCGAGGTTGCCTACACAGCACAATGATCCCCACTTTGCAGAGGGAGAAAAAGAGGGGGTTAAAGAGATTAAGCAAATTGATCAAGGTCTTACAATTGGCAAATTGTAAAGCCAGCAGTGAATTCTGATCTTAATGTCCTAAGTAGAAAATTGCACATTTATTGGCTGCAAAAAAATCTCTCTTTTTAAAAAAATAATGAAAAAAGAGCTGAATCATTGGGAAACAAACCCATATCAGTAATTTATTAAAAACAAAACAAAACAGAGAGCCCTTCCAGTGACTTCCTGGGGCTAGTACAGATTCAGTCACATCCTTTATCCCAGCAGTTCCCAAATGCTGGTCTACATCTAAGAAACAGTTTTGTCCAGTCTGCAGCAAACTAAGAAAAATAAGGACCAGGACTTCCCTGGCAGTCCAGTGGTTAAGACTCCACGCTCCCTAAGCAGACGGGCACTGGTCTGGGTACTAAGATTCTACATGCCACAAGATATGGCCAAAAAAAAAAAAAAAAAGTAGAAGTTTTCCATTAGAAAAATATTCAGTTAAAAGGGGTTTTTATTTCTTTATCATTTTTTTATTGTGGTAAGGACACTTAACATGAGCTCTACCCTCTTAACAAAATTTTAATTACAGTACTGTTGACTATAGGTACAGTGTTGTACAGGAGGAATCTAGAACTTATTCACCTTGCACACTGACACTGTATACTCATTGAACAGCAACTGCCCATTTCCCCCTCCTCCCAGCATCTGGCAACCACCATTCTACTTTCAGTTTCTATGAGTCTGACTATTTTAAATACCTTATATCAATATATTTGATCTCCTGTGATTGGCTTATTTCACTTAGCATAATGTCCTCAAGGTTCATCCATGTTGTCACATGTGGCAGGATGCAGAAAATCCTCACACTCTAAAAAAGTAAAAGGGCTTTCTTTATTCTTATTTTCATTCTGCCGTTTTGGGGTGTTAAAACGATCCTTTTACAATGTGTTGCTGATAATAGAATCGTGGTTTTTCTAAAAAGTTACTTTACTTATTTGAAGAAACAAATAACAATGCAACACGGATAGATTCCTAGATTTTATCTGAACTTTTGCTGGTCTTTGAAATGCAAGAATTTAGAGATCTCTGCATCATACCATAATTATGTGATCCTATAAAGTGATCCTACAACGTGAGTCAGAATGATGACCCTGAGTTTGAGGTAAGATTCTCCAATATTAAATAAAGGGTCAAGTATTCTAGAGCATTTAATAAGACAGGAAAGTGGAGTTTTATTTATACAGAGTAAAATAGAATGGTCTTTCCCTAAATTTTTAAAAATAAACTTTAAAATTTTAGAATACTTTCAGATTTACAAAATGTAAAGGTAGTTACAGAGGGTTCTCATATACCCCTCACCCAGTTTCCCCTACTGTTAACATTTTACTTTGCTGTGGAACCAGCGTTGGTGCATTACTGTTAACTAAGCTCCACGTTTATTCAGATTTCACTAGTTTTTCCCTGATGTTCATTTTTGTTCCAGGGTTCTACCCAAGATATCACATTACTTACAGTCATTGTCTTCTTAGCTTCCTCTAATCTCTGACAGTTTTCTCAAACTTTCCTTGTTTTCTTATGACTTTGATAGTTTTAAGGAGTATTGGTCCAGTATTTTATAGACTGTCCCTGAATTTGGGTTTGTCTGATATTTTTCTCATTAAAGATTCAGAACTCCAGAAAGGTGAAATAATTGATATTGAAACAAAACCTTGTTTGTGAAAGATGCAAGGAATCAGAGTTCTAGATCCTTAGGATATATCTCTACAAATACCAGACTTCTGCAACAGTGATCTTTTTAAAGCACAAATTGTCTTGTGTCTCCACTTTCACACCTTTAAAATCTTTCAATAGTTCCCCAAATTGTGAAATTGAAGTCTTTATTCAGGAATTACCTACCAAGATCCAGGGACTGTGTTATTCACTAGTGATTCAGAAAGATATACGACGTGTGTTGGATCTCAAGGGGCATTCAGATCCCCCCCATATTCCTTTTGATTTTTGGATATATTATCTTCCTTTGAGAGTGATTCATTCCATTTCTCATGTAAATCAATTTAGCCCCCTCCTACAGACTCTTGTCAATTTTGCTACTGTACCCATTACCTTGACCAGCACAAAATGACTTACAATACGAATACAGATGCCTTTTAAGAAGAATGGAGTGGGACAAGGAGGGGGAGAGAGGAAGAAGGAAGCTCTTAATATTGATGCTTAAATATTTTTTGATGCTTGAGTATTTTGACAGGGACAAAGAGAGTTATAGGATTCGGGTGACAGAAAATTGAACAGTGGATTAGAGGGAACACAAAAAGAGAGTAACCAATTCTATCAGGGAGGAGAGGATTAGGAGCCTCGTCTGTGAGGGTATCATTAAGCTATTTTTTTTTTTTTTTTTTTTTTGGCGGTACGCGGGTCTCTCCCTGCTGTGGCCCCTCCCCTTGCAGAGCACAGGCTCCGGACGCGCAGGCGCAGCGGCCACGGCTCACGGGTCCAGGCGCTCCGCTGCACGTGGGATCCTCCCGGACCGGGGCACGAACCCGCGTCCCCTACATCGGCAGGCGTACCCTCAACCACTGCGCCACCAGGGAAGCCCCTAAGCTAATTTTTTAAAAAGCAAATTTACCATTTAACCGTTTTTAAGTGCACATTTCAGTATCATGAAGTACATTCACATTGTTGTACAACCATCACTACTATCCATCTCCAGAACTTTTTATCATCCCCAGATGAAACTCTGTACTCATTAAACAATAACTCCCCATCTCCCCTCTCCCTATACATATTTTTAATTCAAGCCTAATTATTTAATCAAAATCTCAGAATGTCAGTGCTTAAATACCTTCTGGGCTAACGTATGTAAGTATATTACAATCCCAGATACCTGTTATGCAATTATAGGAGACTAAGGCTCAAGTTAAAATAATAGATTGAAAACGTACGTATTCAGAATCTACAAAACCTTTAAACCTATATAACTCTTAAGATACTAAACTGAAAACACAGGAAAAGAAATAACTGACTTGGCCATCAAGATGTAGGAACAGGGAATCCCCTGGTGGTCCAGGGATTAGGACTCTACGCTTTCAATGCCGGGCCCTGGTCGGGGAACTAAGATCCCACAAGCTGCGCGGTATGGCCAAAAAACAAACAAAGAAGCAAACAAAAAAAGATGCAGGAACAACAGTAGAAAAAAGCAGTTTGGGGACCAAGGAGGCACAGGTATCTAAAATAATTATGTTCAGACCATAGTTTCTGACACAATTAAGCTGAGTCCTGAAGATAGGTAGATGTTTGCCAGATGGAGGTTGTTGTGAGTTGAATTGTTTCCCTAAAAGGCAGGTTCTGGCTCTAAGCCCCAGTACCTGTGAATGTGCTCTTACAGGGTATTTGCCGAAAAAAAATCAACTTAAAGTGAAGTCATACTGAATGAGGGTGGACCCCAAGCCAATGACTGGTGTCTTTATAAGAAGAGAGAAGTTTGGACACAGAAGCACACAGGGAGGATGCCATGTGACACAGAGGCAGAGACGGGAGTGACACATTTGCTAGTCAAAGAAAGCTGAGGATTGCTGGCAACCACCAGAAACTAGGAAAGAGGCATGGTACGGATTCTCAGAGCCTCAGAGCCTCCAGAAGGACCTAACCCCACCAGAACCTTAACTTTGGACTTCTAGGCTCCAGAACTGTGAGACAGTAAATTCTGTCGTTTTAAACCGTGCAAGCTTGTGGCAATTTGTTATGGTAGCCCTAGGAAACTAATACAGATAGAACACGGAAGAATATAGTAGACAGAGGACGCAGCAGAGCAAAGGCCTGGGCTGTGAAATAGCCTGGGCATCTTTTTATGGAAGATCCTCAGGAACATTCCAGAGGTGGGGTTGTAGACTCTGACTCTGCCGTTGATAGGCTATTACTACTGTTGTTGTTCTTAGGCAAGGTACAGTTAGACCTTCCAAAACATTAGCTGCATATCCACCATAAGAGCAAACATTTAAGGTCTGAAAATACCTTATTACACATACTTGCTTGATTTATGCATTTCTCTAAAAATTAGGAAGAATTTGTCATTTTACATTCCAAATATGGTAAAAGAAAGTTGTCATTGGTTATTTGCCTTATGAAAAGGATTTTTGGAGCCCTCCTCCCTGCTTCCCTTGATGGAACATTAATGCTGACTTGGCTGTAGGCTGCTCGTACATTCCTCTGTATCTGTCCCTTGCCAAGGAACTCATAAAGCCCTGGGACCTAGGATGATTGGGTTGAGTGGGATGGCAATGAGTTATCCCCAAGGGAGAATTTCAGTTCTAGAGAGATGATAAACTGCCTTCTAAGGAGAGTGGGGCTGATAGCTGCAGAGTATTTCCTTTTTGAGGGAGATATATACAGGACAGGAACACCAGACATCCTCCTGAGACTATGCAGAACTCAAAGTCTCCTCTAAATGAATATTGAACAAACATTTAAAGAGTATTGGTTTTGAAGTGGCATTGAGTTATTCAGCTGTACTGAAAAACAGTTGGGGTACAGGCAGGTACTTACCTGTCTCTAACTGTCCTTCATGGAGCCCCACATGGTTAATTATGATAAAAGCTATCATAAAATAAACTTTCCCTATGTGTCAGGCACGGGGCTAAGTAATTTATGAACAAGATTAGTTTTGATCTTCAAGTCAACCCTAGGAGATAGATTCTACTATTACTTTTTATTATAGATAGGGAAACCGTGGCTTTGAGGGGCTAAGAAACATGTCCAAAGTCACATGACCAGTTAAGTGATGGAGCTCAGATTGATAACCCAACTTCAGAGCACCACTAGCTCTCAGCAGGTGACTTAAGTCAGGGGAGTGATGGTGAAGGACAACACAAGAAAGGAGAGTGGCATCAGATCTGAGGTAGTCTTGGATGTACCAAAGACATTGGACTTCATCAATAACAAGAACCCACTGAAAAATTTTAAGCAGAAGAGTCAAAGAGTGACCAGCATTTGGTAGGTCTTCATGAAATATCTGTTGAATGGACACAATCAAGCTGTGGTTTACAAGCTCTGCAGAATGGATTGTGGGAGAGCAGTGTTCTCTCCCTACCATGTCTACAAGTCAGGAAGAGAGACCTCACTGGGAAACCAAACCGACCAGTCCCTTGATGTTGGACCTCCAGCTCCTAGAGCTGCGAGAAATCAGTTCCTGTTGTTGAAGCCCTTCAGTCTCTGGTATTTTGTTATGACCGCCGAGCTAAGACACCTGTCCTGCAGATTCTAGCCACTTCAACTGCCCCAACTTCTGATCTCTGTTTCCTTAGCTCCGGGGGACCACTGTACCCTGCTTACTGTTTAGGTGGGGTCCTGATGCTCTATGTAGCTCCCCTCAGTCCTCACTCTAACCTTTGGGCTTCTGGCTATGGTACCGCTCCTACCTGAATCACCTAGAACCCTAAAACTACCCCTGATATGGTAAGATAATCTAGGAGGATGTTTTCTCAAATGGACAAGTCAGTGAAGAACAGCTGAGTTCAAAGAAAGAGAAAAACAGGCAATTGTGTCAGTTGTGCATCGTTAATACTGAGACCCATATTCGTGTAATACCTTTTTCTAAATCTAGTTGTGTATCAGGATCACCTGAGCAGCATTAAACATGTATAGATATCTAGTGATTTTTGCTTCAACCTGTACTTTTCAAGGTACTCATCCAACCAGTATATGAGTCTCAAACATACGCATTTAGGAATCCACTTATTATTCTGCATTTGCCTCCATGCCCCAGCTCCATTCTGTGCCCTCTGCTGCCCCGTCCTGTGCCCTGGGACTGGCCCCTGTAGACCGGATCCTCTCACGGAGGCAGAGTTCCCTCAGCTCCCTGCTTAGACATCAGAGAGCCCAGTGTCTTGTCCCAGGACCCCTCCCCATGGTTCTGGTTTTGATAGTGACCATTCCATGTACGGTTATAGCCAACAGTTTGCTGTTGCTGGCTTGTTAAATTTTCAGTAGTTTTGTGATCTAGTCGTTCAACATAGCCAGTAACAAAAATAAAGTATATGCATTTACAATGAAATAAATTGTATTAAAAATAATAAATACTCAAAACCCATGGCTTCGTGTCATTGTACTATTATGGATGCTCTTGAGGTTACTTACATCTATTGTGTTTGTGTGATGGAAATCCTAGGTAAAGGTGTGTCTTCTGCATCTCTTGCCACTCCACGTTCACTGACTTCACGTTGGTAGCTTGAAATGGGCCATGGCAGGAGGATTTGCACCATGAAAATCAGCAAACATTACAAACAGGCTTTTTTCTCCCTGAAAAGCAGGTTGTTAAACATTTACCAGGAAGCACACCACTGGCCACAGCTACTGGGACCAGCTCGCCTTCCACCGCCTCAGCCCTCCCTACATTTTGGTAACACTGCACCCTCCCGTGGGATGACGACAGCTTCCCGTCATTGCTGACACCTGGATTCTTGCTGGTTCTCTTACCCTGACCACATCCCTCAGAATAGTCCCTTTATTAAACTCACTTCAGTTAAACCCTTTGGAATGTATCATCTGTTTCCTGCTGGACCTTTGACTGCTATGGGAACCATTGCCAGAGACCAGTATTTCCAAAAGAGCAATTGATGGAAGATGAATACGGTAAAATAAGAATAATTTTTACATTAAAAAAAGATTCATTGGTTGAATGAGTTATGAAGTGCAGGGTCTAACAAAATTAGAATGTTACCTTACCGTGGGACTTTTCAGAGACTTCAATATACCTAATTCGTATTGTGAAGAAGCCTTAAATTCTCTTGGCCATTTTTTTTTTTTCTAAAAAGCATCTTTTGCAAGCAATTTTCCAAGAAACACTCTCTCTCATGAGGTCATTTTTGAAATCCAGTGTGTGGGCCTACATTGGAAATTGACCTAAAAGGAAAAATTCTTTAATAGGTCTCATAGTATATTTTTATTTTTAAACTAAGTGCACTGATAGTTGCTGTCATTTGTGTAAATATATACTAACACCTCTTTTATCCATTGACATTGAAGAATAAGTCCTGTACACATAAGTTCGAATTTTAAATGTCGGAAGATTATCCCTGCAAGCAGTGGAAATCAGTTTAAAACATTTTGGATGAAAAGCGTTTTTAAGTGTCCAGCGGCTTCGTGATGTATGTACGATGACTATTCAAAACATTTCTCAGTGTGATTCGGGGGTCAGTAGGTGTTGATTTGCCTCTACATTTAATAGCTCCAAACTACTGGTTTTGTGTTCATGGCTTTATGCTTTAGATATTCTGTATTATTTCACTCTCTGGCAGGTTGTCAAGCCATCGTTGCTTACAATTGTCAAAGTATCTAATTCTAGCTTCACTCTTGCTTCTAATCTTCTCTAACATGGGAATCCAGACACCCAAGCTGGTTAGAATTGTGTGTCCAGTCGTGATGGATGCTTACTCTTTATATTCTAGTTTGATAAGGTTACCAGATAAATAGCCTCCACATAAGAGGCAGAATATATCAAATTCAACCCAAGTTTAAACGAAACTAAAGTTGAGTCTAAATGTCATAAATATGTATAGTAAGACTTAAATGTAAGATAAGAGACTCCTGTAAACAGAATATATTTTGTGGAAATCACCCCTTTGGCCTAAAGTTTTCATTTTCACAAGATACCTTTTAAAGCACAGCCAACTCTTCATTATGTGGTGAAACTAAGTCTGTTTTTCTGACAACCATTTTGTGAGTTTCATGTCAGACAAATTAATTCTGAAGGGAAAAATAAATGTTCGCTTTCTGCTTTTTTTTTTTGGACTGGCTTTTCAGTCTGGGATTGAAATGATCTCTGCGGGATGACAGCTCAGAGAACCCAAACATCTAAGGAGAGAGAACAAAAAAAATCACAAGAGAAACCTCCAGGAGCTCTGAAAAGTCGCCCGCCTGAGACAACACACACTTACATAAGCTTCCATTATGCATGAAGTTACTGAGGATCTTGGCAAATGGCTCATGGGAGACCTATTTACACAGATTTTGTTACAGACACTAACCACATTTTGAGTCAGACAGAGTGGTGTCTGATGTTAAATAAATAAATAAAAATGCCCTCATGAAAAAACATCTCTTCCAGTCATGAGCCATCATTGGTGTGACTCGTGACCTTGAAGCTGTGTTTAGACTTGAGGGACGATGATCAACAGTGCAGCTCAGGAGCCGATCATGGTTATCATTTTGGTTAATGCTGGGAATGTGTGAGGCATCGACGCACACATACACAGATGTTTATTTATTTATTTATTTATTTATTTATTTGCGGTACGCGGGCCTCTCACTGTTGTGGCCTCTCCCATTGCGGAGCACAGGCTCCGGACACGCAGGCTCAGCGGCCATGGCTCACGGGCCCAGCCGCTCCGCGGCATGTGGGATCTTCCCGGACCCGGGCACGAACCCGTGTCCCCTGCATCGGCAGGCGGACTCTCAACCACTGCGCCACCAGGGAAGCCCTATTTATTTATTTTTTAAATATGCTATGTTTGGGAAGAATTTCAAAAGATCTTCAGTTGTTTCAAGGAGATTGCTCCCTTAAAAGTTGGTGTTTACCTCTGGCTGAAAGGAATCTAATTTAGACCAAACCCAAAGAAAATTGAGTTAAGGCTGGCTGGGATGGTCATAATAGTTATAACGACCACTACCATTTATCAAGTTTCTATTATGAGCTGTGTACTAGGTACTTAATGTTCATTCATATTCATAATCCTCAGCACCACCCTACGTTAGCCCCATTTTACGGATGGACAAACTGACGCTTAGAGTAATCAATTTACCCACATGTACACATCGGTGAAGTAGTGGAGCTGGGATGAAAACATCAGGCCCTTTTGACACATTTGCTCCTTTGAGTTGCTTAATCAACCCCTCCCCTGTCACCCTTTTGGCATGTGGATTCAAGCACTTAACATCTGAGCTCTGGGTTATAGCCACAGTCCCTTACCTGGCTTCCTCGTAGCTGGCTTTCCCATCTATGATCTGATGGCCATATTGTGCCTATTCTTATCTCCTGAAGCTTAATTCTCCTTCATTAAAACCCCACAGTCTGCAGGATGGAGCCGCCCTCTTTAGCCTGACACTGAGAGACTTCCAGAACTCAACTCCATCTACCTTCTCCATCACTTCCTACCACATTCCTGTGCTTTGGTCAGCCTAAAGCGTTTGACCTCCCCATCTACCACCTTAGACTCATCCCATTGGTACCATTTTCTCTCCCTCCACTATCTTTTGCCCTGTCTCCTTATCTAAATTTTATCTGCCCTTCATGGCCCAGCTGCAGTGCTATCTCCTCCATGAAACCTCCCCTGGTTCCCCCAGCTGGAAATGATCCTTCCTTCCTGTGAACTCCTGTGACAGTTTGTATATACATCTCTCATGGGGTTTATCACTTACTAGCCAGAGCATTAATTTTTAGTGTCTAATTCTTATCCTAATGCACTATAGGAACCCATGCCTGTCTTGTTCACCACAGGAACCTCATCCTCACATTAAGTATGTAGTAAACAATAAATAACTGCTAGTGGATGAAAAGATATAGATTTTTAACTGCTAATATAGTCCATCTTTTTATTGAAATATAACATACATACAGAAAAGAGAGAAAATGATGTGCAGAACCATGTATTATTACAAAGTGAACATACCCATTAAACCATGACCCAGGTCAAGAAACTGAACATTAAATGCACCTCCATAATCCCTCCCTCATTTCTCCTCCAAATTATTAACTCCTTCTTCTTCCCCAAAGTTAGCCACTATTATTACTTCTAATACCACAGATTAGTTTGACTCTTTTAAAATTTTATATAAGGTAATCGTGCATATGTGTCCTCTGGTGTTGGGTTTCTTTAATACAATATTCTATTTGTGAGATTTATCCAAGTAGTGCATGTGGCTGTGGTTTGTTTATTTTTGTTGCTGAAATGTACTCCACTGTATAAATGTACCTTAGTTTATTTATTTGCTCTACTATTGATGGGCACTTGAGTTGAGACATTGGGTTTTGACGGACGTTCCTGCTTGGGACTATTACGAGCAACGTTGCTATGAACATTTTTCTATGATGTTTGCATTTTAGTAATGCTTATGGTATTGAGTTTAACACGATCCAAATTGATTTGAGGACAAATTGTAATATATATGGGTGGTTAAAATGTTTCCACTTTTGTGTTAGACAATGAACAGTATAAGTGGAAGGATTACTGAAGTAGAAATCCAATATCCAGTCGAAAGAGTTTTAAATAGAGCATGCACAAGCCTGAATGCCTGTGAGGTAATGATGGTAATAAAGAAAAGGTCAGAGCCGCCTGAAATCCATGTTATGCACAGCAAACTCTACCTGCCTGCCATTCAGTACATGCATCAAACTGAAATTCCACTCAAAGCCAAACCATATATTGTTTTAATCGCCTCTTATTCACCTCATTGTTGAGGGAGGGATTCCCGCCCTAGGGTTGTGGGAGTGGCCGATGAGGTCAGCAGGAGTTTACAGCACACCTACATTCACAGCCTGGGGAAGAGGACACCCACCCTCTGAGGGAGCACACAGGGGTTGCAGTCAGGAACACGGGGAACCAGGGCTTCGAGGCAAGCTCTGCAGTATCAAGAGGTTGAGGAGACCCCTGCTTCCCATGAGAGCATGTGGTTTGAATAATTCTGTGGGCTGAAAGGGAACTGAAACCCAGTGCACAGGCATGAGTGGGAACTGCGTCTCGATAAGGAGGGTTATTTGGCTCGAGAACCTCCCTCATTTGCGGGAGAAGAGTGGGGAGGGGGTCTTGCAGGTAGGCCACTCAGAGCCTCCTTATTGCTCCAGATGTCAAGGCAGCGCATAACATTGGGCCTTAGTGTTGGGCCTTCTACCGCACATATGCGTGAGGATGGGGGGCCCGTCAAAATTGAGGACAGGATTCAAGATGTGACCAAATTCAGCGGCCGTTTAGGAGATGCCTCCTTTTGGAGATCCTAGAGAAGAGGTTTTTGAGGGTAATTTAAATTAAAATTTTTTTTTCAGCGCTTTACATTCTTGCCCTTACAAGGTCTGTCTAAATTATTTGCTAGCTCCCCTCACCCACGATCTAGAAATATGGGGATATAAGTATACATATAGCTGATTCACTTTGTTACACAGCAGAAACTAACACACCCTTGTAAAGCAATTATACTCCAATAAAGATATTTAAAAAAATAGAAAAGAAGCACAAAATAGAAGTAACTCTAATTTCTAAGACTCGTGGGCGAGAGAGAGAGAGAGAATTTTAGTATATACATTTTAAGTTGAATTTGGTATATACTTTATGCCCTTGTTACAAGGGCTTTCTCACATCATAATTATAGTACTATTTTATGTCTTTGGCTTTGATCTTAGACATGGTCAGGAAGCTTCTTGAGGGCAGAAATAAAATCTTATTCTTCTTTCTATTTTTTCCTAGGACATAGGAGACTGTTTCTGGTTTGGAAATGAATGTCAGTTCGGCATCTAGGTCAGAGCATAGTGTGGATAGATGCTTGTAAATGTTGTGTTGTACGATGACAGTGATGATATAAGCTCCATACTCACACTGTGGTCCATGGATCAGCATCACAGGCAACCCCAGCAGTACTGGAGCTAGTTAGAATGCAGACCCTCTTGTGCCTCCCCCTTCCCCCCACAGAGCTACTGATTCAGAAGATCCCCGGGTGATCCACATTCTCACTAAAGTCCGAAAAGCATTGATGTAAAAGACCATCCTCTCAGAATGTGAAATCTTGTCATCAGGACAGCTCCTATCATGACTCAGGAAGTTTACTGAAAACAAGATGGTGCTGAGGAAATTGGCATGTATTTTCCCTCAACCCTCCACCCTACTCCGGTGTAATTGAAAACGAATTGAACAAGACCCAAAGATTTCATCAGAGTATGCATTGGATTTCTTCCTTTAAGCAAAAAAAAAAAGGGGGGGGGAATGGCTGGGGAAAGGGAAACAGGAAAGGAGGAGACATGAAGAAACACTGGGTCCTCACATGTTGGGATGCAATCCTGCCTTCGGATGTCCCCATGCCTGGGATTTGATCCTTGCAAAGTGAAGAAATCTTGACAGACTCCCTTCCCATTGCCATTTGTTTTCTTCTTCATGTCTCACTCTTATTGTTTTGTTTTAATTTGTGTAGTGTCTGGCTCCAAGATGTTTGGTGTCTGACTAGAAAGTTTCTAACCAGAAACTTGCTGGGAGAACAAAGTTAGACAAGGGAAAAAGTAAGAAAACAAGAGCTTGGAGCCTTTCCCTTTGGGCTAGGGAGAATATGCCCAGGGGCTAGTCACAGACTGTCTTTTCTTACCCAAAACTTGGTCTCCCAAGGCAGGAGTATATCTCTGAATCATTGTGTTTATGATAAGATCATTCCTTATAAAAGCACAAGATCATAGTGACAGTCCCGGAAAAAACCTCAGAAAACTTATGCTCCAGCAAGCCCTCAACTTTAGCTATTTGAGAAATAGCTATATATATATTTTGTCATGAGCATATCATCTTTACTACCACTTACTTAATACTTTTCTTTAAATCAATGAACTGTTAAATAAACAAACCTAAATAAATTCATGTACAAATTTGGATTTATCAAATAAATTTAATTTCAAAGGGCAATTTTATTAGAACCATGACTAGAAACTCCGTATCGCTTTTCTAAGTGAAAGAATACAGTAAGGAATAAAAGTAAATGAAAACCATTACGTCATTAAACTCTAGCTGAAAGGTGTTGCCTGCCAAAGGCTCTGAGCCTGAAGTCTGTTTTCTCTTTGTTCAAAAAGAGGGCTGGTCCTTGCCCTTGTGGATAGTACGTTTTAGTGGGAAAAGTATACAGGTAAGTAAATAAAAGTACAAGGTAGTGTCGGGCAGTGATCAGTGCTATGAGAGGGCACGTGAGATAAGACATGTGAAAACACCCAGCACAGCACATGGCACAAATAACAGTGTTTCCTGCACTGTTCTCGGGCTTTAAATAGGTATCTCCCGTAATCCCTAAAACAACCCTGGAATACGGACATTGTTATGCGCATTTATGGATATTAAAATTGAGGCCCTGAGGAGTTGCATATTTAATTTGAGGTGTCCTACTGCTAATAAGGGTCAGAGTTAGTACTTGAACCTTCTTTTGAATGCCCAACTTTTCCAATTACTCAGTTAATCACAGTCACGGCCACCCGCAGGGACTTCAATTCATGTACAAATTTGGATTTATCAAATAAATTTAATTTCAAAGGGCAATTTTTTTTTTTTTTTTTTGCCGTACGCGGGCCTGTCACTGTTGTGGCCTCTCCCGTTGCGGAGCACAGGCTCTGGACGCGCAGGCTCAGCGGCCATGGCTCACGGGCCTACCCGCTCCGCGGGCATGTGGGATCTTCCCGGACTGGGGCACGAACCCGTGTCCCCTGCATTGGCAGGCAGACTCTCAACCACTGCGCCACCAGGGAAGCCCTCAAAGGGCAATTTTATTAGAACCATGACTAGAAACTCTGTATCGCTTTTCTAAGTGAAAGAATACAGTAAGGAATAAAAGTAAATGAAAACCATTACGTCATTAAACTCTAGCTGAAAGGTGTTGCCTGCCAAAGGCTCTGAGCCTGAAGTCTGTTTTCTCTTTGTTCAAAAAGAGGGCTGGTCCTTGCCCTTGTGGATAGTACGTTTTAGTGGGAAAAGTATACAGGTAAGTAAATAAAAGTACAAGGTAGTGTCGGGCAGTGATCAGTGCTATGAGAGGGCACGTGAGATAAGACATGTGAAAACACCCAGCACAGCACATGGCACAAATAACAGTGTTTCCTGCACTGTTCTCGGGCTTTAAATAGGTATCTCCCGTAATCCCTAAAACAACCCTGGAATACGGACATTGTTATGCGCATTTATGGATATTAAAATTGAGGCCCTGAGGAGTTGCATATTTAATTTGAGGTGTCCTACTGCTAATAAGGGTCAGAGTTAGTACTTGAACCTTCTTTTGAATGCCCAACTTTTCCAATTACTCAGTTAATCACAGTCACGGCCACCCGCAGGGACTTCAGAGAAGCCTTAGTCATGACTGCGATACATATACCTGAACAATGCTTAAACTCACCTTTTCATTCTATTGTCTTTTGTATACATTTTACACGGGAATTTGTTCTGTTGGGAAAATCTGGGTATTTGCTTCGATGCATCACAGGCTTGAGCATCAGGAAGGTTTTTTCTTGTTTTTAATACGCATTATAGTAAATTTCAGCTTTAATAATTTTTGAGAGCTGCCACTATTACCCTTTCAAGTGACACTGTATCTAAAAGATTCCATTCAAGCTGTTGAATGAGAAAATAAACAGATCCTGTCCTTCATCCACTTGGAGCCTCCTTTGGCCTGGACCTTGCTTTAGGAAGTTATGAAGAATTGGTGTGCTGAGGGACAGGGGAAGTCTGCCTTCCTAGAAAGGAAGGTTTAGAGTCAAAATCAAGTGGTTCCAATTTGCATATTTATCCATGCATTCCTTTAATTCAGGAGTCAGCAGGCTATATCCAGCTCAGTACCTGTTTTTGTAAAGAAAGTTTTAGTGGAACACAGCCTTGCCCTTTGTGTGTCTGTGTGTGTGTGTGTGTGTGTGTGTGTGACTATGGCTACTTTCTTGCTACAATGGCAGAGCTGAGTAGTTGCAACAGAGACCTTAAGCCTGCAAAGCCAAAAATATTTACTCTCTGGCCCTTTACAGAAAATGTTTGCTGATCCCTGATTAATTGTTCAGAAAATCTCTCTTGAACACTTGCATGAGTCATGCATCATACTAGATAATGATGGCACAGGAATGGATCAGGGAGACTTGCCTATGAAGCCCCCAGTCAAGTGCAGCATTTGGGGTTAACTATGGGAAAGGACTCTTATTCCTAGGAAAAAGTTAGATAAGGCTTGAGAGACAGGAGGAGCAAGGTCATGTTGGGGGATGGGGGAGTTACAGACCATCAAGGATGCTGGGCTTAATAAAGGTGATGAAGAGTCACTGAAATATTTTAAGCAGATTTGTCAGATTTGCATTTTACATGGAGCTGGGTGGCAGTGTGAAGGAACTGCTCTATTTGTTATGGGAGTTTTTTAAGACACTGGTTGCATGGAGCATTGTTATTTGGCATTTCCCTCTGCCCCCGCCACACACACACACACACTGTATTCTTGGGACTATTTGAAATAGAAGACAAACACTTAAACAGGATTATTTGAAGAAGTTTGATGAACACAAATGACTAAATAACATTTACATGAACCAAAAGTGTTTGAACCACATATAGACACTGAGAATTCTTAGGTAACTAATCTGAGCCCAAACTATTCCTCTCACACTTTATGCCTTTGGTGGATGAGAACAATTCTGGGGCTGCACCTATTACTTTCCTACCATTCGTAGGGCAGAGGCTTGGAGTTAGACAGGAAATCCCTTGAACCCTTTATCCACCTCTATTTGCACCTATTTGATTCTCTACTCTCTGACTTCAGGGAAGACAGGGGCCATCAGAGGTGTGGTCTGCCTACCTGCGATCTCCCCAAGGCACCCTTAACACTAAACCTGTCTGCTAAGACCAGAAGAAAAGGAGCATATTAATCTTTGCTGACGCTAAGTTTCTAATTTGGGGGAAATCCACATTGCCAGAGTCACTTACTCACCCCATGGTTCCTCTTTGACCTCACAGTCCGAGCTTGCTGCCTGCTGTCTTGGGCCTGTAACCCCTGGCCCATTCCATAGCAAGATCAGAAATGAGGAGACCAGTCAGGAGGCTATTGCAATCTTCTGGGTGTGAAATCCCGAGGTGCTGAACTAAGGCAGAGGCCGGATGGAGAGGAGAGGTAGGACTCAAGAAATAAATGAGGTATAGGGTTGGCGGGACTTAATGGGTAGTTGAATCTGAAGGGTGAGAGACAACTTTTATGGTTCTAGCTTGAGTGCTGAGAAGAGTGGTACCATTCCAAGCAACAGAAAATACAGAAATAAAGTCAGGTCTTAGGTGAAGATAATAGTGTTGGTGCATTTTGAATATGTTCTTTGAGGTGTCCAAAGTAGACATTGTGTATCCAAGTAGAGATTTTAATTAGATACATGAGTCAGGGTCCAGTGAGAGGTCATGGCTTGAGATGCAAATCTGGGACTTGTAGTGCATAAGGGGTAGTTAAAATTATGAAAGTGAGTGATAACACCCATAGGGACATGTGGAGTGAAAATAGTCAGAAAATGAGAGAACTCTCAAGAACGAAAATGTATATGGAGAACACAAAGGATGAAATGCTCATAAAATACTGAAGAAGAATGGTCACAAAGTGAGGAGACCTAGGATAATTTGTGTAAAGTTATATATTGTGGAATAATATTCCTTTTAACTCACAAGATTGATATGTATAAAACGAAAAGTGGTTTGTAAACTGTAAAACACTCTAAAGATATAGGATACTATTAAAACTTGTAATTTGCTTTTATGCTTTCTGTGTTTTATATCTATATATGTATATATATTTACATATTTATATGATAGTAATATATGCATATATATATATGTATATAATTATTTGAAGGCACTAGAGATTGAACAAAAGCAGGCAGAATTCGGAGGGGTTTCAATCCTTGAAGTCCTTGAAAGGAACCAAAATGGGTGAGATCTACATTTCTTTGGTAGTTCCTCTGAGGGCACTCTGCATTCTATGAACTACAGGGTGGCTTGAATTCAAGCAGAAAAGCATAGTCTTACTGGTCTGGGGTGTCCGTTGGGGCTACAAGAAGGACTGGAAATTGAGGGGGCAATCTTGAAAAGGAGGTACCTGCAGAAAGGGGAAACTCTCAGGTCTGCATACAAACTCTCGTCAAATCGATGAATGGCCTGGATACCTGGGGAAGATGCCAAGGGGTTGAGTAAAACTCAACAGCTAGACGTCTGTAAAAGCTGAGCAGAGGTTTAGCTGTTGTCCAAAAGTGGGGAAACAGACATTGGAGTTTACATCCCACCAACTTGAAGGGTCTTGGTAGAAAACTCAGGATTTCCTTTTTTCTATTAAATCTTTTATTTTGAAATAATAGATTCACAGGAAGTTGCAAAGATAGGTGCCATGCACCCTTCATTCAGTTTCTCCCGGTTGCTATATCGTATATAACTATAGTATAATATCAAACCCCAGAAGATTGACATTAGTACAATATGGGTACAGTCCATGCCATTGTATTACATGTGGAAATTCATGTAACCACTACTTCAATCAAAATCCAGAACTAGGGCTTCCCTGGTGGCGCGGAGGTTGGGAGTCCGCCTGCCGATGCAGAGGACGCGGGTTCGTGTCCCGGTCCAGGAAGATCCCACATTCCGCGGAGCAGCTGGGCCCGTAAGCCATGGCCGCTGAGACTGCGTGTCCGGAGCCTGTGCTCCGCGGCGGGAGAGGCCACAACAGTGAGAGGCCCGCGTACCGAAAAAAAAAAAAAAACCAGAACTATTCCATCATAAGGAAGAGCTCTTCCTCGTGCACCTCTTTAGAGTCATGCCCACTCTCCTCCCTGCCATGACCTCTAAACCCTGACAATAACTATTATGTTCTCAGTAACTCAGCCTACAGCTCAGGTTGTTTTGGCCAGAACTAGTGAACTTGTTCTATTCAACTGCAAGAGGGTTGAGAAGCACAATCTCTAAAGTTCCCAGAAGGAGAGGAGAACAGGACATGGGTGAACTCCAGTTATGTCTACCACATCTCCTCACAACTTCCTCCTTTCTCCCAAGGGCTCCATCTCAGTATCTGTTGAAGAGTAAGATTTCCAGAGGCACACATGACAGCTGAGTCGTTCCATGACAAAATAGGCTATGCGTGTTCTTGATGGCATTCCTTAGAGGGAACCTGGGCTCAATAGTTTTCCAAGATCTCCCAGGTCTCCCATTTTTTCCCCTTCTTTAAGTCATTAAACACAAATTTCCATCTAATGCTAAAGTCCAATGACTATGTAAATATATAGAGCCTCGAGTTCACAGGGTTTTTCTTATGTAGCTGCTATTGCTTAGGAATTCAGGATTCGGGAGGCGGTCAAGACTTTGTATCTCACATTCAATTCAATTCTATTCATGCTCCTGTCACTTCTCAGTATATTTTAATGGTTCTTCCCTGTGCGTCAACATAAGTGAAGAATCTACCCACTTCTCCTTTAGTAGTGGGGACAGTGGTCCTAGAGCTCAAGATTTTGGCTTCCAGTTGCACTCACCAAATGGAAACTGTAGAAATTCAAAGAAAATGCAAATTTGTGACCTGGAGAAGACCATCTGGCTACAAAGTGGTATTTGTTCTGTGCTGGTCAAAGTGTGTCCCTGAGCACTTGTTCCCCAAGGTGCTTCTGGGAAAAGTAGTTGCAGAGTTAAGTGGATTAAGATTCGATTCACATTGTCTCCTCTTCTTAGAGACTGTGGTGAAAGAGCCTATTCAATGTTCTGAAAAGCACCCAGAATAAAGCAAGATGGCATTCTTTAACTCAGCAATTTGAGAATTTACTTGACCAGAGAACTCTGTTCTTTTGACATAAAACCTATGAACACAGTGTGGGAAAATGTTCTTTGGAACACATTCTAGAAAAGGTCAACCTAGGAAAATTAACTATGATGATCCAGGATCTTACTTGACAACACAGTGAGAGAAGGTTGGTCTTTTAGAAGCAAACTCTCTCTAATCAAGAAGTATATATATCTCAGATGAAGTTATTCATATTTGGAATTTGCTGCGTGTGGTAGGTGGCAAAGGAAGGGTGTAAGCGGGGACATAAGTAAAGCAAAAATGGCCATTATTAGTTGATGGCTTATGGGTCATGGGTACCTGGGGCTTCGTTATACAATTCTCTGCTTTTGTGTTTGAGATTTTTCCTTAGAAAAGATTTTTTAAAGGAAATATTTAAATTAGAATGCCTTCTCATTTATTTATAATAATAGTATAACAAGCGTAAATGAATCATGTTCCAAGGTATGTTCTAAATACTTTACACGAATTATGTCATTACTCATATTACACCTGAGTGAGGAAGACATTCGTTATTGTCCTCATTTTATAGATTAAAAAAACAGAGCCTCAGAAGTGTAGACACCGCTTAGGATCACACTGCTGGTGAAAAAGCAGAGGCAGAATGTGGACCCAGGTGCCTCCGACTACTGGGTTTGTACTCTTAACAAGTATGTTATACACTTGCTGCAAATAAGACCATACCCTCATGTCCTCTGTCCAGCACAGCTTTTCCCTAAATGCAAGCTGTGTGAGAAGGCAAATTATAATCAAGGGTGCTTGCCACGGATGTAAAAAGAAAATGCACAGCCCCATAGACTCTCAGAGCTGGATGGGCTTGGATGGGCTTTAGCAATCATGCAGATAACATCTACCCAATGCAACCTCTCTCCTTCTTCAGCAGTCTGCCCACGGAGGCATCAGCAAAAGTTTCTTCCCTTTTTTTCACCACAGCAAATGTCTTTCCAGGAAATGAAACCAAACTTAGAATACCAATACTGCTCCAAATCTGTTAACTAGTTTTAAAATCTTCTGATCCCAAGTTTTCCAGAGGGCGAACCCACTATTTAAGTATAGATAATCCTCCACTTATGATGTTTTCAGTTAATTGCATGAATTGGAACAAAGCTTTGCTCTAAACAAAAACAGTGCCTATTTTGCTGTACATCAAAACTGGCAACAGCAGCCATGCCCAGTCATTTTAACCTATGAGCACTTTGCTAATTTCTGAGGCATTTCCCCCTAAATTATTATCCCCATCATGTCCGGTAAGCAATGAATGTGAAAGGACTATTGAAAATAAGTAGACTGTTGCAATTTTCCTTTTAATTTGAAAGTGGAGAGAAAAATCACAAATGTTGCTTGTATGGTGGCATTGTGGATTTGCTAATAAACAGTTTTCCATAACCCAAACGGTGTGGAAGGGGAGTTGATTCTATACTCCAAAGAGGTATGTTTACAGGGTTGTTTTGTCAGCAGCAAAAGTCTTTTTGAGAAAAACAAGCAAAAAACCCCACAAACAAATAGCATGTGTGCGAATTTCATTAGGTCAAAAAATGTGTAATTTGGATGGGAGGGTAGAGTGTATTTTTGTATTAAAGCAACTTATATTGATTGGGCTTGTCTTTTAAATCCCTGTGGCATTCCAGGAAGCCTCACCTGAGTCAAGTTTTCATTTGTAAGCAACAATCCTCCCGAATCAGTCACTGGAAATGAGGAAATATTTGTTTATGCACATCCACTTTCAATTGCAATTTTGTTTGTGAACAAAAGAGAACGCTAATTACTATATTAAGTGAATCTTATTGCAACAGGGCACAGAAAGCTGCAAAGAGATCCAGAATCTCTAAATGTCAGCAACTGTCACGTGCTCATCCCTGAGCCAATCACTGCAAAGGATTTTGGAATACCTACTGGGATTGGCCAGGCCCGGGTCCTTTCCTGGGGGATGGGAGGGGGAGGGAAACTCCACCCAAACCGTACAGACTAAGCACAATTGCTCTGGGATAGGAAGGACTCATTCTGCAAAGAAAGGATGCAACACGACAAATCATATGCCCATTATGAGGCCCAACTGGCAACAGTAAAAAAGACAGCTCTACGTGTATATAGTAGATGCTCAATAGGGGCATAACTAAAATTCCAGAACTTGTACCTGCAAACAAGCCATGTTCCCACTGCTGCTTTGAGAGGGTATATTCTTTTGTTTTGGTTTGGTTTGGTTTGGTTTTTGCGGTACGTGGGCCTCTCACTGTTGTGGCTCCCGTTGCGGAGCACAGGCTCCGGACGCGCAGGCTCAGCGGCCATGGCTCACGGGCCCAAATGATGGACACTTAGGTTGTTTCCATCTCTGGGCTATTGTAAATAGAGCTGCAATGAACATTTTGGTACATGACTCTTTTTGAATTATGGTTTTAATTCTTAAGAATGAAATATTCTTAATCCCCAAGTACTATCATTGGGCAAAAGCATCTGAGGAAATGTTTTGATGAGAGTAAGGAGAATGAGAGAGTACAAGGACGCTTAGAATGTGGAAGGTGAAGAGAAGGTGGGTCTTCTGATTGGGGTGGGTGGTAGAGGAGGGGAATCATTGATTCACCACTTCTCAGTGTTGTCCAGAAAATTCTGCTTGTCTTTTGGTTGGATGACAAAACTGAGTTCTTTAAAAAAGACTTATCCACTCACTGCATTTAAGCTGTTTACATGCTCACTTCTTAGTGTCACAAGCTAGCCTCGGTCTTCAAGAGGCTTGTTTGCCACAGGGCAAAGCAAAGGCCAGGTAAGCAGTTTCAAAATGAAGAGAGTGGGGAATATAGGACGTCTAGCCTTTTCAAATTTGAAGATAAAATGAATTTTGTTTGCTTTCAAAATTCATGTCCATTTCCTAGGCAGGATTCTGGAAAAGAATGTAGTTGCCCCTACCTCTTACCAAAAGTACAGCAAAGCACTCCTGAAAGATCTACTTGCAGTTTAAGGCAGAGCCATAATTTCATTTTTTTCCATGCTTTTTTCCAGTTGACCTTGGGTCCTACAATATTAATGAAAAAAGAAAGGCATCTTCTTCTCAGCTGGGCCAAAATCCAAGGCACCTTCCTTACCTAAAACACTGCATATGCAAGCCCTCCTTTGCTGCTTAAATTCTCACCTTGCTCCAAGCTAATGGCTGATGGTATAAGCAACATGCTTGGAAATTCAGGTCACAGCCTGACATCCTAACTGTGGGAAATGACATATTCAGTAGCGTATGAATAAAATGCAGCCATCAATGCAGCAGTATCTGCTGGGCTCCAGATCCTGCTTTTCAGAGATTGTATTATGTGTAGATATTATTACCCCCTGCTATTATTTGCATCTTTTGCCGGCGCTTTGTCTAACACTTGGTTTCATAGGATGCCGTTCAGAGACTGACAGGGCAGCCTCCGGAGCAGAAGGGGCTCCCTTTGCAAGTCTAAAGGGCAACGGCTGTTCAGAATTAGACCTGGCAGTTATTAGAGTTTGCCAGTGTGCCTGCTTTTATGGAGAAGAATTATGTGGCTACTGGAGATGGCAAGATATTCTGATACTTATGGTGAGTCCCGCCAGTGAGACTACAGCTTGGCTTCAGAATGGTTGCAATGGGAACTCAGAATCCCAGGGCTCCTGGGGAAAAACTGCAGTCTAAGAGCCTCAGATTGCTAACAGTTAAGAGGGTCACATGGTCCATTACATAAAACATTTCAATCACTGCTCACTGCTTTCAGGAAAAAGAAGAAAAAAGAAAAGCCTCCTTAACATGGTTCTATCACTGTATCATCCTGACTCCCTAAAAATTTCCCCAACCTCATCTCACACCACTCTCCACATTATGATCTGAGTTCCATTTCAACCCTTCTTTGCCTGTCATTCTCCACCTTCCACAGGGTCTCGGCATCTGTGGCTCCCTCTGAATTCTCTTCCTTCCTCATCAACTCTTACTCACCCACATCTCAGACCAAGGGAAGCTTCCTCAGAGAAGCCTCCTTTGACATCTGAATGTGCTAAATCTCCTTTAATATTTACCTTTCCGGACATGGGGATGTAGGAAATGGAAATGGTGAACGGCACAACTCCTATTTAAACTTCAAAGCTCAGCTCAAATGTCTCTTTCACTATGGAGTCATTATTTTTTTTTTTTTTACATCTTTATTGGAGTATAATTGCTTTACAATGGTGTGTTAGTTTCTGCTTCATAACAAAGTGAATCAGCTATACATGTACATATATCTCCATATCTCCCCCCTCTTGCGTCTCCCTCCCACCCTCCCTATCCCACCCCTCTAGGGGGTCACAAAGCACCGAGCTGATCTCCCTGTGCTGTGCGGCTGCTTCCCACTAGCTGTCTATCTTACATTTGGTAGTGTATATATGTCCATGCCACTCTCTAACTTTGTCCCAGCTTACCCTTTCCCCACCCCACATCCTCAAGTCCATTCTGTAGTAGGTCTGTGTCTTTATTCCCGTCTTGCCCCTAGGTTCTTCATGACCTTTTTTTTTTTTAGATTCCATATATATGTGTTAGCATACGGTATTTGTTTTTCTCTTTCTGACTTACTTCACTCTGTATGACACACTCTAGGTCCATCCACCTCACTACAAATAACTCAATTTCGTTTCTTTTTATGGCTGAGTAATATTCCATTGTATATATGTACCACATCTTCTTTATCCATTCATCTGTTGATGGGCACTTATGTTGCTCCCATGTCTGGGCTACTGTAAATAGAGCTGCAATGAACATTGTGGTACATGACTCTTTTTGAATTATGGTTTTCTCAGGGTATATGCCCAGTAGTGGGATTGCTGGGTCATATGGTAGTTCTATTTTTAGTTTAAGGTAGTGTGCTGTTTAGCCTCCATGTGTTTGTATATTTTACAGATTTTTTTCCCTGTAATTGATACCTAGTCTCATAGCATTGTGGTTGGAAAAGATACTTGATATGATTTCAATTTTCTTAAATTTACTAAGGCTTGATTTGTGACCCAAGATATGATCTATCCTGGAGAATGTTCCACGAGCACATGAGAAGAAATTGTATTCTGTTGTTTTTGGATGGAATGCCCTATAAATATCAACTAAGTCCATCTTGTTTCATGTATCATTTAAAGCTTCTGTTTCCTTATTTATTTTCATTTCGGATGATCTGTCCATTGGTGAACGTGGGGTGTTAAAGTCCCCTACTATGTTTGTGTTACTGTTGATTTCCCCTTTTATGACTGTTAGCATTTGCCTTATATATTGAGGTGCTCCTATGTTGGGTGCATAAATATTTACAATTGTTGTATCTTCTTCTTCTTGGATTGACCCCTTGATCATTAGGTAGTGTCCTTCTTTGTCTCTTGTAATAGTCTTTGTTTTAAAGTCTATTTTGTCTGATATGAGAATTGCTACTCCAGCTTTCTTTTGATTTTCATTTGCATGGACTATCTTTTTCCATCCCCTCCCTTTCAGTCTGTATGTGTCCCTAGGTCTGAAGTGGGTCCCTTGTAGACAGCATATATATGGGTCTTGTTTTTGTATCCCTTCAGCCAGTCTATGTCTTTTGGTTGGAACTTTTAATCCATTTACATTTAAGGCAGTTATCAATATGTATATTCCTATTCCCATTTTCTTAACTGTTTTGGGTTTGTTATTGTAGGTCTTTTCCTTCTCTTGTGTTTCCTGCCTAGAGAATTTCCTTTAGCATTTGTTTTAAAGCTGGTTTAGTGGTGCTGAATTCTCTTAGCTTTTGCTACTCTGTAAAGGTTTTAGTTTCTCCATCAAATCTGAATGAGATCCTTGCTGGGTAGAGTAATCTTGGTTATAGGTTTTCCCTTTCATCACTTTAAATATGTCCTGCCATATGAAGTCATTCTTAATTCTCTGGGCACTCCCTGTGGTTCATGACTTATTTTTAATCTCTTTTATATCACTTACAAACTTGGTTATTTATCTGCTCACAATTCTGTCTACTCAATTTTGAGCTCTTGGGTGCAAGAAGTGTGTCTTACTCATCTTTGTGTTCCTAGTCCCTATTCACTTAATAAATGTTTATTGAATGAATGAATGAGAGAATAAGGAGAAAAAATGAACTGAAAATATAGGAGGAGATGAATAGAATACCAGTCTTTATTTATGAACAGGGTGATGGTCATACCCCTGAGTATTCATTTCTGTTTTGGTTAAACCAAACACCTTCTGGACTATAGATTCATGTATACTATTTGGAGTGAATTTCCTATTTTTTAAACTATGTTTTTATTTTTTTAAACCATCATTTATAGTGTAAAATACCCTCTAACTCTCTCTCATTTGCATCTGGTGATGCCATCCTTAACACTTCTCCACTCAACTCTCAATCCTAACCCACAGAAACTTACCTCTCCAGTGTTCTGTTCAAGGTGGTGATGAGTTGATGTGATCATTTAAGTTCAGCTAATTTGTTACTTGGAAAAAGGCTACAGAGGAATTCAGTCAGGTTTCCAGGCCCCTCACTCTTCTATTTCCTAGTGGCTATCTGGAAACGATGTCATTGCCGAATCCATCAGTGAGTGAGATTGCGGCAGTCTCAGTCAGAGGTGTATTCAGCTGCATGTGGCAGGAAATTTGACCAGGTTGGAATAAACAAGGAAGAGGTTTGTTTTTCTCCTATATTAAGAAGTCCAGAGGTCGGTCATCCAGGGCTGATACAGCTAATCATGGATGTCTTTGACTACCTAGAGTTCATCTACCTTCCTGCTCTACCATGTTTAGTGACTTTCATCTTCATAATTACAAGAAGGCTAATGTAGCATCTATATAGGCTTTGCATCTGTATTCCAGGCAGGAAGAATGGGAAAGAGAAAAGGGCAAATCGGAGAAGGACCATGCCAGCCAAATCTAATTCTTTCCAAGCTTTTCAAGATCCAAATACAGTGGCTTCTTTAAGTCTCATTGGCTGTAACTGTGTCATGTGACCACTCCTAGCTGCAAAGGAGGCTGGGAAATCAAGTATTTTAGCTAGGTATTTCTGATCAAGACAAAATTAGGATTCTTTCAGCAAGGAAGGAATAAGGGAGATGGCTATTGGGTCCAGATCTAGCAATGTGTGCCACAGAGCACTTACTGAGCATCTTAAGAGCCAAGGAAGAACCATGTTTGATTCCTTTGGGCATTTTCTCAAATTGTGAGAAAACGCTTGCTTCTGCCTAGGATCTGGAAATATGTACTGTTGCCCTCTGTAGAGCTGTGTCATCCAGATACCATTTGTGGTCTCCTTGTCCCTTATACAGTAAGTCCCCTACATATGAACTTTCAAGTTGCGAACTTTCAAAGATGCGAACGTGCGTTCGCATGTCCGATCACATAAGTTAGCTCCCGTGTCTGGTGTACATTGTCACATGTGTGCATCCTCTACAAGTGGTTGTGCTTTTGTGTACTTTACTGTATAGAGTACAGTAGTACAATATCTTTATTTCAAGCACAGGATGTCCGGAAGCAAGCTTAAAAGCAGTGGTGATGTATTGACTGCTAAGAAGTGCCAAGAAAGACAAGAAGAAGTAACTGAAGAACTTAAGAGATTCACGATGCAGGAAATGGCAAGAGGATTTTCTTTATTTGTGGAGGCACTGTTAGTTTTTGAGACACAGGACTCGAACGTAGAACGGTACACGAAGGTTACAGCAACCGTTCAGAATGCAACCTGTGTCATCTATGATGAGAAAAATAGAGCTACTACCCAGACACCACTGGATCATTTTTTCAAAAGCATAGATAGAATTGAATCCAGCAAGGAACCAGAACCTGTGCCATCAACGTCAGGCGTGAGTGAAATTGCAGCTTGCCCTCCATCACCTATTGCTGACGATCCTTCAGCTCTACCATCTCCCACCTCCTCTCCCTCCTCCAGTCAGTAACTTTGTTAGACTTATGAACAAATTGGACTTACAAACTTGCTCTTGGAATGGAACTCATTTGTATGTAGGGGACTTACTGTATTAGGGTTCTCCATAGAAACAGAATTGATTCTCTCTCCCTCTCTCTCTCCTCTCTCTCTCTATGTATCTATCTAGAGAGTGAGAGATTTTAGGGAACTGGCTCATGTGATTGTGGGGGCTGGCAGATCTGAAATCCACATGGCAAGCTGGCTGGCTGGAAATTCAGGTAAGAGTTAACGTTGCAGTATTGAGTCCAACATCTGCAGGGCAGGCCAGCAGGTGGGAAACTCAGGCAGGGTTTCTATGTTGCAGTCTTGAGGCAAAATTCCTTCTTCTTTGGAAACTTCAATCTTTGCTCCTAAGGCCCTCAACTGATTGGATGAGGCCCACCCACATTATTGAGAGTAATCTACTTTACCCAAAATCTACAGATTGAAAATGCTAATCACATCTAAAATATCTTTCCAATGACATCTAGACTGATTTTTGAGCGAATAACTGGGGGCACCGTAGCCTAACCAAGTTGACACGTAAAATTAACCAGCACACCCTTCAAATCTAGTTCAGAACCATAGCCTGGGGAAACCAAGGCCCTTTCCAAGAGCTGCATATTCCCAGCAGCTTATGTATTTAGGGCTACTTCAGGCTCCACAACACATTCTGCTGTGCACATTCCATCCTACACCCCAGTTCAAGTCTGCCCTGAAATTCAAGCCTGTCCTCAATATCCCACCACAAAACACCACTTGCATACAGCATTTATGGTTTTTAAAGACTTTCCTCAAATTTGTTGAGTTGGGAGCTATCCTGCCACCATGTCCCAGATGGCTTTTTCCTCCCTTCTTGACAGCTCTCTTTTGGACTGAGACCTATACCAAAACCCCAAATTCTTTCTCCCCAGTTATGAAAAAAGTAGTTCCCCTCTTCTGATATTTAAAATCACAAATTCTCAGGTGTATGGGGTTTACCTTAAGGTTTTATCAACATATTTTTCCAAAAAAAGACAGTTATTTCTCTCTCCAATTGAAATTTTGGTACCATTGCTAAGATGATAATATGTTTTTTTTACTTCTTTACATCTCGGAGTGTGAGACCAGTAAAACGTGGCCCTTGAGAGAGTTCAAAATTTCCAGACAAAACAGAATAATAAAGGCATTCAGGGAGAGAGATCCCCAAAAGTCATTACAATCTAGAAGAGTTGCCATATTCTGCCAATGAGCCCAAGCTCCTTAGCACAGCACACGGGTCCTTGCCTAGTTACTTTCTCATGCTATGTGAGCTCAAACTCTGTGTCCTGGTCACATTAAGCTCCTGGCTGCATCTTTGTTCATGCTGTTGCTTGCATCAGACATCAGTCTTTCTCTATCTTTCTCTTGCTCTCCCCCTTTCTCTCTCCCTCTCTGCAAGTCATCCTGGTGAATTCATCCTTCAGAGAAGCTCTTCCTGACTCCTCCGGAGAGAATGTTCCCATTGCTTATTGGACAATAATTCTCTACCAAGAGCAACAGAAACTTTAGTGCTCTCTATTCCCTAGTGTCAACCATAGCATCAGGACCACAGCTCAATAAATACTTGTTGAATTGAATGGAATTCAAATGAATTGGCACACAATGTACTTCATCCTTGGAGATTTTCCACCTAATGTCATTATAAAGCCAAGGAGAATTTCATTTCTAGATTCTATATTTAAAACTACTGTTCCATTGCAATGCTCTAAAATGGTGGTTTTCACTTTTAATAGGAAAAAAGAAAAGGCCATTCATATAGATCCCAGAGAATGTATCTGAAGGTCCCCTAATATTTCTGGAGACCACAGCTGGAGAAACACTGACTTTAAAAAATCAAGTTTTATTCTATAGAAGAAGACTTTCAAATGGGAATCAGTGCTCCAAAAGAAAAGTGTTATCTTTATAACTGGTAAGACGTTTGTTTTAGATAACATGAAAACAAAACCCCAAAGGAAAAATGTCTAGGATTCCTAAAAATTAGTCAGACCCCAGTTTCAGGAACACGGAGGTCACAACTCATGGGGCAAGCTTTGTGACAGTATAAGGGCAAGACCTTTAGGCAGAGGATCAGGTCCTCATACCAAGATACCATTGACCTTCATTTCACAGATTCACATTCAGCAAGGCCAAGGGCCAACCTGCATGGGAGTGTGTTGAGCTAGCAGGCTGAACATAGAAGTTCCCACAGTCGGCCGTGGTCAAGTTCAAGTGCAGAGCTCCACTCTCTCAGGTGGTTGGCACGCGTTGCTGTTAGGACAGGTCTCTCAGCAGTCTCCCTGCCCGGAGGCCCTTCCATTGTGCCTGAGAAGAGGACACAGAGGCCTGGAGGTACACCCAAGGCCCTCGACGCGAAGGCAGGCTGGCCCTGCAAGCTTAGCCCGCTGTCTGCTCAGGTGCCACCCCTTCTCCAACCCAGCAAACTGCTGTCCCCCAGAGAGCCTACCAAAACATTGGAAGATTGAAAAGTGTATTTCCTATGTCCACAGGACGCCACACATCTCTGTCCTGTAAAACCTCTCATCAGCCAAAACGTGGCTCACAGCACCACCTGCATTAGGATCATCTTGGGATTTTGTTCAGAAAATGCAGCTTCGTGGGCTCCACTCTAGGCTCTTCTGTGGCCTTCCTCAAGGAGCTGCTTCATTGGCAAGGAGGCGCTCTGCGGTCCTCCTCCCCCTCCTGAGTCCTTTCTTTTCATCTGGGTTCACTCCATGAGCTCCTGGTATCCCGTTCACCTTCTCAGGCTGCCTGTAGACCCTGCCCTCTCCCTGGCTCTGACTCCAGAACTGTCCCCCAGGGCCATGGCAACGCGTTATGTCTGCATGTAACGCACCACTCTCCCTGGACTTTCAGAAACAGGTTCTGGCTGACGGGCTCCGTGATCCTAATCTTCCCAGAAGACAGCCTGCTGAGCAAGGGCTAGCAGCAGTCCCCTCAGCTGCCAGGGCTCTTTTACTCTCCAATAATTTTTTGGCTCCGAAAGGCCCTTGAGTTTACACCAAACACAGAAAGTGAAGTCCAGACATTTTCCCTTTCAGCAGCCCCTTCTCCATCTTCAGCTGCTTCTAAGGAGCCTCTGGAAAAGGGACGGGCTCTGTGCATCAGGGACATTAACTAATTTCCCTCTGTTCTGTCTGCCTTCGGCCCTCTTGCTTCCATTGCTTGGGCAGGTGACAGATGCTTCCCTTGGGATCCGGAGCTTGCGGGCCCTCTGGATTTGGTGTTTGGACTGTACCTTTGTCCCAAGTCTGACTTTTCCCAGAATGGTGTCCTGGACTTTTCTCACGTCCTGTAGACCAGCCCCATGTCCTGACTTTATCTCCTTCCCAGCCCTGATAGACCTGGGAGGGGAACTTATGGCAACGAACTCAGGCCTTTGCCTGGAGAACTGTGTAAATAAACGGGGCTATGATCTAAGGATGGAATTTCTATTTCATTTTGCTCATTGTGTACCGTGAAGATTAAAGGATTCATTTATGTTGGTAAATAATGTTGATAGATCTCTAAAAGAGAGAAACGAAAGGAAGAGTCACATATACTAACTAATACGAGCTTATTACAAAGATACTTGGGGACTCAGAGTAACAGAGGAAGGCACTCCTTTGGCCTTATTGGCTATATGCGGCCACTCTGGTGCCCAGAATTCCAACAATAGCCTGTGCCTGAGCTTTCGAGAACAGTGACAGCACCCTAGCCTAAAGTGACAGGCTCATGTGTTCACCTACCATTGATGTTTCCCCAAGGTGGGGATTTGATAGAGTAAACCAGCATGCCTCTAGGGGGCAGACTTTAGAGATGGCCTCAGAGCAGAGAGGCTCCCTTGGGCTCAGGTCACTAATGATTGCCTTCTGCAGACGAACCTTTTCTTTGGCCCTATAAATGGTGACGGGTACAGCAGGCTGGCTTCATCTACAAAGCTCGTGTGATGAGCTGTTGTCACTTTCACAGGGAAAGACGATCAACAGGGAGGTCTTCCCCAGACGGTGGATGCGTATGCGGCTGGCATATACGACTCAGTAACGCCTCCTTCAGTCCTCCCAGGAGATCCTGCCAAGAAGAGGGGGAGCACTGACTAGGAATATGAATGAGATGGACTTAAAGAGCTGTTCTGATGCCCTACTCTGCCCCGCCACTAGCCACCCCACAAATGAAAGTGGCCGAACAATTGTGTTTATCATCTGTGCTAACATGACAGAAAACCGTGGGCTGGGATGTTGCCATGATCCTGACGTCCACCTGCCTTTCCCTCCCTGCATGTATAACTGTGGACGGATTACTCTGACCCACTGGGAATAAGTGATGACAGGCGTTCAGTCATCACAGTGAACTGGAGGGTGTGTGTGTGTACCATCCCCTCTTTTCCAGCTCTATAATCGTTGATTTAGTGCTTCTCAGGATGCCCCTTGACCAAATGTCTCCTGCACCGACCTGCCAGCAAGCAGGGGTTTCATTTACACAGAGCCTTAGGCTGGTAATCTCAAAATGCTACCCGCCCTACTACCTCACCCCACCCTCAGTGCGATCATTCTCCTAGAAGACAAAGTTCAGCTTCAGAAACAATTATTGAAATGTTTGCCAATGGCTTTCCTTTGCCCAGAAATTACACCAAAAAGGTCTGAGAATGCTTAAAAAAGGACCCTCACAAAGCACCCTAATCGGGGAGAAGAGGTTTCTTTTTTTTTTTTTTTAACATCTTTATTGGAGGATAATTGCTTTACAATGGTGTGTTAGTTTCTGCCGTATAACAAAGTGAATCAGCTCTACGCATACATATATCCCCATATCCCCTCCCTCTTGCGTCGGGGAGCGGAGATTTCTAACACTGCGAGAACCTCTTTATTTCTTTAAATCATCCCCAGAAAATTGGTGGACCACCCTCTCTCCTCACCCCTCCCCCAAATTGTGCTGAAATTGAGAAAACATGTAATGATAGGATGAATTCAGTGTCCCTTTTAAACTGAATGTATGTTTTATGGATCATAGGATCTGCGTACATTCTAAAAATAGCCATTCACACCCGGGAAAGGAGAATTCTCTTGCAGTTTGAAGATATTGCCGATACCATAGACCTCTGGCAGGAATTCTGGATTGGAACCAATGTCAGAAAGTAATTACCTAGGGGCCCTGCCCTGCTCCAGGGATCTGTTTTTCTCCTACCCAGAATGCAAGGGCACCTGGGCCAGAAAGGGTGCAGAGTACTTGGTATGTTTCCAAATTCTCTCCAATCTGGAGGACTCCCAAAAGATGAGCAAGGGAATTCATTATTCTGTGACTAAGGCAGGGATTCTGATATCTTCTGGAGTAAGAATGGGATATCCAATGATAGCTAGAGTGTTAGGCTATATAGAGCAACCCAGATGACTCTCTTTTCCAGTCTCAAGGGTCCCCTGGATCAACTCTACAGCCAGATTGGTCCTGTGAGCTCTGCTTCTGTATTAAAGTCATGATGGATGGAAAGTTCGAACCAAGAGTTTGAACTTTGCTGATTAGAGATGTGATCTAGGGTGACAGTGATATTCATGGCAGGTGGTAGGATTACACATCATGGCCTTCTTGTGTTTGGGCGGGGCTATATGATTAGTTCTGGCCAATGAATTTTTAGCAAGTGAGATGGTGTCACTTCCATGCCAGATCATTTGGCTGCCACTCTGAGACCCTCCAGCGCTTTTTTCCCTCTGGCGTTTTGGAGATGGTGGCTATTCCATCAACCTGGGTCTCTGAAGACTATTGTGAGTGGAGCCTCCTGGCCGAACTGTAATGGACAGATGGTAGGATGGGAAGTAAATCTTTGTTGGGTGAAGCCACTGTGGTTTTGGAGTTACTTGTTACTGTAGTATAACTTAATGCATCCTGACCAGATAGGCGAGGTTATAGCACACAAGGCTTCTACGTTTTAGGTTCTCTGGGAAAATTACACTGATAAGTCAAAACGACTATTTTTATTTTTTATAATAACCAAATGCCCCTTCCAGCTCTCCCTCATCCAATCACCTGCAACCGCCCCCCCACCCCCACCCCGACTGATTTGACTGGAGTTCAATTGGTCTTCAGGAGTGGAGAGCTGGGGAGAGGCAGCATTGCTAGGGTATTGGTCTGTTGGCACACTTCTGGCCAGGTGTCTTCCAAAACAGGACTTCGTTTCTGTCCGTTCAGAATGAGCCACACAGGCCAGGCAAAAGGGGGCAGGCTCTCTCAGGAGCTCAGAGAACATGGGTCTCAAGCCTTGACGCCTTTACGCTTGTCAATCCAGTGCTTTTCACAGCACCACTTTTCTTTGTGCTTGATTTTAAATGGCATTTTGGGTCTTGGCCAATTTACATCATTTTAGTCCCGCACCCTGCTCCTCTCTGGGAGTCCTGAATACCCTGGGGTTTGTGTTTGGACAGTTGTGATGATGTATTTCAAACCCAGTGTTTAGCTGCATACTTTAATGACAGGCGAGGAACAATTGGGCAGTTTGGCACGTGTCAGGTTCTAAATGTAAGAATGAAGGTTCTAATGGTAACCGAGAGACAAACAGATTTGTCCTCAACTTGGCAGCAATGTTACTCTACCAGCCTGATGCTTGAGCACTTCCAGGCCCAGGACTTGTCTAAAACATGGAAAACCTCCCTGGAATCACCACTGAAAAGGAGAACAAAAATTTCTGCTTTGCAGCACCTTTTATAATTCCCAGTGATTTGGGCAGGACCCTTTTGGGTGAAGACTCTTTAAAAAGCATGACATTTAGACTTGGTCCAATGTCATTGTTTCCCCATTGACATTTCACTTCCTTTGACAGACATCTCATTATTAAGCATCATAATTATTAGCACAAGTGCTTTCTGTAGAGACATAAAGGCAAGGATGCTTATTAATCAGAAGCCAAATTCTCTATCCAGGCTCGTAATCAAGGATCTTGGAAAATGTGAATACTCTTATTGGGTTGGAGGGACTGAGAGAAGCTTCCTCCCTGTACATGATCTGCCAGGATGATGGTGTCCTAGGGAAGATGTCCTGTGAGGCCCAGGAGAAATTGCTTGAAGCCGCACCGTCCTGGGGATATGTACCAGGGAGAGTCTTATAGGAATCACTGGACTCCCATGAAGTGGATTGTGAAGAGTGCTAAGAAGGCTATATCACTCAAAAATATCTTCCCACCGATCTGCCTGCATTTCCAACATCAGAGATTATTCCTTCTTATCTTAAGAATTTCAGATTTTAAGAGAAATAGTATAATTAGTGGTTAAGTTCATAAGCTCTGGAGTCATGCTCCCTGGATTTGAATCCCAGCTCTGCCATTTACTAGCTGTGTGACCTTGGGGAAGTGACCCAAACTCTCTGATCCTATTTCCTCACTTATAAAATGGGATAATAATTGTCCTGCTTCATAGGGTTATTGTAAAGATTAAATTGAGTTGATATAGGGAACACACAGACCAATACCCTAGCAATGCTGTCTCTCCCCAGCTCTCCATTCCTGAATTCCAATTCCTAAATTGGAATTCAAGTTCCATGAACAGCCAAGAGCAGTGGCTAGGCAGTCTGGTTGAGGCAGAGTTACTTTCAGGCCTGGAAAGTTCCCCTTGATAAGGATTTGTTCTGGAGTTTCCTATCGCTGTATAACCTTCCTGAGGTGTTGTTCAGATTTTTGTTTTTTTTAAGGTGAAATGTTTTATATAAGAACCTCTTCTTTTTATTTTTTATTTTTTGGCCATACCCCGATGAGGGATGGAACTGTGCCCCCCTGCAGTCCTGCAGTGGAAGCGCGGGGTCTTAACCACTGGACCGCCAGGGAATTCCCCTCTTGTTCAGTTCTAAACTTCCCAAAGACAGCCACAAAGATCCATAATGTAGGCATGGAATGTAGGCATGGGGAAAATTAGATGTGAACTGAGCCATCCCCTTTCTCCTGGGGGGTTCTGGGACTGCTAAAGAAATCCTGGGCACTACCTGGGCTAAACTGGTTTCAGAAGGTAATCAGTTAACTCCATTTGTTAAGGCTAATTTTCTGACTCCAAATGGTAGACAGATTTTCCTTCTTCAGAACAGTCTTCCTTAAAGCGAAAAGCCATTAAAAAGAAAATTTGAGGGCTTCCCTGGTGGCGCAGTGGTTGAGAGTCCACCTGCCGATGCAGGGGACACGGGTTCGTGCCCCGATCTGGGAAGATCCCACGTGCCGCGGAGCGGCTGAATTTGATTAGTCCACCTTACTCAAGAATGCTCAAAAGAACTTTTCAGAAATTGCGGGAACTAATCCCGTGGGGTCAGCTGGTTCCCGGACCCATCTCTGCATCCAGTACCAGAGAACAAAGGCACAGAACGTTGCCGACCACCATCAGGGGCAGTGCTAACGAGAGGCTGCTCCTATCTTTCTCCAGTTTTAAGGTTAGAGCCACAAAATTGTGATCCTTTCTCACAAATGGCTCTGTCCTCTGTCCTATGCAAACCACTGAACACATAAAATGAAGGTTTTTAAAGTTCACACTGACCTTTTTTGATGTCTGGGACAATGCAATCCCTTCAGTTTGTAATGGAAAATAGATTAAGCTACTCGTCTGGCTTGCTTTTTAGGGAGCTGCGGCCTTCTCATTTTTGGAATCTTTGCCCTAGAATTTTTGCTCAAACTCTCCTTTTTGGTAAAACCCGTGGGCATTGAATAGGCAAAGATGGGTGATCTGTACCCTGGTCTGGATCTTGCTTCTCCCCTAAAGCAAGTCACCTACCGTCTGTTTGAGCACAATTTCCCATTTTCTTCAGTTCCTTTGTTTGCATCATAGAAGCTCATGTTCATTAACTATTGATTATGGAAACCAAGACAACGGGCCTAGAAAAAAATATAGACTATAAACTTTTTCGAGAAGATTTTTCTGGACTTGGAGTCCTTCAATGCCAATTTATTCAGAGTTTGGTTTGGTTTTGCTTTATGGGGTTTGTTTTTTTTTTTCTCCTTCTCCAGGTTAATGGACTCTCTGAATACCAGCCCATTTAATCCTATCTCTAAAAGGGCATTTTGTGTTCTCTTCCAAAAAACTCTTGACTGGGGCCGGACAGGGAAACAGGATCTTCTCAAGGAACTGCCTGGCCAGCAGACATATTTTGGCTATGAAAACAAATAGGAAAATACTAAATAAACATAAGTCTTTGCATTACTGGGTTTTGAAAAAGTCAAGAAAAATAAATATGTATTTATTTAATGGACCCACCCCACTGGAAAAGCCCCAGAGTGCTGAGAAAACATATCATTAAGGGCTATCTGAGGGAAGGAAGCCCTCCTGTAACTGCTATTTTCTTTCTCTCTTCTTCTTCCAAATCTGCAAATAAATTTGCCAGTAATTTTATACTTTTCCTCAACTAAAATGTGATTTCCCAGCATGCATCGCCAGAGGGTATGCCTCTTTGTCCAAACCAGGGCAAGTGCTGGGAGTCTGTCTTCATGGCCACATTTCTTCAGTCCCTTTCAGAGCTATCATTGGATTTGAGCTTCATGGCTACACAAGTAGAATGCACTTATAAATTTGATTATTAACAGTAATGCATGTTATGTTTAATTTGGAAAATTGGAGCTTTGTCCAGACTTTACAATGACGTCAACTTTTATTGAGATATACACCACATAAGGAGCTAAGTATTTTACATACATTGTTCATTTAATTCTCAGGACAACCCTATGAAGTAGATATTATCATTTCCCCATCCTGCAGGTGAGAAAACTAAAGCACAGAGAAATTAAGTAACATGATCAAGGTTACACAGCTGATAAGTGACAAAGTCAGCATCCAAACCCCTGCTTTGATTGAAAGTCCAGGGACTTAAACTCAATCATCAGGGTGCTTCATGAGTTGGTCCCAGCAGAGTAACTCTTACATGGTGGACTTGAAACAAATCCTTGTTGAATAAATTAAAAAGCAAACCCGTATGTTGATCCTTGTACTATTCCTTTCAGGAAAGTCCATACGTCTAATATTCATGGCGAATAAAGCTACAGCTGCAGTAAGAAATAACCCCTAAATCTCAGTGGCTTAACACAGTAAAAGTGTATTTCTCAGTCATGTCACAGTATAATATGGTTGGTAAGGATCCAGGCTCCTTCTAGAGACTGTGGTTCTGTCATGTTCAGTGCTTTTCTCTCAAGGTTGCCCTGAGCACTGAGGTCTCCTGGCTTGCATCACCAACCAGGTGGCAGATGGTAGATGAGAGAGTGGAGGTTGGCTCTGGGAGTTTTAGGGCCAGGCCTGGAAGTGTCATGCATTCCGTTGGCCGTGACTTGGTCACATGGCCACACTAACTGCAGAGGAGGTTGGGAAATGTAGCTCGGCTATGTGCCCAAGAAGAGCACGAAATGGGCTTGATGAGCACAACTTTATCTCTACTAGAGACCTATATCCTTCTTGAATAGATGAAAAACCTGAAGACTTATGAAAAAGTCCTTCCCTCTTACTTGAATGGAAATTTCCATCATTAGAGCCATTCCTTTGCATTTGATGGCAAAGTTGGAGTTTTGCACACCTAAGGCCAGATGTAAAATGTACAAACTCTTCCTAGGACCACCTGCACTAGTTTTCTTTTGTTAGTGCAGAGTAGACTTGTTGACAATATTAGAAAGCTCTAGAGTTTGCTGGGACATTTTGATAAGGGTGGATTCGGTGAAAAACTCTGGGTGTTAGGGATAGAAGAAACGATCTAAAAGTATGGCTTGGTGGAGGAATGTCTAGTTTAGAGATAAAATATATGTGTGTGGCTTAAAAACTTCATAAGTTTATCTATAAAGAAGTTAATTATCTTGTTCAGGATGAAAAAGAGAATCACTTTTTAAACCAGATCAGAAATGTATTCGTCTCTTTATTTATGTCAAACCTGACTCAATTGGGTGATCTCGTTTTGAGGGAGTTTCTTTTCATTGAGAAGTATGTTTTAAGCTTATCTAAGTGCCAACTAGCAACATCCTCCTCGTATTTAAAATTATAGCCCATTAAAGGTAGATTTCTGTTTACTCTCCCAAGTACTGGGGCTATCACGTTTCTAATTTCTAATGAGAGACTGAATTATTCATAAAAGACATTTATCTTTCTTACTCCAATTATTAATCTCTTGACGCTATTGGTGGTCTCAGAGCTCTGCCATAATCGCTTACTGCATTTTGCATCAGTGTGTCGCACCTGCTGGAGATGTCTTTGGCTTGACACAAAGGGGTTAAAAAATAGGACTTGAGTTGGTGCCAGACAATTAGGCAATTACAAAATACTTTTGCACATTACAGTAATCTTGTAAGCGTTATGCCTGAAGTCCTGGCTACCCACTCTTGCTTCCTTAATTGTGCACTAGTGTTTTCAATGTCATCCTTAAGTTCCAAGATTTAAGAAAAACAAACAAACAAACAGATTTCCTATTTTTAAAGCATATGGTGAATTTTTTTCTCAATAACTTTACTGGTATGAAAATACTTCCAAATGAATCGTGAGATAGCAGTCAACATTGATGGAGTGCTTCCTATACACTAGGACCTGTGCTAAGGACTATGCAAGTGCTATCTTGTTTAGCTTTCTCAAACACCCTGGCAAGTAGGTACTAATAAACAGTTAAGGCTCACATAGTGCTTCTTATGCTCCAGGGACTCATGTAATATCCTTACAATCCTCTGAGGCTTATACTCTAATATTCATTGAACTAAGAAGCTATCAATGGTAAAGCAGTGTTATGGGCTGAATTGTGTTCTTCCCCAAATTCATTATTGAAGTCTTAACCTCCAGCACCTCAAATTAAACTGTATTTGGATTTAAGGTCTTTAAAGAGGTAATTAAAAAGTGGTCATTAGCATGGACCCTAATCCAATACGACTAGTGTCCTTATAAGAAGAGGGGATTTAGACACAGACAGGTACAGAGAGAAGACCATAGCATTGGCAGAAGATAACCATCTACAAGCCAAGGAGAGAGGCCTCTGAAGAAATCAAGCCTGCCAACACCTTGATCTTTGACAGCCTCCAGAACTATAAGAAAACAAATTTCTGTTGTTTAAGTGGCTCCATTTGTGGTACTTTGTTATGGCAGGCCAGGCAAACTAATACAAGCACCATGATTTTACATACTGCTAAGAAAATAGCAAATTAAATTTGCTATTATATATATATATAAATTTGCTATTATATATATATAAATTTGCTAAAGACCAAGACTTTGAATTTGTATTTTAAGCATATTAAAAGAATCCTCATTTAGACACAAACTTTCCTCAAAAACAACTCTTGTACATACGGAAAAAGGAAATCATAAGTGAACTACATGAGGTAAGGTATTCCTAAACATTCTTCACGTACAGAGTATGACTTTTCCAAAATAATTTCTACTCAGGGTCAAGAAAATCTATGATTTTCCACACAAAATTATCTTCTATGCCATCAAAAGGGTTGATGATGCAGCATTTCTTAAAACAAGGCTCCACAATGGTCTCCAGGATGTTCTTCGAGCCACAGACAGGCATCCTGTACGTTTGGACGCTGACACGGTTTTCATCCTGTTGATCTGTTTCATCTCTGTATACACAATCTTGTGTTGATGCTAAATCATGATGTAAAATGTTTGCACTCAATAATTAGTTACACAGTGAATGAAAAGAACGGAGAATGTGAAGTGGGAGAATGGCCAAGAATGGGGGAAAAACTTCAAACAGGAGAGAGGAAGGAAACCCCCCCCCAATATAAACAGTCTACCTCACAATTTTACCATTGTCTATCTTGACATTCATTCATCTTCTGGTTGGCATCAGATCTGCCATTCTTTCCTGTCAGGGGGCAGAGTTACATTCTCTGTGTCCCTGAGGCATGTGGGGTACTCAGGGCTGAAATGATCTGAGTTATCCCAGCTGAACCCAAAGAGGACGTCATCGGGAGGAAAGCCAGGTGGGACATTTGACCCAGGTGTTGTGTGCACAGGGAGGCTCAGACTAAGAATTTGGGATTTTGTTTTTCATTTTTAAAATACCCTAATTGCCCCCAAATATAGAAATGATCCAGGTCTTGCTTGATTTCTAAAAGGCCCTGAACTCCAAAATGAACTTCCAATTTTGTCTATCCTTGCAACAGATATTACTAGAGTAGCTATGGTGATTTGCACTACTAACAGAGCAGTCATGCTTTAAATGCCCAGGGGAGTAATGCATGGTCCTTTACCTGAGCAAGCCCACGTCGACCGGGGAAACAGACCTGTAAACTTTCGATTGCCCTGGTGTAATGAGTAGTTTGCTGGAGGTGTGGAGAGAGGGGAGAAACAGAAATCTGATTTAAGAGTTGGGATCTAGTCAGAGACAGTTTCATATACAAGGAGAGGAGGGAACAATCTGTGGCTTGAAGGAAGATAGGTGATTTGAGCAATTAGCTTGAAAAAGCCCCTGTCTCCAGAGCTGATTTTAATTTGACTGAGCTTATGTGGTGGAAGGCATCTAGTAAGTTATCTAGAGTTTCACATTACCTGGTGATAGAGATTGGTAGCGTCTAGAGCAGGGGTCCCTAACCCCCTGTTAGGAACTGGGCCGCACTGCCAGAGGTGAGATGTGCCACTCCCCATTGCTCTGCATTGCTCCCATTACCACCTGAAGCATCCCCCCCCATCCGTCTACCCTGCGTCCCGTGGAAGGATTGTCTTACACGAAACCGGTGCCCGGTGCCAAAACTGTTGGGGACCTCTGGTTTAGAGGACCAAATGTAGTTTTTGCTTTTCATCTAAGTAACGGGGCACCACTTGGAGGCAGGCACCTCGACCTGCATTGTGAAGAGCAGGACTATTGCTCAGCCATGACCTTGGCAGTCGCCAGCTCCACTTTGGTTTTGCCTCAATCAGTTGCCACCTCTTGGGATTGTAAATATTGACACTCACCCTTAGAGAAATCAATACCTGCGTATTAGCTTCCAATTTCATATACTGATGCGCAGATGTGAGGGCCTCCGGTGAACAGAAGATGACTTCAGCATCTGAGAATGCTGCCTCAGAACTGAAAAGCCTGCGGCTTTGCATTTCCCCCAGTGATCCTTGGCTTCAAGACTTCTATCGCTATTATCTCTCTGCAGTGTATCCGCATGCAAAATTTTGGCAGAACCATTTTAGAAGCCAGCAGACAAGAAAACAGGATCTGCTTTCTCAGAGCTCAAAATTAACTTCCTCAAATTCGATAGAGTAAATTCTCTGAAATAACTCTTAAAATGAAAAAAAAAAATTAACCTTTCGACTGAAAATGTGTTTTGAATGGTACTCCCCTGTATCTTTGCTTACATTAAGGGATCAGGGCATCCTGGGAGAGCTTTGCCATCCCCAGTGTCAAGTCAAGTGCCAAGTCAATCAGATTAACAGTGAATGATTCAAATATTATTATCACAGACATACCTGCAACACACAATCTGTATGGCTGCTTTATCTCGCCAGGAGTGAACAATGTTCTGGCGAGAACAGTGTCTACCCAATTGCAAAAACAACCAGCCTTTTCAGTCAACTCTCTCAGGCACTGTGTAGACAAGACTCCTAAAAAAATAATAGATTCAATGTAGTGAACATTTGCTACTCTCATATTCATTATGAAGAGCTACAATATGATACAGGTGCATTAACTTTCGTTATTTTTTTGAGGAGAAAAGTAAAACAAATAATAAAATAGTCTACAACTCCAGTAGCAAAGTGGAGATATGGTGATAGTAGAAAACAAAAGAGAGAAAATGGATTTTTTTAAATGATAAATAAAACTTAAGCTCCCCCCGCCCCCCGAAAAAAATGACTCCTAGGAGTGATGGTTGTTTTGTTCAAATGGACACAGGTGTTAACAGAGATCTGTCCTCTGTTGCATAAACTTGAGCGAGGCACTGTACGAGGTGATAAACCCCCTTACCTCCAGCTCACTCGCCTGTGAGACCTCAGGGGAAAAGTAGGAAGAGCCAAAGGGTGTATCCAAAAATAACTGACAATCCCCTCAGCCTTCACTGCAGGGGTTCCAGAATTGTCATGCCCTCAGGCAAAGTTTGCAGAGGTGAGGTAGGGTTGAGTGGGAGAACGCACTTCCTCAACATCCCTCATGGTTTGAAATCCTGCAGGAATTCATATACAAGGAGAGGAGGGAACAATCTACAGGAAGCCTGAGTGTGTCCTCTGTGACAGGACACGGAGCTGAGGCCCAAAGGTGACTCTGCTGGGGGGAAGATTTACCGGAGCTGCAACTGGGTTCTGACTCACCCGGCTACTCTGCTCTGATATAATCAGAATTTGCCTACCCTTTTTTCTTTTAATTGAAGTATAGTTGGTTCACAATATTATATTAGTTTCAGGTATGCAGCATAGTGATTCAGTATTTTTGCAGATGATATTCCATTATAGGTTATTACAAGATAATGGCCATAGTTCCCTGTGCTATACAGTATATCTTGTTGCTTATCTATTTTATATATAGTAGTTGGTATCTGTTAACCCCATACGCCTATTTTCCCCCTCCCAGCTTTGACAACCACAAGTGTGTTCTAAATATCTGTGAGTCTGTTTCAGAATTTTCCCACTCTTAACTAAGCTCCCTTGTTTTCCACCTCCTCAACCACAGCTAAGTTAGCATTTTTGATGTTCGAAAATTTTAAAATAGAAGTATCTGTTCATGTTTTTAAAATCATAGAAGTGATTAAGTCCTCATTATAGAAACTTTGGAAAATATAAAACCAGACAAAGAAAAATGTCATGAAGAACCTAGGGGCAAGATGGGAATAAAGACACAGATGTACTAGAGAATGGACTTGAAGATATGGGGAGGGGGAATGGTAAGCTGTGACAAAGCGAGAGAGAGGCAGAGAGGCATGGACATATATACACTACCAAACGTAATGTAGATAGCTAGTGGGAAGCAGCCGCATAGCACAGGGTGATCAGCTCGGTGCTTTGTGACCGCCTGGAAGGGTGGGATAGGGAGGGTGGGAGGGAGGGAGACGCAAGAGGGAAGAGATATGGGAACATGGGTATATGTATAACTGATTCACTTTGTTATAAAGCAGAAACTAACACACCATTGTAAAGCAATTATACTCCAATAAAGGTGTAAAAAAAAAGTGTCCATACATCCATAGTCACCAGCAAAGGCAACCACTGTTTATGTCTTGGCCTGTTTGGTGTCTGTCATGTGTGTGTGTGTGTGTGTGTGTGTGTGTGTGTGTGTGTGTGTGTGTGTATATATACATTCACACTTTAAAAAGGAAAAGGACATTTTGAAATCACGTTCACCCCCAAGATAAAGCTATGGTGGGCAACACTCACCTGCATGTATTTGCAGTTAAGACTGAGGACTGCGGGGGGGTCTTGCCTGGGCCACCTGATGCTCTGAGGAGGTCGTTATGGGTCTGGTTTACAGCTTGGTTACACCAAGCAGCTCAGTGATAAGCACAGCTTGTTTATTTGTCTTTGATGGTTGCCAGGTGGACTGTGGCCAGACAATCTTCCTTCAGCGGCCTCAGCACTTTGAACCCAACAGAGCCAACCTGAGGCCCTACCCTGGGCAAAACTCAGGTCACCCAATGGGCCACCACAACAAAACGATGGTCACCGTGGCAGCGGCACCAGGAACAGAGCAAAGAAGAACTTAGGCAGAGAGAAAGGAGGAAGAAAGCTAGGGAGGGCCCAGGAGACGCAGCCAGCGAGGTGGTGGGGCAGGCTGATCAGGTTTTCTGTCGTGTCACAGGGTTTGCTCCAAGAAACCCAGCTTTGGTGCACCTTTTCATTAGATGACCTGGATTGCGTCTAGGAATGAGCACAGGCGGTTTGCTGAGTTTAGACATTCTCCCCCCTCTCTGAGAGCTGTCAGCTTGTGAGGCGGTATCCTCCTGGAGGAGGGTTTGGTGTGGGCTGCAAAATGAGAGACCAGAAATAACCACAAATAAGAGAGGACTAGTGGCCAAAACATTTCTCGATCCTGGCGTGGGCTGTGGGAGGCCATGTGTGTTTACACCCTCCCTCCAGCTGGAGTTGAGAAGAGCTGTCTCCAGAATGGTGGCAGCCGCGAACCTCAAGAGGAGGGTCTGCGGCAGGGCAAAGGCAGTGACATGTCAGGGAGCGTCTGCTGGAAGGTATCTGAGGCTCTTGGTGAAGCCGGTGAAACATGCTGTGTTATCCAGAGCTTTCTCAGGGCTGGACTGGGCTACCCATTGGAGAAGAGGGCTGGAGAACCCAGGCTTAGTCATTTTTCCTCTCAGTTTTTACTAGTTGTGGGCTGGAATGTGACATTGTTTTCTTTTCTGATAGGGTCATGATTTCAAAAGCTAATGATTTTCTTTTCTTGAAAAACAGGTCCCCATATCAAAGCAGGGGAAATGGTGTCGTGCGGTTTGTGGTGAGTCCTGTAGAGGGTGATCTCTGATGAGAAGCTGAAGGAGGTCGGGGGCTCATTACCCACTGCTCTAGAGAACTATGGTCCAGCAAGGGTGGAATATACTTCATAAAGTGCCCCTGGGACAAACTGGCCCGAATGGCAGGTCACTTCAGACACAGGGTGAGAGAGATCCCAGGACAGTTCAGTCAACCAGCCTAGGGCAGGGGATACCAACTTCCTTAAGTATATGATTTTCCTTTTCAAATTCCCAAATCCTTCGGACACCTACAAGAGAATGTGAGTACCTACTGATTGAGAAAATGAAGGGTGAGTCAACAATTATTCAAGACGTTTAAAGGCATATTACTTGAAAGTAAGCTATATAGTAGCATGTAGTTGAAACCAAAGTTGTAAAGAAACTATAATAATCTCCACAATCAGACAGATACTCAATATACAACCCTCATGGCCATTCATCCCAGACTCGTTGGGTGTTTAAAATGGCAGCCATGAGGCCTTCCTTCATTCCTTCAGGACTGCGAGATTCTTGCTATAGCCCCACAGGATGTCAACAGTGTGGTGATCTGAGGACCTGGTGGCTACTATCCCAGAATTAAGTCAATATTTAAATAGAAAGCCCTACCCAGTGCCCTGGAATATATTCCCAAAAGAGCTTCTGGACTGCACAATGGAAGTGAGGGGGAGCTTCATCCTGTTGGAAAATGAGGTTTCCAAGGACTTCCTGAAGCTGTGGGAAAATCCTTTCAGTATATCCTGACTTTTGACTCCTGACACTATGCTCTTCACACACACACACACACACACGCACACTTCACACAATGACCCACAGCCCCATGCATGTGATCTATCAACAAAGACATTAACTATTGGGGAATCCCTTACATGTTCAACCACATGCCTGGAGATGAACTGTTTTGTTTACATGAATGTGGCCTTATCACTGAATTTGAGACAACCTGCCAAGTCAACTTCGTCTTCCATGTGAGTCTGAAAACAGCAGCTGAAGTTTTATCAGTTCACCTTATCTGCTTCCATCAGGGCCTGCAGAAGGTACAAGAAGGTTTCCTCTTCCATCATTTACAGAGAAGATGCTGGATCATGGTCTGGGGAACACAGTGCTCTCAGTCAGCCCTCTTTATTGATTTCTTGGGGCTGTGCTGAATGTGACACAAAAATGATTCATGGTTTTCTCAAGACACGTGAAGTGTAAGAGCACAAATTTGTTGCCAGCTCTATATTTGCTAGTCATCGAGTAATACATTTCGTTTCCAACGTGCTCCATCTTTCTTTTTTAATAGATCTTTACTGGAGTATAATTGCTTCACAATACTGTGTTAGTTCCTGTTGTACAACAAAGTGAATCAGCCATATGCATACGTATATCCCCATATCGCCTCCCTCTTGAGCCTCCCTCCCACCCTCCCTATCCCACCCCTCTAGGTAGTCGCAAAGCTCCGAGCTGATCTCCCTGTGCTATGCGGCTGCTTCCCACTAGCTAACTACATTACATTTGGTAGTGTATATATGTCACTGCTACTCTCACTTCGCCCCAGCTTCTCCCTCCCCCGCCATGTCCTCAAGCCCATTCTCTATGTCTATGTCTTTATTCCTGCCCTGCCACTAGGTTCAACAGTACCATGGTTTTTTTTTTAGATTCCATATACATGCATTAGCATATGGTATTTGTTTTTCTCTTTCTGACTTACTTCACTCTGTATGACAGACTCTAGGTCCATCCACCTCACTACAAATAACTCAATTTCGTTTCTTTTCATGGCTGAGTCATATTCCATTGTATATATGTGCCACATCTTCTTTATCCATTCATCTGTCAATGGGCACTTAGGTTGTTTCCAAGTCCTGGCTATTTTAAATAGAGCTGCAGGGAACATTGTGGTACATGACTCTTTTTGAATTATGGTTTTCTCAGGGTATATGCCCAGTAGTGGGATTGCTGGGGCATATGGTAGTTCTATTTTTAGTTTTGTAAGGAACGTCCATACTGTTCTCCATAGTGGCTGTATCAATTTACATTCCCACCAACAGTGCAGGAGGGTTCCCTTTTCACCACACCCACTCTAGCATTTATTGTTTCCAGATTTTTTGATGATGGCCATTCTGACCCGTGTGAGGTGATACCTCATTGCAGTTTTTTTTTTTGCGGTACGCAGGCCTCTCACTGCTGTGGCCTCTCCCGTTGTGGAGCACAGGCTCCGGACGCGCAGGCTCAGCGGCCATGGCTCACGGGCCCAGCCGCTCCGCGGCATGAGGGATCTTCCCGGACCGGGGCACGAACCGGCGTCCCCTGCATCGGCAGGCGGACTCTCAACCACTGCACCACCAGGGAAGCCCCTCATTGTAGTTTTGATTTGCATTTCTCTAATAATTAGTGATTCCAACGTGCTCAATTATTTCTGAATAAGCCTGTAGATACTGACCCAAAGCTTCAAGCGTTCAGTAATGCTTTTGAATTAATTTGCATTTTCTCATCACCAAAGCATCTAAACACGCTATAAAAGTAAGACACATATGTGAGTCAGACCACTCACTCTGTGAGGTGGCATGCCTTTTATGCTTACAATTTTCAGAAAAATCCTGTAAGATAGGTACCAGGATTCCCACTTTACAGATGAGGAAACAGACTCAGAAAGGCAAAGTCACTTGATCAAAGTCTTACAAAGAGCAGGTTGTGGAACTGGGATTCTATTCAGGCCTGGTTAAAGCCATAGCCAGTCCTAACCAGGTTGCCTTCTCAAATAAGGAAAAACCTCTATTTTCTTAAAATGCTGTTATTCTCTTTTTTTGGTATGTAAAAGTTTTAAATCTTGAATTTTGTTTGTTGGAATAGGTTGAGGGTGTGAAATTTCTAATATTTGACCATTTCCGACCCTATGGTTCAATCTTATAGTTTCCTTCTTTGCAGGAAAGAGAAAAGGAAGGAAGGAAAGAAGGAAGGAAGGAGAAAACAAAGTGTAGAAAAACAGAGAGCAGTAGAAAGACCAAAGAGCAGAGAGGAAGGAAGGAAATAAGGGAAGGAAGAAGGTATGAGAAGTTATTAGATTAAGCTAGCGAAGCTCTGTCGCTCTTTCCTAAATCCTGCTTGCCCTCCAGCCTCTCCCTCCACAAGCTTGGATTTCATTGTCCAGTGCCTTTGATCAGCACTTTCACAGTCACCAGACTCCGTAAGTAATCAACAGAGACCAACTGTATCATATTGTCTTTCATTCTTTCTTTCTTTCTTTTTTTTTTTTTTTAAACAAGGATTGCTCAGATTTCTAGCCACCACCCCGAGGGGGTGAGAAGAAAGAAAAGATAGACAGAACAAAGCCTTGCATTTATAGGCGCCTATAAATACAACTTTCCCTTCCTGGGGGGGAAAACACTGGACCAAAACAAAATGCCCTCAATGTATGAATTTATAAAAATGTAAAATTAACGCACATTGAAGTTTCAGATGGGAAACATGACCTCAATGTTGAAAGAAGGGAGACGAGAAGATGAAAAATGAAAGAAACCTTTTTTATTAAATAATTAGCTTGGAGATGGTACGAAGTGTTTTCTAAATGAATCCACTTATAGGAGGAAATAAAAACATTTGAACAATTTGATGAATGCATATGAATAACAAATGACAAAGCCAGGGAGCATTTCAAGCCCTGGAACTGAAGTCTTTAAAGGAAAAATGTTCTCACCCCCTAATGCTATCTCGGGAATCTCAATATGTTCAGCAAGAGCTGGTAGGAGAGAAGTGTTCTCTAAAATGATGAATGTGAGGCTGGTATGACCCCACACCATCAGCATGTAGAATCTCATTCGGCCCAATGCGATGTGAAAGAAGGAGGATTTTCTTTTCTTATAAATGTTAGCGATTACACTGGATCAGAATGGCAAATCCAGGCGGCAGAGCCCCCTGTTTTCCTTAGAAATGTCCTCCCAGATGGCACTCCCTTGGACAGCATTGCATCTTTGGCTCTCTTTGACTACCCACAGAGGAGGACAATGGTGAGGCCCGCCCCAGGGCACGATGCTGTTTACCTCTCTGCCAAGGCCCATTATTAAAAGCCTCTTTGTGAGGGAGGAGTTGCCAGAAGACACTTTCCCATTGCACGTGGCTGCCTTTTTGGTGTTTGGAATTCTCCAAAAAATTGGCCTGAAAAGATAAAGGGTATGACATGATCGCAACTACTACTATTAATTGCTATTACTTTAGGCTTTATTAGTTTGCTAGGAATGCTATAACAAAGGACCACAAACTGGGTACCGCAAACAAAGTCACAGACAAGATGGCCCAAATAACAGTAAGTTATTTTCTCCAAGTTCTGGAGGCTAGAAGTTCAAGATCAAGGTGTCAGCAGCGTCAGTTGCTTTTGAGACCTCTCTCCTTGGTTTGGAGATAACTATTTCGCCCTGTGTCCTTGTACGATCTTTCCTCCATGTCCACGCACACCTGGTGTCTTTTTTTGTGTCCAAATTTCCTCTTCTTATAAGGACACCAGTCATTTTGGATTAAGTCCCACCCTAATGACCTCGTTTGAACTTAATTGTCTCTTGAAAGAGCCTTTCTCCAAATACAGTCTCATCTTAAAGTATTGGGGATTAGACTTAAACAAAAATTTTGGAGAGGCACAATTCAACCCATCATAAAGGCCTCTGAGACTATTTTTGAACTGGAATTACACTAGTTTGTTTTTAAGTGAATTTTGTCTTAGTTTCAGAATGCTAGCTGCATCTATGCAGTCAAAGAATGTGGAATTGGACATTTATATCAGCTTTCCTTTGCTCTTATGGGCCTGCTCTATCTTTTTCTTCCCTTATATTTTCAGTCTCTCCAGTGTCTTTATGTTTTAGATATGTCTCTGGTAGCCTATAGCTGGAGTTTTAAAAACCTCTCCTCTGAAGATCTGTGTCTTTTCAATGTGGGGTTGAGTCTCCTTACTTTATTGTGACACTGATATATTTGGTCACATGGGTCACCCTTTTAGTCATCTTAGGCTGAGTTACATTATGGTAATATTCAACTTTAGAATACCACTCCGTTTTCCCACATGCTTCATCTTATAAGTTCATTAGGTACCTAATTTGCACTTCAAGTTAACACAGGCAAGTTTTGGTCAATGATTGGCCACTACATAATGTGGATTATCATCTTTCTAGTTTCCACTAACATTTCCTAGGTACCCACTTCACATTCTGAAAGCCAATACTATGTACTGTAAGTTTGAGGTTGTTTTGTTTGTTTATTTGTTGTTTATGTTGTGATAGTAGCACTTTATTTCTAGGCATTAACTTCTGAATCACTCACCTTAGGCTAAGTTACACTACAGTAACAAACAACTGCAAAATCTAAGTGAGTTTATTTCTCATCCATATTGCCTGTCCATTTCAGCTTTGGCTCCCTGTTCTTGGGCCCAGGCTGAAGGAGCAGTCCCCTTCTGGAGCATTGCTAAGGGTGTAGCACAAAGAAAAGAGAGATGGTGGAACTTCAGGACGGTTTTGAAAACTTCTTCTCAGAAAGTGACATAGTTTACTTGCACTGACAGTTTATTGGCTAAACAAATCACCTGGTCAAGACTGATATCACCAGAGTGTGGAAACAGAATCCTCCCAAAGGAGAACAAACCTGATGTCAGGAGGGTGGGGAAATATAATTCTCCCCCGAGGAGGGACACCCTATATTTAGGAATAAAAACGCAATCCATCGTACCTCAATCACTGCAGCCTCAAAGGCTGAAAAACGGTCATGTGGTCGGATAAAAAGTAAAGTTTCATTATTACATAAGAAAGGGACAATGGATATAAGGCACAGCTGGCAGTCTTCTTTTAGTGGCTACTCTAGATAGTTTAACATATTTAATCAATATCTTTACCTTCCTCCCAGTCAATACAAGACCTCAGAACACTGTAGCCCTTATCACTTTCTCCACAATTTAAAAGCTACCATATTAAGTATTTTAGTTATACCTTTTATTTAATCACATAATGTACACATTGATTTAGTGATTTATTCAGTCAAATCATATTTAGATTTACCCAACATTTACTAATATCTGACATTTTTTCCTTGAAGTGAATCTTTTAGAATTTTCTTTGTCAAAGATCTGTTGGTGGTAAAACTCTCAATTTTTGTTTGTCTAAAAATAGTATTTTATAGAGCAGAAACTGACACGCCATTGTAAAGCAATTAGACTCCAATAAAGATGTAAAAAAAAATAAAATTAAAAATTAAAAAATAAAAATAGTATTTTGCCTTCATTATTGAAAGATATTTTTGCTTTCTTTGAAAGTCTACACTAATAGCACTTTTTCTTTCAGCACATTGCATAATTTATTCCTGTCTTTTGTCTTTTATTACTACTGTTGAGACGTTAGCCAGCTGTCTAATTGTCATCGCTTTGGAAGTGATTTTTATTTTCTGTCCACCTTTAAGATCTTCTTTTGGCTTTAGGCATTCTACAGTTTTACTAGAATATGCCTAGGTGTGAATTTCCTTTTATTTATTCTTCTTGGGACTTTTTGGGCTTCCTGGATCTGAGGTTTGGACTCTTTCAACAAATATTTCTGGAAAATTCTGTTTTTTTCCCTTCAGATATGCCTCTTCCCATTTTGTCTTTTATCTCTTTCTGGAACTCTGGAACACCTCACTCTGTCTCTGTGTATTTTAACCTGTCTTGCCTATCTCGACTCTCTGTGACATCCTGGGTAATTTAATGAAATTTATTTTCCATCTCAGTAACTTACTACTCAGCTGCACCAAATCTCCTATTTAACACATCCAGTGAATATTTTTATTGAGGTAAAGTTCAATTAAGATACAATTAACCACTACAAAGTGTACAATTCATTGGCTTTTAGTACAGTCACAATGTTGTACATCCACCAGTTCTATCTTGTTTCATCAAAACGTTTTCAACAACCCAAAAGAAAACCCTGTACCCATTAAGTAGTCACTCCCCGTGACTCCCTCCTCTTAGCCCCTGGGAACCACCAATCTGCTTTCTGTTTATGGATTTACCTATCCTAGGCATTCCATATAAACAGAATCATGTAATATGTGACCTTTTGTGTCATGCTTCTTTCACTTATCATAATGCTTTCAAGGTTCATGCGTGTTGTGACATGTATCAGTACTTCATTCCTTTTTATGGCTGAGTAATGTTCCACTGTGTAGATATACCACTTTTGTTTACCCGTTCATCCATTGAGGGCATTTGGGTTGTTTCCAGCTTTTGGCTGCTATTAGCCCCATTTTTCAGATGGGGAAACAGAGAGGTTAAGTAACTGGCCAAAAGTCACACATCTGATAAAGTGATGGAGCTGGGATTCAATTCCAAGCAGTCTGGCACCAGAATCCACCTTCTCAAACATCCTCTCACTCAATAAATAGTTATTGAGGGGATACTATATTCCAGGCACCATAAAGTCTCGTCCAACTCCCCGAGCAGAGCTAATTGTTTCCTTCTCTGTGCTCATAAGGAATTATCTATATGAGATCGATTATCCTCTGAAACTGCAGCCTCAGTCATAGTCACTGGCTATCCACTGATGTGACTTGTAGCTCTGGCTTTATCAAACTTGAGCAAGATACAGAAATGAAGACTGTAAACTGAGACTTTGTGTTTAAAATTATCAGATTCTTTCCTTGCGTCCTCACAATGACCCTGTGAGGCAAGTATTATTATTTTGCAGTGGAATGTCAATGCAGTAACTAAACCAAAGTAAAAACCAATAAAATGGAATAAGAAGATTAAAAGAGTAGAGTTCAGCATTATACCTCATGAGGGAAATGCAAATTAAGACAACAATGAGATACTACTATTAATACATACCTATCAGAATGGTCAACATCCAAGTCACTGACAAAGCCAAATGCTGACAAGGATGTGGAGCAATAGGAACTTTCATTCATTGCTGGTGGAGGTGCAAAGGGGTACAGCCACTTTGGAAGACAGTTTGGCAGTTTCTTACAAAATTGACCATACTGGGCTTCCCTGGTGGCGCAGTGGTTGAGAGTCCGCCTGTCGATGCAGGGGACACGGGTTCGTGCCCCGGTCCGGGAAGATCCCACATGCCGTGGAGCGGCTGGGCCCGTGAGCCATGGCCGCTGAGTCTGCGCGTCCGGAGCCTGTGCTCCGCAGCGGGAGAGGCCACAACAGTGAGAGGCCTGGGTACAGCAAAAAAAAAAAAGAACAAAATTTACCATATGGCACAGCAATTGTGCTCCTTGGTATTTACCCAAATGAGTTGAAAACTTATGTCCACACAAAAACCTGCATACAGATGTTTTTTGCATCTTAATTCATATTTGCCAGTATTTGGAAGCAACCAAGATGTGTTTAGGCAGGTGAATGGATAAATAAACTATGATACACACAGACAATGGCATATTATTCGCACTAAAAAAGAAATGAGCTATCAAGCCAAGAAGAGACAGGGAGGAATCTTAATGCATACTAATAAGTAAAAGAAGCCAGTTGGAAAAGGCTACGTACGGTATAATTCCAACTATATGACATTCTGGAAAAGGTAAAACTAGGGAAACAGTAAAAAGAGCAATTGTTGGCAGGGGTTGGGGGAAGAGAGGGATGAATAGGCAGAACACAGAGGACTTTTAGGGCAGTGAAACTATTTTGTATGACACTGTAATGATATATACATGTCATTTATATGTTTGCCCAAACCCATAGAATGTTCACCACCACTCGAGTGAACCCTAATGTAAACTATGGTTTAAGGTGACAGTGATGTGTCCATGTAGGCTCATCAATTGTCACAAAGGTACCCCTATGGTGGGGATGCTGATAATGGTAGGGGTCGGGGTGCCATGCATGTGTGGGTCAGGATGTGCATGGGAACCCTCTGTACTTTTTGCTCAAATTTTTTGTGAACCTAAAACTGAAAATGAAGGCGTTTTTTTTTTTAAATTAAGAGAATAAATCTTCCAGGAAAGCTGCTGTGTGAGGGAACACAGGTTACAGTGGAGGAGACCGGGAGAGAGAAACTTCTGAGCAGATTCTGAAAGCACTTCTGGGTACTTTCAGGGATTTGAAGTTGATACATCCAATGAGTCGCTAAATGAATGACACATAGTAGTGAATAGAATAGAAGTAGGTAGGAATTTTTATCCTCAAAGAAGTAAGACCTGAAGAGGCAAAAAAAACCCACAAAAAAACAAACAAACAAAAAACCCATGTACATGATCATACCTATCAAGAAGCAGCCCAGAAATTCAAAGCCCCATCTGCTTCCCTCTGCAACCTGCACTCACCTTGGTACTCTCCTCCCACCCAGAGGAAATACACGGGAAAGTGGGAAAAATTCACTTGACCAAACCTTGTCAAAATGTTTCCTGAGGACTGACATTGTTGGTGACCTGTTGGCAAATACCAGTCAAGAAAAATTAATGCAACTGAAAAAGATAAATTACCCATTAAAATCATGATATCTGATAATATTTTGGGCCCATGATATTTAGTTTAAAGATTAAGAATATAAAAAAGAATGTAATCTATAAAAATTATCATGAACATAATAATATAAGAATGAGGATATCATTTTTCCAATTCCCTCCCCCCCCAAAAAAGGTAGAAAACGCAAATGGCCACCAATAAGGTAATGGCTAAATAATGGGGGTGTATATGTGTATACACACACACACTTTGGAATAACATGCAGCTATATAAAAGAGTGAAAATCTCTTTATATACGGACATAGACAATTTTCCATGAAGTGAAATATAGTTGAGTGAAAAAAAGTAGCTCTGTAGCATGAGACTAATGGAATCCTGTATTTTTAAAACAAAATTATATAAACTTTCATCTGCCAATTTATTTTCTTTCTCCCAAGCTAGACTATAGGATGCCCAGCAATTAGGACCATGTCTGCCACATAAACATTTGTTACATAAATGAATATCTAATTCCAGTTCAAAACTAGAAGATTAATGCTTAATGAAGAGAAGAGGCACCAGCTCTATTTCAGCACTTAATTAGTAGCTTTATATTTGTTACTATATTTATTTATTACTCATTTATTACTTTATTTATATTAATAAATATTAATATATTTATTACTCATGAATCCCAATGAGACTGAGAAGATTAAGGCTTCGAGATATTAAATAATTTATCCAAGGTTACACACTTAACCTAGGATCCAAGAAGAGGCCCTCTTTTTTTTTTTTTTTTTTTTTTTTTTTTTTTT
>NW_020173388.1:5123108-5137182 GCF_003031525.2 Neophocaena asiaeorientalis asiaeorientalis
GCGTCCCCTGCATCGGCAGGCGGACTCTCAACCACTGCGCCACCAGGGAAGCCCCAGGACCTCTTTATAAAATTTTTTTATTTAAGTATATTTGATTTATAATATTGTGTTAGTTTCAGGTATACAGCAAAGTGATTCAGTTATATATATATATTCAGATTCTTTTCCATTATAGGTTATTACAAGATATTGAATGTAGTTCCCTGTGTTATGCAGTAAATCCTTGTTGCTTATCTATTTTATGTATAGTTGTTTGTATCTGTTACTCTCATAGTCCTAATTTATTCCTCTCTCTCCTCCCTTTCCCCTTTGGTAACCATAAGTTTGTTTTCTATGTCTGTGAGACTGTTTATGTTTCATAGATAAGTTCATTTGTGTCATATTTTAGATTCCGCATATAAGTGATATCATATGGTATTTGTCTCTCTCTGACTTACTTCACTTAGTATGATAATCTCTGGGTCCATCCATGCTGCTGCAAATGACATTATTTCACTCTTTTTTATGGCTGAGTAGTAATATTCCATTGTATATTTTGTATTGTATATACGACATCTTCTTTATCCATTCATCTGTCAATGGACATTTAGGTTGCTTCCATGTCTTATCTATTGTAAACAGTGCTGCTATGAACTTTAGGGTGCATGTATCTTTTCAAATTAGAGTTTTCATCTTTTCTGGATATATGCCCAGGAGTGGGATTGCTGGATCATACGGTAGCTCTATTTTCAGTTTTTTAAGGAAACCTCATATCCTTTTCCACAGTGGCTGTACCAATTTTCACTTCCACCCACAGTGTATGAGGGGTCCTAAAGAAGGCCTTCTCGATTGTACAGCTTCTGAGCACATTTTCAGGTATAATCAGTAATAGCATTCCAGAGTCTTCTCAATGGTGTCCGGTATGTTACCTTGATATCTTGTCTATGTTATATTATGGACCCACTAATAAAAAGCAAATTAGAAGTGTAAAGCTTGGCATGTTTTATTCATAGCTCCCTAAGGAATCTTGCAGATGCTGTAAATTCAAAGAAGGAAAGAAGCTGTTTTTGAATATCTAAGCTCATATGAGGCAGTATAACTGGTGTTTCCGCATCAATCCTCCGAACACATTGGTGGGTAGGTCTTATTCTCCCCATTTTGAGAGATGAGGAAACTGAGGTTCTGAAAGTTTAAGCCACTGATCCAAAGTCCCATAAATGTTGAATGTTCAAGCTGAGACTTTACAGCCTTGTCTGACTCCAGAACACATGGTCTTCCCAGACTCCTCACTGCTACCTTTCCCATCACAGGGTCGAGGCAGGTAAAGGAGTCAAAGACACAGCCTTCCTTCTCTCAACACTGGGTCTCCTTCTCTTTAAAGGCTCAGAACCGGGGAACCCACTACCGAAGGTCAGCGAAGAAGCCGGAAGAGGGCTCGGCTGGCCTTGCTGAGCTCTGGTTGTGTAATTTTCAGTTAATAACCCTTGAAGACTAAATGTATCAGAAAACATGAACCCTCAGAGGACAGCAGAGAGTCAAACAAGACCCACTGCAGAGTAAGCCTCATGTTCTCTGTCCTCGGCGATGTAATTCGTCATTAAATAGCTGTCAGTTTCTTCCACATCACTGTATTATGTATGGGTGGCAGGGCTACCAATTAGTTTGAGCAAGTGCTAAAAATAAATCAATGATGAGGAACCTTCTATTTTCATCCAGGATAATGAGGGCCTGCGTTTGGGGTGACAGAGGTGGAGGAGGGGTGGGGGAGTCGAGGAAACACGAGGACGATGTGTAGCCCCTGAACTCCACTCAGAGAAACCAACGGTCTGCTCTGCAGCTTCTGTTTACAAATGGACCAACTGCCCCAGCTGGGCTCCCTTCCTTGAGTCTGGGGCTGATGCCTGGAGAGAGACAGTTATGGGGGGCTCATGATTTTATTCTTTCTTAAGATCCTCTTATATAACCGATTTGTTGTGCAATCGAGCGGTTGGTGGTTCAAGGAAGCCGGCCCGTACCTTAGATAAGAAGTTGAATTATTCCCAGGGACGTTTGGAGTCAAGCCGGCTGGGAGACAGTGAAGGGTGAGCTGGGCCTCCCACACAGGACACGGTATTGTAGCTGAGAAGTTCCCTATACACAAGCCACACGAGTACCCCATTTCCTGAGCATCTGCATTTGGGGAACACTGGAAACCTCTTGCTCTCCCACCGAAGGCCTCTTGCTTCCTCTTGGTAAAGTCAAAAACATGGCCCAGTTGCAACAGAGGCACAAAATAGCAGTTTGGCAGCAGGATGAGAAGAGGGGAGGGAGACGAGGCGGCAGGAAGTCTCCATCATTGAAAGGAGCTCCGAGAATCACAAGAGCTTAACGTACACCTTCAGGATTACATATATGCATAGATGTGCGCAGGCGCGCGCACACACCATCTGACAACCACCGCCTCTGGGACGATAGCTGGTGGTGGCAGATGTGAGTTAGCGGAGGAAAAGGGGCCATCAGAACACATCAGACTGAGAAGCCAAATGATCTATAAATTGTCTGTGACGGTTTTCTTTTCATGAAAAAGTTGGAACGAGTACTAGAAACACTACATTAGAATGTTTATTTCCTTGCAGACTTGTGTCTCAGTCATGGGATGTGAGTGGCCCCCGGTTCCTACCCTGCCACCGTTCCTCATCCTCACATGGGAAATACCTACAGCCCGGGTCTCCGTGACGGAGCGATGGAGGAGCCTGACATCTACTCAGGGCTTTTTCAAGATCAGATATAATGACAGAGAAAATGACCACACCAATTTCTCTCACCATCGCCTTGCCTTTATTGTTTTCCATTTTCAAATCCAGGGGGTTCACATGGCAGAATAAATGTCTTCTGTGTCTATACATTTTGATTAAAAGAAAATAAGGCCAAGCCATAAGATCCTGTATCCCAAGGGAGCCTAACGACACGTTGGACGCATTCATCTCCATGCTTGTGGTCCCAACCTACCTTGGGTAATGAAGGTGTTAGAATATCCTGGGTTAAACTTTCTCTCCACTCAGAACTGGGTGTTCTCATTTATAGAGCCCCAGCCCTCTCCAAATACAGGGAACGGTTTCCTGCCACCTCCTTGATGAGAGAGGCATTAGAAACTCGAGCTGAGTCAAGGAGCTCCTTTTCTTCTGCACTTGCACTGTTCCTGGCTGAAGGCAGGTGTACTCTGTCTCAATACCGCCTCCGAGGCCTTCGAGAAAGAGAAAGAATGGAGACTGGTGATTAGAGCAAAGGGAGAAGACAAAAGCAGAAGGATGTAAAGGAGCAGAGTGGAGGTGAGAAAGGTAGAAAATAGAGTGGGACTAGGGTAGGTGGAAGTGGTGTTAAGGAAGTGGGGTTTGCCCTGGTTCCTAGGAATGAGGCCACATAAGGCAGAAAGAAGACTATAAATAACCTTTGCAAGCATGCTAGCTCCAGGGACGGCTCCCCAGCAGGACTCTGGTTTGCTGAGGGCAGTGTGCAAGCTCAGGGAGCGGACCTAGTGCTCCAAAGGATGGCAGACGACAGTCTGTATATGGGGATTTTTCAGAGTCTTTTGTGGGGGGAGAAATGTGAGAAGAAGCAGAAAGCCAGAAACAGGTGGAGACAGGTGGAGAAAGACTGAGATGTTCGAGGGGATGACTAGGAAGTTTTTCTCCAGGAAAATCTGCATCACTCTGCAGTGCTTTAGAGTTGAAATAGCATTTGGGGTTGGCGGGGGCGGCTGGGAAGAGAGCTTGAGTCTGGACCTAGTGAAGAATTGAAGCCTGCCACTGCAGCATCCTCTCTGTTTATATCCAGGTTTCCCCTTGAAGATGGTTTTCAATGCAAAATGATCATCTTTATAGCCTGTCTTGTCTTCCTAACCTCAGCAAATACTTAGTTTGTCCTCAGAGTTGATTTCTAGCACCTTTATCATATAATCTGTCATTAAATTCCTAAGTGTTTTTAAGAGCCTACTCCACACCCAGAACTGGACAAGGCAATTGAAAGGCGATGAAACAAGCAGAAAAAATGGTCAGTGGCCCCAAGTTGATCACAGTCTCCTTGTCTCCAAGGAGACAGGTAATCCAGAAGACAAAATAAGACAATGCAAATACGTACCATAATTACTCTAAGTATAATAGGAGTTTAGAAAATGGAAACAGCCGGAATACTATCCACCGCTCACTGGTAGTAACAAGGTCCTCTGCATATACTATATTCAATGCTTTATAAACATATTGGTACTTTTAATCGTCACAACCTAGTAGTATTGTTGTACCCATTTTACAGATATGAAATTGAGGCTTAAAGAGTTTAGGTAAGTTTCCCAAGGTCTCAACACAAGAAAGTATCTGAGATGGGGTTTGAAACTGACCTAGCTGACTTAAAGTATGGTATCTTAACCACAGCCATTGCTTCTACATTCCATCCAGGAAAAAAGGAAGGTAGGAAGTGGCGGTAAAAGGCATATGCCATCTGGGTATTACCCGTTTTTTTTTTTTTTGCGGTACGCGGGCCTCTCACTGTTGTGGCCTCTCCTGTTGCGGAGCACAGGCTCCAGACGCACAGGTTCAGCGGCCATGGCTCACAGGCCCAGCCGCTCCACGGCACGTGGGATCTTCCCGGCACGAACCCACGTCCCCTGCATCGGCAGGTGGACTCTCAACCACTGTGCCACTAGGGAAGCCCTGGGTATTACCTTTTATCAGGAAAACAATAACTCTGCCAGAAATCTCACTTGATAGAAGTGCTCATCAGCAGAACTGGATGCATGGATAACAGGGGAGATAACTTACCTGGGCATATTGCAACACCCCAGCTAACTGGAACTCTTTTAATAAGGGAAGAGGGGATAAGAGATACTCAATAGGCAACCAGAAGCATCTGCCACGTTGGACATCTTACATATGTGATGGCAGGATGTGAGGTTGCTAGAGTCTGAACTAGGATTTTGGAAGTCTGAATTAGAAGAAACTAAAAAGATCCAAGAAACATTTTAAAGAAAAAATAACTCACTTGGAAATAGATTGGGTAGAGGTCCTGAAAAAGAAAAATGAATGAAAGATGATTCCAAGGAAAATGGGAGTGTAATATATAGTGAAAAAGCAGGTTACACTGGACTGATGATGGGTGAGGTTTTGTATATATTGAGTTTGAAGTGATGGTAGGACCTCCCCGTAGATATGCCCTCTGAGTTGGTGCCAGTCACCTGACGGCAAAGAGTTAGTCAGGGCTGGAGGCATCAGCCTCAAAATGATATTGTAGGGATGGATGAGTTTCTCAACGCAGAGAGCGGAACTGAAGCAAAACCGGGTCCGAGGACCTTGAGGAACATTCCCACTTAGATAAGAAGAAGGAAGTGAGCTGGTAAAATGAACAAAAAACTTTGCTAGGAGTTCACAGGAGAATCAGGAAAGTGGATTTGCACAGAAGACTGGGTTAGAGGGAGTTTGGGGGTGGTGGTTAACTGTCACAGCAGCCGAGGAGTTAAAGAGGAAGAGAGCTAAGGAAGACCCCTGATTTGGCAAAAGGAGATAATGATTATCTGGAGGCCACAGCATGGAGAAATGGAGGGGAACAGAAGCCAAAAGATGGCTGTTGTTCTCAGCAGTGGCCCAGAGGGGCCTTCAGATGTACCTTTGAATGACCCATTGTTTCACTATATCCCCTAATTATATATTATCTTGTGACACTGAGAGTCTTTAAAATTTTGTTGTTCTTACATAGCAGCTTTTTATAAAACTGAATATTAATTAATTACTTCACTGCCATTCTCCTATCATAGCAGAAAACTTGTATTTAATAAGATTGCATAGATTAGGTAATGGGACAGACAGATAAGAAATACTTTTACACTTTGTGTTTTTATTTTATCCATAGTTCACTTCTGTTAAAAACCATCCACCTGTCCCAGCCCTGAAAAGCATTCTCACACGTTCCATGCCCACTTCAAAGGCCTAGCACTCCCCAAAGTCCAGTTGCCTTTGAAGTCTTTGAAGTGTCAGTGGGAGAAACTGGAGTATTTGAGACAAAAAAATGCCTTTAGGTCATCTGAGTGCCAAGTCTCCATCACCACTTCTTGAGACTAAAGGCTATTTTTAAAGTGTGACGGACAAAGCACCATCCTGAGCTATTGATGCTACAAGGACAAGGGCCAGGGTGGCAGGAAAGCTGTAGTCCATAATTTGTCAGGATGTGGGTTATTCACAGGTTGTAAAAATTCCTTTCAAATAATTTCCCCATAAGATGAAATCACTGAGTCATTTGAAAAAACACAGAGATACCTTACAGTTGCCTCCTCATTCAAGCTTTCAGAAACTCAGAAATGTTTCTCAAAAGGCATAAGATTCCCAACATCTTTTTTTTTTTATTGATTTATTTATTTTATTTTTGGCTGCATTGGGTCTTCATTGTTGCACACGGGCTTTCTCTAGTTGTGGTGAGCAGGGGCTACTTTTTGTTGCGGTGCACGGGCTTCTCATTGCAGTGGCTTCTCTTGTTGTGGAGCATGGGCTCTAGGTGCACGGGCTCAGTAGTTGTGGCTTGCGGGTTTAGTTGCTCTGTGGCATGTCGGATCTTCCCGGACCTGGGCTCGAACCCGTGTCCCCAGCATTGGCAGGCGGATTCTTAACCACTTCACCACCAGGGAAGTCTCGGGTTCCCAAAATCTTATTATGTAAAATGACTCTAGGTAACATACAAATGGACATTTGATTAGTCAGCTTAGATGAAATTTGGATGTGGTAACCAATGACCTGTAAGAAAAATCTCAGTGGCTTAGAATAATAAACATTTATTTCTCACTCACATACATGTAAGTTGCCAGCTGGTTTCAGATATGCCTCATGTTTTCTTTATTTCAGGACCGGGTTAAAGCACAGACCCTGAGTCTTGAGGCAGGAAGAAAGAATCATGCAAGTCCAGAAAATGCCTCATAAATTGTCTGCTCGGGAGCACCATATATCACTAGGCAAAGCCAGTCACATGGCTAAGGCTGACCTCAGTATGGCTGGAAATACATAGAATCTTTCCCAGCAGGGTGGGGCTCTGGAGGGTGCAGTACTGAACATTTTGAACAAATGATTTTAATCATAATATATATGTCATAAAAACATAATTAGATCTATGATTTCACAGATAATTTTTTAAAATATTTAAGTGAAAGCATGAATCAATTTAAAGGTGCTTTTAAGTAAACAATTGTACATTTGCTCTAAAACTATGACAAAAATTATGACAGTGATATGCAAATGACTAGAGTCTGAAAAACAATACACTAAAATTTCAGGTGTTTTTTCTTTTCCTGATTTAGTAAAGAGCATACGTTAAACACCACTGACTCATTTGTTGATTGAGAAACAAGCCATGACTCAGGATCCTAATCGTGCACCCTGGAGATTGTCTACCTGTACTTTAGAGACATACAAATGGAGGCCAAAGAGGATTTTATGAACTGAATTGTGTCCCTCCAAAATTTATATGTTGAAGCCCTAACCCCGCCTCCCTCCATGTAACTGTTTTTGGAGACAGGGCTATTAGGGGCATAATTAAGGTTAAATGAGGTCATAAGGGTGGGGCCCTAATCCGATAGGGCTAGTGCCCATTTAAAGAGAGGAAGAGACCTCAGAGCTCTCTCTCCCTGAGCATAGAGAAGAGGACACAGCAAGAAAGTGGCTGTCTACAAGCCAGGAAGAGAGGCCTCACCAGAAACTCAATTTTCTGATACCTTGATCTTGGTTTTCTAGTCCCCAGAAATGTGAGAACACAGATTTCTGTTGTTGAAGCCACCCAGTCTGTGGTATTTCACTGTGGCAAGCCAAGCTGGCTAAAACAGAGTAATATTAAATAAGCATTTATACCAATTAAGGACCAATTAAGTCCAAAAGTATTATACTAAAGCCTATGGAGGATACAGAGATAAATCATATGTGTGTCCTATCCTCAATGGAAATTAAAGCAGGTACATAAATCATGATGATGCAAGTAGAAAGACCAGTACAGGGAAAATTCAATTGGAGTTCTGAGTGAGAACAAGTGGGATTATGGAAAGCATCATGGCAGGGATGCCATTTTATGTTTGGATAGAGTATGGATACATGAAGTAAAGGAAAGGTCATTCCAAGTGGAGGGAGTAGAAGATACAGCGGCACAGAGGTGGAGAAGCTTGGGTCACGATGTGGAGTCATAGAGGAAAACATTAGGAGGCTAGTTGGGACCTCCTAATGAAGGGTATGAGAGACGTTAAATACCATAACAGAATGCATGATTTTTATTCTGTAGGTACTTTGAGAACACCCCCCCCTCCCCCCGCCGCCCAAGTTTAAGCTGGAGACTGACTGTGATCAGATTTGGAGTTTATAAGAGGATCTTTAGGCTGTGACAAGAATGTATTGGATGAGGGAGAGATGTTTGGTACAGGAAAGAGACAAGAAAAGAGGGTGGGGAGGAAGGAGAAAAGGAGGGGTCTAGACAGGAAACGTCACAGTTTCCAGGTGAAAGGTGAAGAGGGCCTGGCCTAGGGAAGTGAGTATGGAGAATAGATGGAGACAAGACATAAACCAGATTGATATGAGGGGCAGTGAAAAAGAGAAACAAGAAATGATGCTGGAATACAGGAACCCCACAGCAAGACACACACCCTGGAACAGTGATTCTCAGGCTCTCTTGAATTAGCACCCATTTGGAAAACATCCCGACCCTCCCCAAAGGAAAAAACACACACACGGGCACACACACATGCACCATTTTACCTTCAGTTTCAAGTGGTTCATAGATCCTCTAAAGTCTATCTGTGGATTCCAGGTTAAGAAACCCTAGAAACTGGTTGACTGCTTGGTTTCCTGTTATCAGATTATTTTCCTATGATTATCTTTCTCTCCTACAATTTGAATAGACCCCATAGTGTTCTGGAAATGGAAGAATCTGATCAATCAAGGTTTTGTTCCTTCTATCCTCTTAGTTATATATTGATATTTCTCTATAGTTGTATCCAGTCAGTGCACAAAGTGGTCCATAGGACAGAGCCAGTGATCTTTCAGGAAGATGACAAAAGAGGCCACAGGCATTGGCCAGCAATCCAGAAGATCACTTGTCATCAGCGTGGGAGCGAGGGTCAACAGAGTAGAGGAAGAAGCAGCAGCTGGTAAAGAGAAGGCAGGTAAGGCCCTCAGGTGAGCGCAGCTCGTGTATTTGGCAAGTGTTGGAAAACAAAAAGAGGACGAAGAGGAAGTGAAGTGACAGCATAAGATAAGCCAGAGTCTTCCAGCCAATTAGCCCCTAGAAGGCTGAGGACTGGTGCCCTCTCATCCCCACCACACGTTCCCACATCAACCAGAGAGGTGACCTGTCAGCTCCCACAGCCTCCAGTTGATACGGTGTCTTCAGGGGTCATTAATCCTGATGTAAGAACCTACAGTCATCCTTTGCTACCAGTTGTCTTCAACTCTGGCTTAACATTAGAATCATACAAAGATCTCAGAAGAAAAAACAAGATGTTAAGCCTCCACCTCCGACTTATTGAAATAAAACTTCTGCAGGTGGGCCCCGGGCATCTGTGTTTTTTCCGCTCATCCCAGGTGAGTCTGATGTACACAGTCAGGATGAGAAAACCGAGCTAAACTCTCCACAAGTGCTGAAGAGCCATCACACGCTCTGTTGGTTGAAGACCCTGCCCTGTTTTCTATGGAGGCAGCCACAAAACTTCTAGATTTCGGTGAACTTGGAGTGTTCTTTCTTTTCTAATTTTTTTAAGTTAAGGGAAATAAATATTTTTTGCATAGATTACATATACACCTATGTATTTGGAAGAAAATACACCAAAATGTTAAGAATTTTCATTTCAGGGTAGCAAGATTATAATGCTGGGGTAGTAGAACTACAATGCTGAACACCTGAAACTTATATAACAGAAAAAGATTTTTAAATTATAGGAATTTTTACCTTTTTATTTGTATGTTACATTTTCTATAGGGATGTTTTACTGAATGTTACTTTTTTTTTTTATAGGGACCATGTATTTCTAAGCAAAAGTTAACTAAGGAAATATTTGACATGAAAGTGCAAGGAACCCCAGAATCTAATATGTTCTAAAGAGAGGCCCTGCTAGAAAGAAATTTTTGAGCCAAATCAGGTAGAGCTCAGGTGAAGTTGGGGAAAACAAAGAAGGAGATAAAAGAGGACAGAGGGAGAAAATTTAAGAAAGGACGTTATAACAGAAGACCCTAGCAGTCCAGAACAGGAGGCGAGGGTGGACGTGAAAGCAGGAAGACAGAGTTTCAAAGACCAACTCTTGAAAATAAGGGGTCTCTCAAGAACAAAAATTCCTCCTAAATGTGATGGGTTTTTTTTTTCTTTCTACATCTTTATTGGAGTATAATTGCTTTACAATGGTGTGTTAGTTTCTGCTTTATAACAAAGTGAATCAGTTATACATATACATATGTCCCCATATCTCTTCCCTCTTGCATCTCCCTCCCTCTCACCCTCCCTATCCCACCCCTCTAGGTGGTCACAAAGCACCGAGTTGATCTCCCTGTGCTATGCAGCTGCTTCCCACTAGCTATCTACCTTACGTTTGGTAGTGTATATATGTCCATGCCTCTCTCTCGCCCTGTCAAAACTCACCCTTCCCCCTCCCCATATCCTCAAGTCCATTTTCTAGTAGGTCTGTGTCTTTATTCCTGTCTTAACCCTAGGTTCTTCATGACATTTTTTCCCCTCAAATTCCATATATATGTGTTAGCATATGGTATTTGTCTTTCTCTTTCTGACTTACTTCACTCTGTATGATAGACTCTAGGTCTATCTACCTCATTACAAATGGCTCAATTTCATTTCTTTTTATGGCTGAGTAATATTCCATTGTATATATGTGCTACATCTTCTTTATCCATTCATCCGACATTGGACACTTAGGTTGTTTCCATCTCCGGGCTATTGTAAATAGAGCTGCAATGAACATTGTGGTACATGACTCTTTTTGAATTATGGTTTTCTCAGGGTATATGCCCAGTAGTGGGATTGCTGGGTCATAAGGTAGTTCTATTTGTAGTTTTTTATTTGAACCAGATGTCAGTGGATAGTTTGACAACCACAAGATATGTTTGGAATCCTAAGTTGAACATCGAACATGGAAAATGAATTAATCTAAATCCTCAAAGAGAATAGCCCATTCATCTCAATGCGTCCCTCAGTCAAAAGCAAGCTGATAATAAATAAAGTTTGGTACTGGTGAAAGAATTTGTTAAAGCAAAACTGGAGAGAATAGTTGAAGTGAGGAGAGGCGTACAGGGGGTAAATAGAAGATGAATGATGGGCAGGGAAGAGAGATTTGTTTTTTGAAGTCTGATGGCCATTATTTTACTCTTTAATTATCCCATAGGTATCTGGCATATGTCTGCTTTGAGTAAAAATTTTCCAATCGAAAATACAGAAGCAACAAGAAAAGCGAACGCTGACAGCTTTATCCTTTGAAGTTTAAATCTGAGCCATCAGCAAGCCACAATCATCGCCCTGACCAATGGCTGATTCCTTTTTCTAAGCCTTGTCCTTTTGACATGAGTGGCACAAACATGACTTTTAACCCAGTTAGAGCAGCTCTCTAGATGCCATTTTCTGTCCTTGCACAGAGGGAACATTTGCTGAAAGCTGACACTTCACCCCCCGGAAGGCAGAACAACGTTTGTGGTCCTTGGGCACCCTGGTCCCTCGAGACTCTCTCCCTTGTCACAGAGTTGTCAGGAACAGTCCTCTGCTGACGTTTGGGCTGCCAACCTTTCCAGATCAGCAAAGACCAGAGTAAATTGGCACTAAGGAGCTCTCCTTGGCTCTCCTAGCTACCTGAGAGAAAAAAAGCGCCTGGTGCCCAATTAAAAGTCCCTCCATAGAGGACCTTTCTCTTGCCCTGCCCTCCTAGAAGCCTACCCTTTCGGTCAGTGCTGGAGGTTACCAACCCCCTCTCAATGTTCAATCCTGTCCTGAACACTCCCCACATGAATGGACAAGTGGAAATGGTACTTTTTTTAAGTTGGTAATTTGTAGAAAGAGCTTTGGGGGAAAACCAGATTATTTCTAACATTATTTTCTTTTTATAACCTAGTCTAACACGGCGTTACCTCATGGCCACTTATCATTACAGAAATCAGATGTGATTACATTCTGTTTATGGTCTTCTGTGGACATGTTGGACATCCCAGGCTGCAGGACTGGAAACGGCATTGACCTTACATAGGCTGCTTCAACCTTTTTCATTTTCTCAACCTGTCTCTCTTTAAACATCTTCATTAATGGCAAGCTTATTATATTCCAAAACGCTCTGGTTCTGAACAGCTGTGGTGTTGGAAAATCTCTCCTTTCCCGTGCCTCCAAATCTGGGTGCCCTCGTCTAGATTTCTTCCATCACCTCGGTGACTGCATCCTGACATTTACCTCTTTGCCTTGTAATTGTTCATTAGCTTCTGGGGTTCCACCCCTGCTTTCCCCGTGATGAGAAGACGAGCGCCATGTCCCTCTGCAACACTGCATCCTTAGCTTAGAGCACAGAACACTTCCTTACAAGGTAATTAGGAACTGTCTGTCAAATGACTAAATAAATAAATGGTGTGCATGGGTCAGCATCCTTGCGCTTACCAGATAAGACTGGAGGAGAGTATTAACGACAGCTGTTTAAATAACATGCAGCAAATGTGTGAGCAGCCGCTAAGTGCCTTCTGCCTCTGGTGTCTTCATTTTCCCATCTATACAGGAGAGGATTAAACTTTACTGTTCCCCACCAGGGGCACTACTAATCCTCCCCGGGGGGTGTATGGAAATATGTGGGGGGCATTTTGGTTGTCACAAGGTTTTACACATGAATACTACTGCCCCGGGCCAGGGATTCAAAATGTCCTGTAATATCTGGGACAGTCTAGCATAATAAAGAACTGCTCACTTCCACTCAACTTCAATAGCACCACATTGAGAACCGCTGTGGATGCAATACAGAATGAATCAGGGACTCAGATTCTAATCTTGCCTCTGCCACCAAACTAGGTATATGACCTTGTGTGCACTGATTCACCTAACTGTGCGTCAGTTTCCTCTTCTATCACGTGAGCGTGAAAAAACACGCCTGATGTTCTTACCTCCCTGGGTAAAATCAAATAATGATGGTGAACACCCTGCAAAAATGTCAGACTACCATACACATATGAGGCCTCACTGCTGCTACACGAGGAGTCTAGCAATCGAGCCAGCATTTCTAGAAGTAGGAGGGATTATCCGTAGAGTGCTGTCCAGGAGTGACATCTGTTAGGCCCCTGATTGTGTACCCTGACCTCATGACCATCTCAAGAGCACTGTTGTGATGGGAAGGAGGGAAGGAAGAGGCAGAAGAGGGGCCACACTGACCAGAGAAAATATGCACGCGGAAGGGGGCATACTCCTCCTCTGGCTGAAGCTCCCTGCTTCTGGACTTCCGCTGGCTGACTCCTGGGCAATCATAAAAGCCTGAAATCAGATCACACTCCTCTCCAGGTCTGAGCCCTCCCATTGCACCGAGGATACTGTTTGCCATGGCTCATAGGCAAAGAGACCTTCCTATCTGATCTTATCTCAGACTATCCCCTCCCTCCCCACACTGGCTTTGGTGTGGTTTTTTTCAACTTTGTTTTGTTTATGATTAGACCAAGCTAGTTCTTACCTTAGAAACTTTACTCATTTCCTCTACCTAGTGCTCTAAACTCTGGATTTTTGCATGGCTTGTCTTCTCTCCTGTTGCTCTGGTCTTGACTCAGTTTTTCCTCCTCTGGGGAAATTATCTGAAAGAGTCTCTTCCAGCTCCATGTCCTGATCAGAAGCAGCGCTCCCCGTTTTCTTCTTAGCATTTGTCTTGCTACCTGAAGCTATTTATATTTATATATTTATTATTCACTCATTTATTTTCTGTCTCCCTTCAGCAGAATGTAATTTCCGTAAGAGCAGAGACCTTATCTGCTTGTTCACCACTCTAACCACAATGCTTAGAGCAATGTCAGGCACGGAATAAATACTTAACATATATTTGCTGAATAAAGGTATGGCTGTGTGGAAGGATGGATAGATGGATGGGTGGGTGGGTGGA
>NW_020173388.1:5137268-5154815 GCF_003031525.2 Neophocaena asiaeorientalis asiaeorientalis
TGGGTGGATGTGTGGATGGATGGGTGGGTGGGTGGAAGGGTGTGTGGATGGACGGGTGGCTGGGTGGATGGGTGAGTGGATGGATGGGTGGATGGGTGGAAGTGTGGGTGGGTAGATAGATACATGTGTTCTTCCAGATTTACCTCAGGCATCACCTCCTCCAGAAAGTTGTTCCTAACTCCCCCAGGCCCATAATTCTCCATGTTCACACACCAGTCACAGAGTTGACTAGCTCACACAAAATTATCTGTTTATCCATCTGTCTCCCCACCAGGCTATGAGCCCCTCAAGGGCAAGGATCATGTCTCCTTCATGTTTGTATCTTCAGTGCCTCGGACACTGCCTTGTCCATAATCATTGAACTGAATGGAACAGAACTAAACAATGGCCATGGGCAACACACATTCTCTTCTTGGCAATACGCAGTGAGGGAGTGGAACAGGTGGTCTGCTTACTTCATAGTGAACAAACCCCGCAGCCCAAAAGTCTTTGGCAGGAAGTAGCATACATGGCCGGCTGACTCCAAGTTGTCCCAGTGACAGGGGAAAGTGAGAATAAGATTTCAGATATTCCTGCTATCTGTTATAAACTTTCAGGATTTCCCTTTTTATTTTGCTTAATTGATACGTTCCTAGAGAAATACATATAAATTAAGATTTTGCCCTTTTAGGTGGAAAATTATTTAAAATTCAAATTCAGAATTAATGCTGAAAATTTTAATCTTTCAGATTAAAAGATTGAAAAAGATTTTCAATATTAATTTTGTGCCAGGTATATAGTAGGTATTGTGAAATCTGTTACCTCATAGCAGCCTAAGACATAAGTACTGAATATGCCCAGAGGATGAGACTGAGGTTCAGAGCGGTTAAGTAACTTGTGCTAGGTCTCATAGCTGGTAAGTAGCTGGATCTGGCTTCGAATCCATAACTCCTACATGTAAGTTCTCTGTATCTCCCATAGCACCACTGGAACACAGTAGGAAATCACTCCTAATTTACTTGCTTTGTTGGTTAGAATTCTTGTATTTGGGCTTTCTTAAAGAAATTAAGGAATCCCCCAGAATTCCCCACCTCACTGCAGCTGTCCATCTCCACAACTCAGCTTCTTTAACTGCTAGCAGGGGGTTAGCACCATGAACTATACTGACTACGTCTAACATATGAGTATTCCTACTTGAATGACAGATCGTTTGTGTAGCAGGTCCCTTTGTGATAAAAATGAGGTACTTGGGAAGATCGAAAGCAATTTGGCTTTAAGTCATTGTTGGCTTTGTGAGCCAGGGGGAATCAGCAAATGGACGAACATGTGCCTTCCTTAAAAATTGTATCAAAAATGTCATCACTGGGCAAAAATCAAACCTCCACATCATGGGATATTTTGGTTTCAAATCCCTAGAACAACGATCACATCGTCTGCAAGTTCTGGCCGTGCATTATTAATAGATTTTCAGAGAAAGGGTTTTAGTAAATGCAGGTTTTATGGATTTGACTTCAAGCACAAATACTTTAGAGATGTCACGTTTCTTCACGGGATGGGTTTTGGCAAGTGAGAGGTGCAGTGGTAGCTGGGACTCAGGAGATTAGCTCTGTTTTATTTTAGAATTCAGAATTTTTTTGAACGCTTGTATAAATACAATAATGTGGACTTTAGGTCTAAGTGTCATATTTTCTTTAAGCTGACTCTGCACCCTTCCTGTCACTTCTCCTAGGCAGCCCTGTTCAGAATTCCAGCGGCATTCAGGGTGGGAAGGTAGCGTGGTGATGTAGTGAGATGAGTGCTGGGGTCACATAGCCTGTCACCTGGGCACACCTCATTATATCAAAAGTGTTGAAGTGTTGTGTCCAAATCTTGCCTCCACCCTTTATTAGCTGTGTGACCCAAGGCAAGTTGCTCAACCTCCCCGAGCCTCAGTTTTCTTAACAGTAAAATGGAGATAATAGTGCCTACTTCAAAATAATATTGCAAGGATAAATGAGATGATACATGTGAAAATGGCTGGAATGGTCTGAGACCTTGGGGGCACCCCTTACTTTGCCAGTTATGGGATAGAAAGTACTGTACATGGACAATGCAACCTTGTATTTGTCAAACTTTTTGACAAATTAGGTTCATGGGTTCCTGTTGGACTCATCCAAGGCCAGTCTTCGGAATGTATGTGTATGTGTCCACATCTGCATGCTGTTTGTGAGAAAAAAAGATTAAATTGTGATACTTGGAGTAATGGTTAAGAGCATGAGTTCTGTAGACAGACTACATTGGTTTAACTCCTTGCTCTGCCTTGTACCTGCTGTGTAGCCTTGGGCAAGTTCCCTAACCTCTCTGTGCTACAGTTTCCTTATCTGTAGAAGGGGAGAAATAACTTAGGGTTGTTGTGAAGAGTCATTGAGTTAATTCGTATAAAGTACTTAGTAGCAGCTATTTTTATTTAACCTTATATTTGTGATTGAGCTGGAAAAAGAGCTCTCTTTGGCTTTTAATCACCCAAGTCAACAGCTATGTTCTCCAATTTTAGAATCAGCAAGACATGGTAGAGGAGAAAACTGGGGCAACGAAAGTGACAGATTCCAGGGAGACTTGTGCTCAAGGAGGTCCCAGGGCAATGATATGTGATGGGCACAGGCAGTGGGATAGAAGCCAAGTGCCTGCAGAAGTACCACAAGAGTGGGGGAGGAAGAAATTGTATAGGGCAGCATCCAGGACCCGTGGGCTGGGGTCACTCTCTGCCTCCCGCTGATGACTCAGGATTTGAGACTTGGGGTTTGGGACTATGACAGGTTTCTAGGGTCACCCACATGGAGACATAGTTAGGCAGAGTGGAAGAAGCTTGTAGCTCCTCCTTGATGTCTGTAGAAGTGTTTAAGTCTCTTCCTAAAGCATTGTGTTCAGGATACTGGCTAGTGGGTAAGGGAGAGGGCTCCAGGGGGTGCATTTCCCCAGGAGCTGGAGGAATGAAGCCACTGGGGCTCTTGGTGGTGACCTGGGTTAAAGGCCCCCAGGACAATTAGCAGGTGACAACCAGGGTTAAGACAAAGGAGAAGGGTGATTACGTAAAGCTACCCCCACAAAGCTCAAATCTGTGTTTATAGATTTACTGCAACTTAGACCATTAAACGTGTGGAGTTCTGGGAACTGGGGGCTTATTGTCAAGCTAAATTTATTAAAGATGATAACATGGAATGGAAACACGGAATGTGCCATGTTTCATTGCCTGGACTCAGGAACCAGACTTCTGCTACTTCCTGACTGTGTAGTTTTGGGGAAAATTACTTCTCTTCTGACCCAGTTTCCTCATTGTTATGGGCTGAATTGTGTTCCCCCAAATTCATATGTTGAAGCTCTAACCATAGTACCTCCAAATTTGACTATATTTGGAGACAGGGCCTTTACATAGATGATTCAATGAAAATGAGGCCATTAGAATAAGCCCTAATCCAATCTGACTGGTGCCCTTATAATATCAGGAAATTAAGTCACAGACACCAGGGATGTGCAGGCACAGAGGGAAGACCACGTGAAGAGGCAGCAAGTGGGTAGCCACCTGTAAGCCAAACAGAGGCCTAAGAGGAAACTAACCCTTTCAACACCTTGATCTTGGACTTCTACCATCCAGAATTGTGAGAAAATTCATTTCTGTTGTTTAAGGTACCCAGCCTGTGTTGTTTTGTCATGGCAGTCCTAGGAAATTAATATTTGTCTATAAAATGAAAGTTTAAAATAGTACCAACCTTGTGGGTTTGTTGTGAAGTTTAAATGAGATATTCCAGGTAAGGCACTTGTTATCTTGCCAGGGGCATCGTTAACACTCAATAAACGTTAGCATCACAGAAGGTGCATCTGCAAGTTCTGTTATATTGAGGGGGTTGGATGGGCTGGGGAGAGTTTCTCCAAAAATGCATAGGTGATGACTTAAGTGACACCTATCATGTACTAAGTGGTTTTTATGTTTAGGGTCCTGTTTAGGATGAAATTTGACTGCAAGCAACAGAAAAATAATACAATACTTAGATGAAATGTATTTCTCTCTCCCCTGCCAACTTCTGGAGGCAAAAAATCCAAGGCAGTTATGGTGCTCTATTATGTTAGGGACTTGAGCTCTTTCTATTTTGTTTAATTGTCATGTGTGGATTTCATTCACTAAGTCTCCTCATTGTTTAAGATGGCTGCAGGAGCTCCCACCATTGCATCCCAATTTTATACAAGACAAAGGATGAAAGGATAAAGTACAAACCTGTGACTTCCCTGGTGGCGCAGTGGTTAAGTTTCCACCTGCCAATGCAGGGGACATGGGTTTGAGCCCTGGTCCGGCAAGATCCCACGTGCCGCGAGCAACTAAGCCTGTGCGTCACAACTACTGAGCCTGCGTGCCACAACTACTGAAGCCCGTGCACCAGAACCTGTGCTCTGCAACAAGAGAAGCCACTGCAATGAGAAGCCCACGCATGGCAATGAAGAGTAGCCCCTGCTCGCCACAACTAGAGAAAGCCCGCGTGCAGCAACAGACCCAACACAGCCAAAAATAAATTTAAAAGGAAGTGCAAACCCTCAAGTTAAAGGCACTTCAAGGAAATTACCCACACCTCTTCCACTTGCGTTTCTTTGGCCAGGACTTAGTCCCATGGAGCTTAGCTGCCATGGAGACTGGGAAATATAATCTTTATTCGTTCCAGACTGCCAAGAAGCCAGCTGAAAATCCAAGATTCTATTATGGAGGATAAAAAGGAGAAGAGATATTCAGTAACAACAATTGATCTCTGTCACAATGGAATGTGTGTGTACTTATGAAACAGCCATCATTATTATGTTACCTTTTTCGGATGAGGAAACTGAGGCTTGGTTTCTTCTTCAAGGGCCATAACAGCTAAGAAGTGGCCGGGGTTTGATCTGGTCCCCAATATTTTTCTGCTACAATCTGTCCTCTTAACAAATAAGAGCGACTGCTTCTCACACAATCAAGGGTCCTCAAGGTGATGACAACAAGCTCCCAAAGCCCCACTGCCATCAGGTGGGAGATTATCAAGTTAGACGGCCATCACTTGTCAGACATGAAGAAGAACTTTCCACGTCTTACCACAATGATGCGTGGAAATGGGTCTTGAAGAAAAGTCTAACATCATCTTGCCCTTCCTGGGAGATGCTCAGAGATGGGCAAGAGAAAACTGCCTGGGATCTGGGGGGCCCTCTCCCCTGAAAGTTAGACTGCTAGTGAATCTGTGATTAGAAAGAAAGGGGCATATATACATGAAGAAAATAATAATAATAATGATTGCTGGATCTGGTTAGCGTAAAGGTTTCCAGGGAAAAATAAGTCTGACAGAAAAGCTGAAGGGGTAAATGTTAAATTGGAATAGGAAAAAAAAAAGCTTTCACCAAAATGTCAGGGGAAAAAGAAATGCTGGGAAGTGAGGCCATTAACAAATGAGCGCTGGGTAAAGTTGGCGACAGTTCTTCAAGGGGAGAGCTCCTGGGCTACTTTTCTTGAAATGCTCATTTCTCTTGCTTTTTCTTCAGTTCATTTATAGGTGTCCATTACAGAACATCTACTCTCTTACAGGCAAATAGACTAACTGGAAAACATGAAAGAAATCTCACTCTGATGAATTAGGACAAAGCTGCAGCTCCAGGCAGCCCAGGAGACTCTACGGGGTGTTGGGAGTGAGAGTCTCAGAAAAAGAAAATTCTTGCCAACTCCAAAGCCATCAATGAGGGCAAAAACCCAACAGTGATGCATTGGACTAAGACAGGATGCGTGGGGTGGAGGGTGACTGAACACCGTCAAGGTACATGGACAAGAAAGAACAACCAGAACCTTGCCGGAAAGCCAAGATCTTTGTTGGACTTTTGTTTTAAGGTTTATTTTATTTTATTTTATTGAGGTATAGTTGATTTACAATGTTGTGTTAATTTCTGCTGTACAGCAAAGTTACACATATATGTATTCTTTTCATATCCTTTTCCATTATGGTTTATCACAGGATATTGAATATAGTTCCCAGTGCTATACAGTAGGACCTTTTTGTTTATCCATTCTACATATAATAGTTTGCGTCTACTAATCCCAGCCTCCCAATCCTTCCCTGCCCCATCCCCCTTTCCCCCTGGCAACCACAAGTCTGTTCTCTATGTTTGTTGAGTCTGTTTCTGTTTCATAGATACGTTCATTTGCATTGTATTTTAGATTCCACATATAAGTGATATCATATGGTATTTGTTTTCTCTAAGGGGTTCTTCAAAAAGGCCCTGACTAGCATATTCTTTCTTTGGCTCAGAGGAGAGAAAACAATGCTAGGACTCATGGAACAATGTCCGTCACATGCCAGGGATCCTTCAAACGGTGGCTAGGTGGCCCCGATGTGGTCTGAGGGATAGAGAGCAGCCAGTACCCCACATGGATCTGTCTCTGGCCCTGCCCTAGTGTCTGATACCTTCTTGTGCTAACCCCCCTTTGGGGTAAAGTGTTGTTCATTCAAAGCGCCTGTTGAAAGGCAACGATTCCCCAGGAGGCTAAGCCATTAGCCCTGCAGGGCATTTAGCAGGCAACTCTGTCTGAGATTAGAGGGCTACAAAGGCCTGAAGTTGGGTGAGTTGACCTGATTGGAACATTAGTGAGGAGTAGGGAAAAAGGAGGGGCAAGGGAAGGGTCCTTACAGGGAGAAGCATTGGGCCCCTGAGATGGGAGGGACTGGAAGAGGGTGAGATCAGTTATAAATGGGAATATGTGGGGTTCCTGAAAGTTTCCTATTTCTCCCCACAAGTTCTACCAGGGTTACACCTGTTCTCATCTAAGGGCTCTTATTCTTCCTCAAGCCCGCTTATGAATTCACCTTGGGGGAGTCCCTGGAGAGGAGATGCCTCGCTTTCTTTTAATTATTAAAACAATAAAATAACAGCACAATCATTAAGCATTGGTTCTTAATTTGGGAGGGAAGTGATCGATCATTCAACTCCTCTGGGAATCTAATGGAAGTTATGCTTTCACTTCTCAAAAAATGCATTTTATGTACAGCCACACAAAATATTACATATTTTCACTTGATTTATGGACACTGTGGGAGCCCATCTCTGGATCTCACAAGAAGTATAGTCCCTTGGTTAAAATGCTCTGATTTATTTTTTAATAACTCTAACAGAGATTTCATTTTTGCACATTTCTTCTACGTCTTCCATATGCATGCATAATTGTTAGCATGCAATCATAATCTACATACAATTTATGTGTTCTACTTTATAAAATCTAACATTATCTTGTAAACAATTTTCTGTGTTGCTATATAGTTTTCATAATTATAAATTGAATGAATGCATAATATTATACTGAACTTTTCTTAACTGTTCCTCAATGATTAGGTGTTTAAATGGCTTCTAATTTTGTAGTAGAGATAACGCTGCTTTGAATATCTTTATACATTTATCTTGCTTCTGTTGAATGTTTCCTTAAGACCGAATCAAAGATTAAAAGCATTTATACAGCTCTTGAAATATGATGTCACATTGGTTTCCAAAGGGGTTATAATTTTTGCTACTGCGAACAACATAGAAGTGTCCCAGTTTCACAATATCTTTTCCTATAATGGATATTGTTGGGAAATTTTTTATTCTAATTTAATGTTTGTCATACCCTCAAGGGGACAGCCTGATGTTAGGTTACCGAGGGGTGAAGTGGAGAATGAGAAGAATGGGTTGAGAGAGTGGGAAAAATCTGAGTCTATAATGGGAATGGGTAAAACTTCTCTGTTTTTAAAAAGAGCTGGATCCAGGCAGGAGACGTGCCTTAAGGAGAACATCTACTCACTTAGGAAACAGTGTATCCCCGTCGCCTGCTTGTTCAATGCCTTCTCAAGCCTTCATTGTAAATTCCACCAGTCAGAATGGAAACTGGGAGCTGAGGTTCGGGCAGGACCAGCAGAATTACCCTGGATCGCTTTATAAGGCTACTATGATATAGTCCATGTTAATGGTCTATCCTCATGGGTATGCTGTTCTCAAAAAATTGCCTTGTGCTAGATAGCAATACTGTCCAATAGAAACATGCAAGCCACGGGTGGACTTTTCAATTTTCTAGTAGCCACATTAAAAAAAGAAACAGGTGAAATTAACTTGAATAATATATTTTCTTTAACCCATCATATCCCAAATACTATCATTTCAACATGTAGTCAATGCAATGATTAAGTGGATATTTTACATTCCTTTTTTTCATACTAAATTTTCAAAATCTGATGCATATCTTTTTTTTTTTTTTTTTTTTTGCTGTACGCGGGCCTCTCACTGCTGTGGCCTCTCCTGTTGCGGAGCACAGGCTCCGGACGCGCAGGCTCAGAGGCCATGGCTCGTGGGCCCAGCTGCTCCGCGGCACGTGGGATCTTCCCGCACCGGGGCACGAACCCGTGTCCCCTGCATTGGTAGGCGGACTCTCAACCACCGCGTCACCAGGGAAGCCCTGATGCATATCTTATACTTACAGCACATCCCAGTTCCAACCAGCCACGTGTCCAGTCCTCACCACTGCACTTGATGCTGGCCTGAGTGCGGCTCTGAGTGTCAGCCCGTCATGGGCATGTGGGTTGCACCTTTTAATGTTCTGAGCTACTGGGGAATCAGAACCACACTCTTTATTAGGAAGGAACACCTCATTAACAGTATAAAATATCCTGGATCAGAAAGCTCACAGTGGTTGTAGGGGAGACCCCAGGAAACACTGGCCATGGGCTGTGATACTGCAAAATATATAGACTCAGGTCCCACTTCAGACACTGAAACAGGATCTTTGGGGGGAGTCTGGAAGTCTGTACTTCTAAAGCAGATTTTTAACTGCAGATTTTAACACGATAATATATGGTGCCTGTTATTAATAGGAGGAAATAGAGTCCCAGAGAGAGTGAGTGACTCACACGTATTCTCACAGTTGAGGGTCAGCCAGCCCTTGAACCTCAGTGCAAACCACCAGGGTCCTTTCCACTCCAACAGCCCACCCCTGCCCCGCCCACTCTTCTGCCAGCACAGATCCTGCCAACAAAATACCTGCTGGCGTGTGACAGGCATCAGTGGTTTTCAGAACAGTCAAAATAACTTTCTGGGAAGGTAAAATATGTTTACCCAATTAACCCAAATAAGAGGAGGAAGAATGAATTTCTTCCTCTAATCTGGCTTTGTCTCCGGTTGAAATTGCTCTCTTGTCAAACAGTCATAAACAAATCACGTCATAAGATCAGTGGGCCAAAAATGATACTCATGGCCTGTCTCAAACAAAATCTGTAGCCCTAGCCCCTCTTCTTGTTTTCACTGTAGAAATACGCAGTTGTAGACTTAGATCATAAGGTTTGAAATAAATGCCTCAGAGAAGTTTCAGTAACGACCTAGCCAAATTGCCTCTTTGGCTAGGGCCATGTGGGAAAATGCTCTTCAGACCCAAGTGTGATAATGAAACAAGAATGGCCACAACAGCAGGTCTGTAAACATCCTGAGGACAATGGGGAACAAACAGCTGGGCTGAGACCAAATCAGTTCAGGCGAATGTACTCATGCTTTTGATCCAAGTGCAAGACGAACGGATACAGGGGAGGCGGCAGCTGCAACACAGCTGGACTCGGGATACATGTGATGGCGTGACTCGCAAATCACGCTTGAAAAATTCATCCTACTGAGCTTGGACATGAACATGGCCACATGGGCCCCCAATCAGCTTACACACTGCAACCAAGAGGGAGACAGAAATGCAACTAGGCTGATGAGAAGCATTAGCCCTCACTTTGGGTTGGACATGGCTGTCTTTCAGGGAAGGAACTGCCCAGGAAATGTACTATGTTTGGAAATGACCCTAAATTTAGAGTGATTTGAATGATGGACTGGTTTGGGTGGAGAGAGAGCTTGACTGAGAGATGCTTAAATGCATTCCTGAAGCATGTAAGGCATTTATGGGGGTCTCTATCCCAGGGTCTGAAGTGAAAGGTGATTCTGAGCTCTTCTATGGGTCCAGCACTTGTGGTTTGCAAAGAGCCTCACATTAACTTTCACTTCACAAATGAGGAAATGAGGCTCAGGGAGATTAAGTAAATACTGGGTGTTGAGGGGGGTGGTATGCACACTGTTATATATTCACCCCATGAATATACACACTGTATTATACACACAGTTTACCCTTGAACAACACAGGTTTGAACTATGCAAGTCCGCTTGTATGTGTTTTCTTTCAATAAATGTATTGGAAATTTTTTTGGAGATTCGTGAGAATTAGAACAAACTCACAGATGAAATGCATAGCCCAGACATATCAAAAAACTTTAAGAGGGCTTCCCTGGTGGCGCAGTGGTCGAGAGTCCGCCTGCCGATGCAGGGGACGTGGGTTCGTGCCCCGGTCCGGGAAGATCCCACATGCCGCGGAGCAGCTGGGCCCGTGAACCATGGCCGCTGAGCCTGCACGGCCGGAGCCTGTGCTCCGCAACGGGAGAGGCCACAGCAGTGAGAGGCCCGCATTCTGCAAAAAAAAACACAAAAAACTTTAAGAAAAGATTATGTCATGAATGCATAAAATATATGTAGATATTAATCTATCCTTATATAGGCATAAGGTGAGTGGTATTTAATATAAAATGAATAACATTTTAGTTTCCTTACTGTTTTACGACTTTGCTTTCAAAGAATTACATTATCCTGCATATACCTCTCTCTCTAGTAACTGAAGAAATTGCATCTCAGCCTATCATCACAGGTAAGTAGTTTTTTAAAAAACATGTAGCAATGTTTTCAATGCTATATTATGAATATGACTGTGATGCTGTATGCCATAAAAATTTTATAGTGATTCATTCATTAGTATATAGGCTAGGCTACCATGAAGCAACCACATCGATTACATTAGGCTACCACAAAGCGATCATATTGCTGCTTCTTCGTTATCAGTGCATGCGTGCTACACCTGTAAATATATATGAATTTCTTTCTCATATTATCTTTTTATTTTTTATTTTTTTTGCGGTACGCGGGCCTCTCACTGCTGTGGCCTCTCCGGTTGCGGAGCACGGGCTCCGGCCGCGCAGGCTCGGCGGCCATGGCTCACGGGCCCAGCCGCTCCGCGGCACGTGGGATCTTCCCGGATCGGGGCACGAACCCGTGTCCCCTGCTTCGGCAGGCGGACTCTCAACCACTGCGCCACCAGGGAAGCCCTATCTTTTTATTTTGACGAGTAGTGTTAACAGTACATACGGCATCTACAGTGTTTTGTAGCATATATAAGACTATATTGATGTAGGTACTGACAGGCAGACAATTCATCTTGTAAACGGTATCAAAAAGACAGTACAGCACTGAAAATGTATTTTCTCTTCCTTATGGTTCCCTTTATAACGTTTTGCTTTCTCTAGCTTACTTTAAGAATAGGGTATACAATACGTATAACATACAAAATACGTGTTAACCGACTGTCTATGTTTTCGGGTAAGGCTTCCTGTCAACTGAAGGCTATTAGTAGTTAAGTTTGAGGGGAGTCAAGAGCTATACACAGACTTTTCAACTGCTTGGGGGGGTTGGTGCCCCTAACCTCCACATTGTTCAAGGGTCAACTCTATTTATGCCTCCTACAGTATAGGACTATGTGCATACATGCTTATGTATAGTAGTATAGCATTCATTCAACAAATATTTATCGAACAATTACTACGTCCTAGGACCTGTGTAACTGCTGTCTCAACAAGGGTAAGAGATACAGGTATGGCCGCAGCTCTCATGGAACTTGCGATCTAACCAGGAAGAAACCATGACATAAATAATCGCAACCTAAATATATAATTAGAGTCTGGAGTAAATGCTCCAAATCAAAAGCACAGGGGTCCTGAGAATGTATCAGTATAAGAAGAGGGGTCTGGCCCCGCCTGAGGGAGGGGTCTTTGAGCTGAGATGTCAGGATGAGCAGGTGTTAACTACAGTCTCTACGCTGTGTCTGCTGAGGATGCGGAAATAAAAACCACCGGCTCTGGGGTTTCACCATGGATGAGGCAGGAGATTCTCCGCAAAGTTCCAGTTTCGCAAAGCAAAATCGTAATTCTTAGCCCAAATCAAAAGGTAGGGCTTCATGGAAAACGAGGTTAAAGCCCAATCAATTTACTAAACACTAAGAATGGGACGTACTATAAAAATGGAAATCTGCGTGCAGACGAGGCCTCCAGCTTGTTTGCTCCCCTTAGAAGTTGCAAAAAGATACTAGCAAGAAGCACAATGCGTAGTTCTGGTGCCCAGAGCTCTCCTAGTTTTGATGTGGTCTGTTCTCTCTTCTCTCCTTCCCTTCGTTTCTCTGCTTGTCTCCTCTTCCCTCTACCTTCTTGTTCACTTTGATAGACATGTCAGCTAGTCTATTCATCTTGACTATAAATAGCCGTTTTTTTCATATTAAATGCGTATCAGACGTTTCTAGGTTCCAAAATTTCAAAATGTGTATACAACATGGCAAAATTTTTATTTTATCACAAAAGCAAGTTTTATTTATATTTACACATGCACGTGTGCACACGCACGTACACACACACACACAGAGTAAATTAAAAGGGTTGCCTAGGTAGAGGCTAGAATCAAATAGTTTCTGAGTGTTCAACGCTTCGGGCCACACAAATTCTAGTTAGCTCAGCCTGTTTCTAGATGGCTATCTAATTAACCTTGAGGGTCTTTTTAAGCAACTAGTAAAATCAACATACTATCACAGCTATTTTCTCAAAAATAACAAGTTCGAATTCTTGTTGTAGTCTTCCTAAATTAAGGAGAGACTTCCTGCCCCTGGTTGCTCAAATTCAGCAGTTTCCAGAAAACAAGGATGTCAACAATCTGGCACAGGCAGAAGGAAACAAACCAAACCAAACAGCCAGTGGAACCCAAGTGAAGTTTCAACACAGTGGTTGCCTTGGAACCCATTTAGAGGTTAACTTTCTCTTATTTCCCCAGCATTTCCTTGCTTAAGGACACTTGTACTCCAATTCCAGCAAAAACTCCAATAAAATCGAGATAAGATGCACTGGAGGGTTGAAGGCAGGACTGTGGTGTGAGCGGGGTCACATCACATCATGGGAACTAATGAGATGGGATTTTACAGAGTTTGAGTGTTAGCTGTTTTTCACTTGCCAACAGTGGGATGTTTGTTCTAGTTGTTAAATAATTAAATAGGCAGTTTGTATTCATTTAACATACAGATTCTAGCCAATTCCTGCTGACAGCTACCAAAATAACCCCACATTCCCTAGCTCCGAATTGCTCAGAAAACGGTTTCCTGACCGCAGAGGCATCACCGCAGAGCGAAACTCGCCTCTGACTCTCCAAACACCCTTTTTCATCACTTCAAACAATAAATCAATTCACAGCCTGTGATCCAAAAACAATAGCCCAGGTTTATTGGATGAGGATCCTTCTCTGAGGCTCTTCCCACTACCAGCGCTGAGCTGTCATGAAACAATGCTTGGCTGGGGACAGACGAAAAAGTCGCCAAGTTTTCCTCATTTGTGTGTGTCCAGTAAAGAAAGTGAATTTTGACCTAATGATTTAAAAAAGGAAAAAAAGGATGATAACTTGAAGCAGAAAGTAAGGAGTTTGGGAGAAGCAGACCGATTGGAGAGTCAGGAAAGGAAAATATTTAAATGCCACATCGGGTAGTGTGGGGAGCTTTGGAACAATCTACGGTAAAGTAAGGGCTGGTCCCCTGAGGGGGTAACGGGAGAGGGAAAAAAACTGAGCCGCCAAAGACAGCATCCTCTTCATTGGTGGAGGATGATGCTAAGAAACATGCTGGGAATGTTTATATATTATTAAGGCTTTTACCCTATCACATGTGCAGAAAATGTTATCAGAGGAGATACAGACCAGACCCCTCTTGAGGTTTCCTGGAGCTCATATATAGCGTTTGGGGTATTTAGGCAGTATGAATTAAAGAGAGGTCTTTAGTAGGGGAAGGATGCTATTTGCCTTGTCCTATTTGGCTACCCATCAGCCAGCAGCATGGCAATGTGTGGTACCACCGCACTGTACCATCTTCCTCCTGATGCCCTCACTAAAGTAGGCATCAAAGGACCACCCTGGGGGAAGAAGCAACCAAAGGTATGAAGAAGCAGGAAGGAAGATTCTTTTCCTTCCCAGTCACCTCCTCCCTGACTCTTGAATGGTCTCTCTACCGTGCAGTTTGCCTTTGAGTGATTCTCTCGACTGGCGGACACTATGAAGGCCTCTGTGTGGTCAATATTAAAACTAAGCATTGATGAGCCAAACTGGCTCCACTTTGGAACTGTTCAATTTCAGCAGCACCGCAGAGATTGGAACTCGGGTAAAGAAAACCGTTCACACAAGTAAGAAGGAAGCAGCCTGTTAGGGCGGCATCCACATTTCATCTGGACTGTCTGAAGCAGGAGGTCTCTCTCCCTATTATCTGTGCATTTTCAACCATCTGAACTCAGTTTCCTCATCTGTGAAGTGGGTCTGCCCCACTTGTCCTTGTCACTGCATTGTTCTGGGGGTAGAAATGGAAGAGCTCTGCCCTCTGTTATTCGTTAGTCCTGTCCTGTTAATCAAGCTTGAGGCAACACAGAGTTCATTCTACCTCTTCCAGAGATGCAGAACTATGGACGCAAGCTCAGAAGTCGATTATTTTTTTTTAAGTTGTCACTCTGACCCTCATTTTCCATTTGTATTACAAAAGGAAGAAAGTTTTTAGTAAGATCTCCAAGGTTTCTTCCAACCTTAAAAAAGAAAAATGCCAACAGTCCATCAAAACATGTCAGTCATGGAGTCTTGACCTCCTTTGAAATGAGAGGCAATGTCTAAGTAAACTTCAGCCTAATCTCTATAACTCAGCCACAGAAACAGGTATTCTGGGCTTGGATGTCTCAGGAGCTGGGGAAGAGATTTTGGCATATTTCTGAAGCATAATCAAATGGGTGTAGATAACAGAGAAGAGTGTCATCCCTGCTCATTATTTGGGGCCATAGTCCTAGGAGGCTAATTCAACTATTCAACAGCCAAGAAACATTTTTGATCACAGTCTCAAGTCTCCCATCAGGCACCTGCTCCTGACATATCACCTAAGGTACTGTAATCCTTTCAATTCCCTGGATCATGAATTAAGTGACTGCTGTCGGAAGCAGTCAAGTTGCTGATTGTAGATTTTCTGGAAGGGTCCCTCACCTCTCTCTGCACCTGATTTCTTCTCTTCACCCCTTCTTGCCCCAGCCCCTGGGACCCTCTACAATCTTTATCATCCCTTTTCTCCCCTACTCCTTTCTCTCTGCTCCATTTTTTTCCTTCCTCAGCAGTTCTGATGGCAGACACTATCTTCCATATTTCTAAGTTTCCACTGGGATTGACATAGTCAGCTTCGCTCACACTGCCCTCCACCCTTCCTTCCCTGTCCCATTTCAATTCCTTCCCGTGGAGGACAAGGGGACTGTATATAATCCACAAGGAACCTAATGATCCAAGTCCCCTGTCCACAGTGCACTCTATTCCAGTGCAATATTCAGCAGATCACAGGACCAAAGATCAAGCCCTTATTAAGATGGAAGATTGCGGCCCCCTGTGGAGAATTAGCCTCTGTCAATTGAATCCCTTGACATCCATAATACAGAACTGGATAATGGGCAAAGAAAAAAAGATGACAAGTTGGACGTTATGGGAAAGAAGGCAGAGAAAGAAACCAAGTTAATCTAGATACTGAGGGAGAGGGCTTCCCTGGTGGCACAGTGGTTGAGCGTCCGCCTGCCGATGCAGCGGACGTGGGTTCGTGCCCCGGTCCGGGAAGATCCCACATGCCGCGGAGCGGCTGGGCCCGTGAGCCATGGCCGCTGAGCCGGCGCGTCCGGAGCCTGTGCTCCGCAACGGAAGAGGCCACAACAGTGAGAGGCCCGCGTACCGCAAAAAATAAATAAATAAATAAATAAATAAATACTGAGGCCGGGACAAAAAGCTAAATGAGATGGAGAAGCATTTTGTGGGAAGAGGGGCTGTTAGTGACTGGGAATGCAAAGTAATATGTGGTGCAAGAGACTCGGGAGAAAAAAGGGGAGATGAGTAGTGTCGCTCAGTTATAAGTCAGATCCTCATAACCTCTTTTTTAAAGAGATACAGTTTAGAGCCTGGTTTCCTTCTTGATTACCTTTGGCTGTTTGATCCATAAATCCTTGAATAAAAGTTTCTGTATAAACTGAGCCACGTGGGTCAAGGAGGCATACAGGTGACACACCGAAGTTCAGGTAAGTATAGGGACTTCTGAGTTGTCTTTGGATTAAGGTCAGACCACTGAAGTTTAGAAACAATGATATTTACAGGAATTTCCCCTACAGTACTCTCTCATCAGACAGATTTTTCAAAGGGCAGTCATTTCAGCAGAATTGGAAAGAGATAAATGGCAGCCCCATGCATTTGATATTTGATACATTCTTCCTCCACTGAGAATCTAATGCTTTAGTTCCAGACTTACCTGAAGCCATCAGGAGACTCTCAAAGATGTAAAACTCCTGTGCTATGCTGAAAGGAAGTAGGTTTTAGAGTTAGAAGAATTGTCTCTTTCTGTAGTTCAAATGCCATTCAGAAATCCAATTAATGTTTGGTTTTTAAAGCAGAATCTGTAATTGTGTTCAATACTGCCAGCTGTTCAGTTTGATAATAAAATGGGCTATTCTAAAGATGGCTTATAGTCATTAGGGAAAGTCTCGCTCTGTAGGATAAACTTTCTCTTTGGAATAATAATATTTTATGTTTTCATAATGTCTTTCATCCAAGAATTTCAAAGCATTTTAAAAGTTTGGGGTGATGGGAAATGTAATGCTTCATAAGTTAAGCTACATATGTCAATACTTTGCCTGGGGACAGAAATTAATTATTCCGTGGAAGTAATGCTGGTACCTAATTTTATTCCATTTACACTTTAAAGGCATCATTATTATTAATTATGATAGCTATTATTTATTGAAAGCAGAATGCTTATTCAGTTAGGCATTGTGTTGTTTTACATGTAGTATCTCATTTAATCTTCATATGGATCTAATTCTTAACCTAATGTCATTCTAATGTGATTCTTTGAGAAAAGTACTACTTTTATCCTTCTTTCACAGTTCATGTAAATTAGGTTCAGAGAGGTTAAGTAACTTGTTCATTGTCATAAAGCTAGTAAAAATGATAGTGTCCTTTATTGAGTGAGGATCAGTTAGTAAACGTTCTGGTAGTCAGTTTCCTTTCCAAATGTCATTTGCATGGCATTTTATGATCATGAAGAGATGGTTTTCTTAATCCTGGAACAGTGTGGTTGCAGTCTTTGCTGATCCTTGAATGTGTCAATGGTTTTGTTGTCCCTCGACACCCAGTAAGTAGAGAAAACTCAAGGGTGATTTTAAAAATGTAGTAAATGACACCCCTTCTCAACTGTCAGCCAGGTCTCTAGAATCACAATAATAGCACACACCATAACCAAAAATTCCAGGATTTAAAGATATAGGGCCGGGCTTCCCTGGTGGCGCAGTGATTGAGAGTCCGCCTGCCGATGCAGGGGACAGGGGTTCATGCCCCGGTCCGGGAAGATACCACATGCCG
>NW_020173388.1:5154842-5212670 GCF_003031525.2 Neophocaena asiaeorientalis asiaeorientalis
AAAAAAAAAAAAAAAAAAAAAAAAAAAAAGATATAGGGCCATCAACTTTCCCCTGGATTGTTGCAACGTCCTCCCCGTAATTGGTCTCCCTGCTTCTACACTTGTCCTCTACAATCTAATTTTTTTTTTTTTTACAATCTAATTTTGATTGAGCATTTAGAATGATCACCTTAATGTGCAAAACCAAGTCAACTTCCATGCTTCAAATCCCCCAATGGTTTCTCATCACATTTAGAATAAAACCCATGGCTAAATGCTCTCTGTGATCCAGCAAAACCTACCAATAATCTGATATCATCTTAACATCTCTCTTTTCCTGGCTCGCTCCATTCCAAGCCGACTCACTCAGCCTTCTTCAGATCTTCAAGCACACCAAGTTTGTCCTGCCTAAGGGTCTTTACACATGCTGCCACGTCCTGCTGAAATCCCTTACCCCATCTCTTCTTCCAATTCCTTCCCCCCGGTTTCTCAGGTCCCAAATGTTATAGTTGGTCTTCAGTGATACACACATCCTTCCCCACCACCATACACACAGACACACACCACATCTAAATTACATCCTTGCTACACTTTCTCCTAATACCCGGTGCTTTCCCTTCAGACCTCATTCATATGGATCATTTTCTATTTTTTTAAGTACTTCTTTGTCTAATGAGTGTCTCCTCAACTGGACTGTAATCTCCACGAGGGAAAATTCCTTATGTCTTTGATCACCATTGTATTCTTAGTGCCTGAGACCTTGTCTGAACATGTTAGGTACCGATGAAATATTTGATTAGTTGAGTGACTCTTAAGTCTGATTCCTTCTCAACCACCTCATTGTTATGTGACCTTTGGAAATATATTCAACCTCTTCTCTAAGTCTCAATCTTTTCATCTGTGAATGGACTTCATAATAACCATGTTACAGGATCTGTAGGGAGAAGATATATGGTAATGTATACAAAATGCTTCATAGATCATTAAACTGTATTATAAAATTTCAAACATTAGATCCAGCGTCATCTCTTTGAAGCAAAGGGCATTCCCTCCAGCCTACCAAGCTAAACTTGCAGAAGAAGCAAATGTGGACAACACGTGGGCAATTTTTACAAGGCTTGTAACTGGGCTCCAGGGCACTCAGAGGTTCAGTAAGGAGAGAAATTGACCCAGCTCATGCCCCAAGGAATAAACTGGTCCCTTGACTGAGCCTACAGGCTCATGTTGCTGACTTAGTCTTCATAAACTCAACCACCTCCTGTCTGACCTTTTGTCCTCTTTCCTAACTGACTTCTCCTCCAAAGCACAAAGCCAAAGGGAAACCCACAGGGGCATGTGTATCGACAGAGCAAATGCCCTTGGAGGATCAGAGTGGCTGGTGATTACTTTAAGGGACAACAAAATGGAAAAGTTCTGCAGGTACGTGACACATATGGTTTTCATCCGTCCTTAAGGTAGACATCACTCTCTTAAATGCTTAGCGAAGGAAGGGCTGTGTCCAATGTAACCTAAAACTTTTCTCAGGGGCTTTGATGAAAGTCTTCTTCCTTTTTGTTGATCTAGATTTGAAAAAGCAGTAGTATTTGTAACTATGTTAGGGAAAATGTCAGGATGGCTAGAGGCCATCTTCTGTGGGAAGGATCAGAGTAGGTAGAAGTCACCTGTGGAGACCAAAGTATAGGATATATGTTTTCCTTTGACTTCCTTCTTCTCAGCAGTGAGCAGACTGGTGACCTGGGCATCAGCATCCTTGGAACCTTCGAGAAGTTCTCTAATACCTTCCAGTATTTTGAGTCGAACAGAGTGCCTCAGAACAGGCTAGATCCAGAGTTCTCCATTCCCCATGGTTTGGCTTCTGAAACAGGTGAGAAAATAATCTACAGTACAAGTGGTGTTCCAAATAGCTATTTGGGGTTCTTTTCTGGTATTGAAGGGGGGAAAGCTTGTGAAGAGCGCCAGGGTCTGCTGGGCACTGGGAATCAACCCTTTCTTTTCTACCACCCTGAAACCTCATTCCAGGACCTCTCCTGACCCAGGCTCCCATCATCTCTTGCCTGGGCCACTGCAATGCACTCCTAAGTGGGCTCCCTGCCTCTGGTCTGGCCTCTGCTCCATGCCACCCCCATCCATTCTCAACACTTCACACAGAGCAGCCTTTCTGAAACTTACCCATCACACGGCTCTCCTGCTTCAAGCACCTCTACTGTTCCCCATTGCACTTGAGATAAAATCCACGCCATCACATGGCCTAAGAGGCCTGGCTACCTGGCCAGCATTATCTCTTGTTAATTCTTCCCTCCAATCACCCCCCCACCTCTGCCTGCCTCTATTCCAAGCCATGATTCCCTGCCCGCAGGTCCAAAACTGGCTCTCTTTCAAGAGTCTGGGGCTTCTCAGATGCTACCGTCCATGAATTATAAAGTCCATCTTCTCACTGCTGTTTATTCCATATGTTTTCCCTGAGCCCCTGCGCTGCACCTAACACCGTGCTTGCTAATGAATAAGGCAAAATTCCTGCCTTGAGGAGATTTCAGGCCAGCAGGGCAGACAGGTGGGTAAACAAAGAATAGTTCAAATGGGATAGAGGGAAATAGGTGCAAGATGACAGGAACCCAGAGGAAGGGGCCACTGAGTGGTCAAAGAAGAGTCAAGGAAAACTTCACAAGGAAACTATAAGAAGAAGAATACAAATCATAATAACATGCATTTATTGAAAATTTCTTTAGCTCTGTGCTAAGCGCTTTAGGAGCTTTATTAAATTTGTAAAACAATCCAGTGAGAAGGGCGCTATGAGGAGGCAGGGGAGCATAACTGTTTAAGCACATGAGCCAGACCTTGGCTCAAACGGTCTCTTTTGTGTCTCAGGTTTATGGCCTTTGGCGAGTTATTTAATGCCCAAAGCATTCCATCGTCTTGAAGATGAAGATGATAATTTTAAAATAAATCAGTGTTGCTTGTGTGTATTAAGAGAGAATACATGTAAATAGCATGGTGCCTGGCACTGAGCGAGGGTCCATTACAAGTTGGCTACTACTAATATCCTTCTTCTTGGTTTACAGAGAGTTTAAGTAATTTCCCAAGGTCACACAGCTAGTAAACACCGGAGCCAGGGTAAAAACCCGGTATCGTCAGACTCTAGAGTCCAGGCTCTAATCCAGGATGTTTCTCGTGAGCCTGGACAATGAGTAGAACTTTGGGCTGAGTATTTGAAAGTATTTCTCAAACTAAGAGTCATAAAGAAAAATGAAAAGGTGGTGTTGACACGGCACCAGCTTGGGAACAAATACTTGGAACTGAAATCTGCAAAACGGTGTGTCCTGCCTAGAGAAGAATGTGCTGAGGCTGATCCAGCTCAGGTGGGCCCACACCTGCTGGGCAAGCAGTCCACAGTTTACACTGGGCCCAAGGCCAGCTGTGTGGGGCTTGGACGGCCTCCAGGAACGCAGGACCAACTCTCTCTCTACCTCCCTCCCTCCCTCCCTCCCTCCCTTTACCCAGGCTGCTGCTGCTAGGATCTACCTTAGTTCAAAACAGCTCCCTCCTTAAATACCAGGCTGCACCCTTCCCTGCTACTCTGGCTGTAATAAGAGCTGGAGGGATGCACCAGTGAAACAGCAGAGCCAGGCATCCATTCCGCAAACTTTAATTGCTCCAAAGGAGCGGTTATGGTATGTCTGCCCTAATTATCTGTTAGCCCAATGAAACAAATTTCAGAGGGCCCACAAAGACCTATTACCCAAATGTGTAATCTGTGATTACAAATCATCCATTGGGCAATCAATAGACATTTTAAGCCATTGTTTGAAAGTTACGCCCTTCCGTGGGAGAGGGTTTTCCTGAGGACTTTTATATTTGTTTTTAAACTGAAATATACATAAAAATTGATCATGGGTATAAGTTACCCATTTTTTTTTGAGCTGTATTTAGTTTATTTTTTTTTTATTTTTTTTACATCTTTATTGGAGTATAATTGCTTTACAATGGTATATTAGTTTCTGCTTTATAACAAAGTGAATCAGTTATACATATGTTCCCATATCTCTTCCTTCTTGCATCTCCCTCCCTCCCAACCTCCCTATCCCACCCCTCTAGGTGGTCACAAAGCACCGAGCTGATCTCCCTGTGCTATGCAGCTGCTTCCCACTAGCTATCTATTTTACCTTTGGTAGTGTATATATGTCCATGCCACTCTCTCACTTTGTCACAGCTTACCCTTCCCCCTCCCCATATCCTCAAGTCCAGTCTCTAGTAGGTCTGTGTCTTTATTCCTGTCTTACCCCTAGGTTCTTCATGACATTTTTTTTTCTTAAATTCCGTATATATGTGTTACCAAGATGTGGCACATATATACAATGGAATATTACTCAGCCATAAAAAGAAACGAAATTGAGCTATTTGTAATGAGGTGGATAGACCTAGAGTCTGTCATACAGAGTGAAGTAAGTCAGAAAGAGAAAGACAAGTTACCCATTTTTATGGAACTCGCACATCAAGATGGAATATCTCAGCTCTGATGAGTTTATTGAAATAGATTATGATGTTGAGAACAGTCCCTGAATCATACTGAAAGCAATGGATTTGGGGCCTTGAAAGTTGAAATTGAGTCTGCACTAATAAAATGCTGGTCATAATCCAAGAACTAGCCGATTTCAGTGTGTCCCAGAACATGCAGTCCAAGCAAAACGATCCTGGCTCTTGGGCTAGTAATGCCCCTGTGAGGAGGTTTCATTCACATATTCATTCATTAGCCCAACAAATCGCTCCCACTGTATTGTGTATTGTGGTCCCACTCCATGCCAGACCCTACACCAGGTAAGGAGGATTAGATGGACGAGGTCCTGCTCCCATGGAGCTTATATTTGGGAGTCGGAAAGAAATAAGTAAATGGATAAGATAATTTCAGAGAATGGTGGTGGCTATTAAGAAACTAAAAAGGTGATGAGACAGTGACTACCCAGTAGGAGGCTGGAGAGGGCCTAATTTAGATTGAATAGAAGGCCTCTTTGAGAACGTGATTTTTTTAGCTGAAGACTAAGCGATGAGAAGGATCCAGTAACATAAAGATCAGCTGCGAGCTTGCCATGTGTGAGAAGCAGAGGCCAATGTGGCTGGGGCATAGTGAGCAAAGTGGCACCAGACAGTAGCGGAGGGGCAGGCAGGGACTAGCTCATCTGGGGATTTGTCATGGTAGGGAGTTTGTATTTCGTTTTTAATGCAGTGGGAAACTGTAGGAGTGTTCAAGTAAAGGGATGACATGGAAATATACATTTAAAAAGAACATTCTGGCTGCTGAGTGGATAATGGATTCTAGGAGAGTAAGAGTAGACAGGGAGAAGGCTGAGAGACGATTGCAATCATCCAGATGAGAAGAAAAGCATAGGCTTGGATTACAGTGAGAACAGGGGAGATGGTGAGAAGTGGCTGGATTTGGAACTTGTTTTGGCATCAGAGCCAACAAGACTTATTTTATATGCAAAGTGAGGAAGGTGACAAATGGAGGCTAACTCCTGAGATTTTTTTTTTTTTCTTTTTTTGCGGTACACGGGCCTGTCACTGCCGTGGCCTCTCCCGTTGTGGAGCACAGGCTCCGGACGTGCAGGCTCAGCGGTCATGGCTCACGGGCCTAGCCGCTCCGCGGCACATGGGAGCTTCCCAGACCGGGGCACGAACCCGTGTCCCCTGCATCGGCAGGCGGACTCTCAACCACTGCGCCACCAGGGAAGCCCACTCCTGAGATTTTGATGTGAGCAATTGGGTGGGTGATGGACGGAGTCACTGAAATAGGGGAAGATAGAGGAGGAGGATGTTTCGGCGATGCAGCTTCAGGAATCAACAGTTCTGTTTTGGAAATGCGTTGTAGTGCCAGTTGGATTTCTAAATGAACATGGCAAGTTGCACTAAAGGACTTAGAGCCCAGACGAGAGGTCAAGGCTGGAGCTTTAGCATATTGAAAATTATCCCCATTTTAAGAAAACTGAGACTTAGGAAGGTTAAGGGATTTACCTAAGGCCATGTGGCTCATACGTGTAACCTGTAAAGGCCCCTAGAATGTGATCTCCTTCTGCCCCATCAGCCACATCCATGACTCCCTGGCCTGTGCTGTCTAACCTCTGGCCACACGGACTTTCAATCCATTTCTCAGAGGTATACAGCTCTTTCCTGCCTTGGAGCCTTATACACAATCTATCTTCTGCCTGGATGTTCTTCTAGTTTTCCATCTACATCTACCACAAGGTCACTTCTCAGGAAAGCTTTTTCTGACCCCCTGAGATAGATCATGTATTCCTAAAACATGCATGCATGGCTCCTTTTATGTGTTACATGTCATAATCAAATTTGAATATGTATAATTATTTGATTAATTTCCGCTCATGTACTACAATACAGGCTTCATGAATGGTCTCTTACTACTGTATATCCAGAAACCTGGGTAATCAAGAAATATAAGTTGAAATTGATCATTGATAAATAATGGTAATCAATAAATATGTGTGAAAGAATAAATAATTAAAAAAATTAATTGATGACTAGATAGATGGATGGTTTTATTATCTGGATAATGTTGGGGAAGTTAGTTAGCTTATCTTCTTCTACCAGATGTATAAAATTAAAATGAAAAACAACAAGGAGCTACTGTATATTATAGCACAGAGAACTATACTCAATATCTGGTAATAACCTATAATGGAAAAGAATCTGAAAAAGAATATGTATATATATATACATATACATATATATATATAACTGAATTGCTTTGCTGTACACCTGAAACTAGAAAACATGGTTTAAAAAAAATTAAGACAAAAAAAAAAAAAAAAAAAATTAAGACAAAAACATCTTCTTTGACCTTTTGGGGATATTAAAAGGCTAAAGATAAAGCGCTTTGCTAGTTTAAAAATAAGAGCTATATAAATATAGGGTGTTTTTAAATCCAGAGGAAATACCAAGACATCAATTACTTAATAGCCACTCTACTTTACCAAACCTTTTCTAAGAGTTGCAAACAAATCCATTTCTACAGATTCCCATTTCCTTTGCCTCTACTCCTTTGTTCATTCACTTTTAGGAAGGAGAAATACTTTTAGAAAATGTACCAACCAAGAGCGGCCAGGAACGTCCCAAGTAATCCTCTAATAACTGCAGAATTAATCTCCAGCCAGAGGTTAGAAAAGCTGACTGCATTTTCCTCTCCTGTTACTTTTTTCACTGATGTCCAAATGACCTGGGACCCAATAAAGTTTTCATAGGGCATCTGGGGGCCATGAGAAATAAAGTGCCATTTATTTAATAAATGAAATGACCAGAAATAAAAAGCCAGTTGGAACCAGTCCAGCTACCCTGCCGGAAAGACCATGTGCAGCGGGAGAGGTCCTGAGAGTATGTGGAGAGTGAGAGAACGGCCCAGCCATCCCAGCATCTCATCAGAACCCAATCTTCCTGCCGTCCCTACCAAGTTACCAGAAATGTGAGAGAACAAAGTCTGGAGATTTCAGTCATCAACCCCCCAGGACTACGGGCACAACTGACACTATATGTGAAGCAGAAAGACTGCCCAGTCAGCCCCCAGAATCATGAGAAATTAAAAATTATTGTTGCTTTTACCCTCCAATTTGTGTAGTGATTTGTTAAGCATCAATAAATAGCAGGTATAGAAATTGCTACCGGCAATGGGATGCTCCATAACAAAAGCCTAAAATACGTGGCTTTGAAACCAAACGGCAGGTAGGTACCAGAAGAGCCTTGAGAATACTTTTAGAAAAGGCTGGATGGACACTAAGAACAATTTTTACTGGAGCCTAGAGAAAAGGGGACCCGTGTTAAGCAGTTGCAGAACGTTTGGCAAAACTCTCACCCGCTGTCACAGGGAAGACAGAAAGGGTATGTAATTAGTTAGTAGTTGGTCAAGGAAATTTCCAGGCAGAATGTTAAAAAAGTGTCAACTTGTTTCATCAAGCTGCCAATGGTAATGTAAGAAGAGAGGGTTTAAAGAAGGAACTGTGCAGTTTTCAAGCAGAATTTAGAGGAAATACAGAGATCCCAAAATAGTTTTTCCAATCTGAAAAAGGTTCTGAGAAATTAAGAAATGTTCTCAAGGAAAGATCAAATCCAAGGCACTGACTCAGATCAAACGTGGGGTAAGACTTTTTTGTTAAGACTCTGAGGAAGATATAAGGTAGTCCCTCATAGATCCTCCCAGCTGCGGAAAAAAGGACTTCTATTCTTCAAGCACTGGGAAACAAAGGCAGGTTTTTGAGTGTGTAAATGGTGAGAAGAAAGAGAGGCTTCATAGCAATTCCTCTGGCAGTGGAATGTAGGATGGAAAATCCTGAGACATGAGGAGACCAAGTAAGAAATAACCACCTTGGTACTGGAGATTCCTTCTCAAAAACATTTGCATGCTGTTTATAACTCTAAAAGAATACAGAAGATTCAGCACCTATTGTAGTGCCTAACACATAGTAGACATGCAAGAGATATTTATCAAATTGATGAATATATGAATTATTCAAAAATATTACACAATATTAACTGCGAAGGATAAATGGGGCTAGATTAGCGCTCACAAAGACCCAGCTTCAAATCAGCTCATTGGATTAAGGTGATCCAACCCTAATCTAACTGCCTGCAGGAGCAAAAACAAACCTTCAAAATTTATAAAGCAGAATCTGACACAACTAAAAGAGGAAATGGAAAGATTCACAAAGACAGTGGGAGACTTTAACACATCTTCCCAGTTATTGATAAAATAAGCAGACAGAAATATTAATACAGATATAAAAGATTTGAACAACACTAATAAAATTGATCTAATTTATAAATATAACAGATATAAATATATAAGTGGATAATGGATCTAAGTTGACCATTTGTACATATATACATACTCATATAAGCATACATATATGTACACTATACCCAATCGTAGAATACATGTATTTTTAAAATGCACATGGAGTATTTATTTAATGTATCCAAATACTGAGCGACAAAGCAAAGTTCAAAAATTTCAAAGGAATGAAATCATATAGAGTATGCTGTCTGACCACTGAAGAATTAAGCTAGAGATCAATAACAAAAATACCCCCAAATGTTTGGAAATTAAGTGACTTGATTAGAAAAAGAAGAGCAAATTAAAACTCAAGAAAGTAGAAGAAAGGTAATAATAAAGACAAGAGCAGAAATTAATGAAAGAAAAACAATATATAACACGAAAGATTAAAATTTGAATCTTTGAAAAGACTAAAAACTTCATAAACTTCTTGATAACTGATTAAGAAAACAAGAGATGATGCTCAAACAACCAATATCAAGAATGAAAAAGTGATTGTCACTTATCTTACAGACACTGAAAATATAATAAAAGGATATTATGATCAATTTTTTGCCAATAAACTTAAAAATTTAGATAAATGACAACTAGAAAAACAAAACCTACCCAAACTGATTCTGGAATAAATAGGAAAATCTAAACAATCCTATGTCTGTTAAAGTCATTGACTCTGTAGTTAAAACCTTCCAGATGGCTTCACCAGTGAATACTTCCAAATATTTAAGATATTTAAGTAAGAAACAACATCAATCTTACACAAAATCTTCCTGAGAATAGAAAAAAAGGGAGCATTTCCCAACTTGTTTTATTAGACCAACAAAACTTTGATAGTAAGTCCTAATAAGCGCATTGTAATGTAGGTCAGAGTGTTTCATAAACATAGATACAAAATCCCAAGACGATTATTAGCAAATTGAATATAAGAAAGAAAATACATCAGGACCAAGCTGGGTTCATTCCAAGAACGCAAAGTTGATTTAATATTTGAAAGTCAATAGATGCAATTTACTACATTAATAGAACAAAGGAAGAAATAATATAAATTATCTGAATAGAAGCAGAAAAAGCATTTCACAAAATTGAACACTAATGCAAAATAAAAACCTCTTGCAAACTACAAATAAAAGTACACTTCCTTAACTAGGTGAAGGGTAGCTACAAAAATCCTACAGAAACTGTACCTTGAAATCAAGAGCAAGATAAGAATGCCCGCTTTATTACTTCAATTCAACATTATACTGAAGGTCCTAGCCAAGATCCTATAATAAATGCAATAATGTAATAAAAAGGAATCAAACATAAAAGAATTGAAAGACAAGAAATAGAACTGTCAGTTTTTACAGATGATGTGATTTGTATCCATACCCAAGAAATCTTCATATAAATTATAAATAAGTTAGTTTAGTAAGATTGCTAAATATAATTATTTATATTTTTATATACCAGTCATAGTTAGCAAATAAAATTTTTTTCAAATATCATTTACAAAAGCATCAAAACAATCAAATACCTAGGACTAAATATAATAAAATCTGTTCAAGACCTACATTCTGAAACTTATAAAATGTTCCTGAGAGAAATTTAAGAAATCCTAAATAAATTGAAGCATATGCCAACTTTCATGAACCAGAAGATCAATTTTATAAAGATGTAAATCTCCTCAAACTGATCTACAAGTTTAATGCAATGCCAATCTAAATTCCCGTAGGTCATTTCCTTAAAAATTGATAAGCCAATTCTAAATTTTATATGAAAATACAAAAGGTCAAGAATAGCCCCTTGAAAAATTGGAAAGAAGATCAAATTTAGAAAACTTAGATTATCAGACATACTCTGGTAATAAAGACTATGTAATGTTTGCACAAGGATATACAAATAAACTGAAGGAACATAATTGAGAGCACAGAAGTAGATCTATACATTTATGGATAATTTATTGACAATAAAAGTGGCAAAGTAGAGCAGAGGGGAAGGCATTCTCTTTTCAGTAAAAGGAGCCAAGACAATGAAATATCCATACAGAAGAAAATCCTGCTTGACTCTTACACCACATACAAAAATCAATTCCAGGTGGATTCTAGTTTTAATGTAAAAGGTAAAGTTTCCAGAAGATAAAATATGAAAATATTGTTATGGCCTTGAAAGAAGAAACTATTTCTTAAACAGAACACCGAGAGTAATAACCATAAAGGAAAAAATTACTATATTAGACTACATTGAATCTCTGATTCATCAAAAGATACCATTAAGGGAGTGAGTGAAGAGGCCAGCCACCGAATAGAAGAAATTTGCAATATAGAAAACCAACAAACGACTTAGTCCAGACTGCATAGACCTCCTACCAATCAATAAGAAAATCTCAGAAAAAACAGTAGAACAATACACAAAAGACTTAGACAGGAAGCTTACAAAAGTCGATGACCAAATGGCCTAAGGAAAGGTCCTCAGTAGGGAAGATGCATATTGAATCCACAACGAGGTTGTGTTATGAATGCACCAGACTGGCCAAGTCTTTAAACTATAGTCAGTAAATTCTAAGTGTTAGGTGAGATGTGGAGCAACGGGAACTCTCACACACTGCTGGTGTGAGTGAAAATAAATATAACCCCTTTGCAAAAAATGTTTGGCAATATCTACTAAAGCTGAACGTATTCAAAGACTATGAAGCAGAAATTGCACTCCTGGGAATATGTCCAACAGAGGTACATGCTTAGTTTCAACAAACTATATGTTCAAACCTGTTCATGGCAGTACTATTATTAATAGCCCCAAACTGCCAACTCAATTTGTCAATCAATTGTAAAATGGATGTACTGTGTTGTATTTTAAAATGGAATATTATACAGCAACATGGATGGACTTAGAGAATATCATACTAAGTGTTCTGACAGAGAAAGACAAATATCATATGATATCCCTTATATGTGAAATCTAAAATAATGATACAAATTAACTCATTTACAAAGCAGAAATAGAGTCATAGATGTAGAAAACAAATTTATGGTTACCGGGGGGAAAGGGAGGGAAGAGGGATAAATTGGGAGATTGGGATTGTATATGTCAATGTATACTACTATATATAAAATAGGTAACTAATAAGGACCTACTGTATAGCACAGGGAACTCTTCTCTGTAATGTCCTATATGGGAAAAGAATCTAAAAAAGAGTGGATATATGTATATGTATAACTGACTCACTTTGCTGTACAGGAGAAACTAACACAGCATCATAAATCAATTCTACTCCAATAAAAATTAAACAAAAAGTAAAATGGAATATTATACAGCAGTGAAAATGAATGAACTACAACTATACCAATAATGTGGATGAATCTTACAAACATGATGTTGAGCCAAACAAGACAAATGGGTCAAAACAGATATATGACTCCCTTTGTAAACATACAAAAATAGGCAAAACTAATCTATGATATGTGAAGTCAGGTTAGCAATTACCTTTTGGGAAGGGGGAGAGAGGAAGGAGTGACTGAAAGGAGACCCAGGATGGGGTTTGGGATGCTGCTAACATTCTACTATGATCTAGGTGGTGACTATATGGGTGCAATCACTTTGTGATCTCCAACTGAGCAGTCCATCGATTATTTGTGCACTTTTGTGTATGTATATTATGCTTCAACAAAAATGTTGCTTAAAAAGTTGCTTTGCCAGCACGGGACAGATGGCTCTCCTCTGCCTTCAGATGTGCATCTTGAGACAAGCATGACGTCACTCAGCAGCAATCCAGCCTGGAATGCGACCATGAATCTAACCTTGGGGAAATGTCACTCAGACCCCAAATGAGGAACAATCTACTAAAAAGGGGGAGGAAGGATTATATTATTAAAAAATATCAGTGTCATGCAAGACAAAGAAGGCTGAGGAAATGTTCCAGATCAAAGGAGACCAAGGAGACACAATGGCTAAATGCAATCCCTGATCCTACACAAAAAGAGTCCAATTATGAAAGGTATGAGGTCAACTGAGAGAGAGAGAGAAAGGGAGGGAGGGAGGGAGAGAGAGAGAGAAGAGCCAATAGATGGCAAATGGGACAAGTATCAACAACAGGTAAATCCAGGTCAAGTATATTAATTGTGTTTTATATACCATTCTTTTTTTACTATATACTATTCTCTGTTTTTTGGGGGGGCTGTGCCGCCTGGCGTGCGGGATCTTAGTTCCCTGATCAGGGATCAAAACCGTGACCCCTACAGTGGAGGTGCCGAGTGCTAACCACTGGACTGCCAGGGAATTCCCTATATGCTATTCTTATTCTTGCATATTTTCTCCAAATTCAAAGTCGTTTCCAAATAAAAAGTTTTCAAAATACATTGGCTTATTGGACAACTTCACTGCACTGATGCTAGTTGACATGGTTTCTGAGTTTACAAGTATTATGAATAAATCAACGACTGAACATCCTGCACAGCCCATTCTATTCCATTTATGTTACTGAGAAATACGCCAATCCCAGCCATACAGCTAAAGTTAATGAAAAAATTGTCCCCAGTAACCCTGTCAGACTCCTGCCAGGAGAATTAGCAACGATTCGCGAGTCATTTTTAATATCCCTTAAGTCTGAGAAAATGTAATGTCTGGGACACTTGAGTAGCTTTTCACACCACTTATTAATTCAATTATTGAGCAGCTGCTACGTATATGCCAAGCCCAGTTTTAGGCACCAAGTGTACTGCTGAAAAGTAGAGAGAATATATGCTACCTGAAGTCCAAAAGGGAACCTAAGAATGTAACAATATAAGAACAATAAAATGCAGCCAGTATTTAATTTACAAATGCTTATCGACTGAATTCCAGCACAATGCAAAAGGTTCCAAGTGACAATTAAATACAAAGACAGTAGTGTTCTAAAAGTTTTGTTTCCCTAACTCTTACGGATCCAGAATTACCGTGCTAAGGAAGCATGTGTGTTGTCATTGTTGCTTTCCACCAGTATGTTCAGAACTACCCCATCACCATAGCTTCCCATGGAGTCCATACCAAAGAGAACAGAAAGAATAGGAGCAATCATTTATTGAGCAACTATTATGGACCAGGTAGTTAAAACAGTATCCCGTGTTGTGAGATAAATTGTGTTCCCACCAAAAGATATGTTGAATTACTAACCCCTGAACTGTGAATGTGATTTTATTTGGCAAATAGGATCTTTGCAAACATAATCAAGCCAAGGTAAAGTCATACTGGATTAGGGTGGCCCCAACCCAGTGACTGGTGTTTTTTTTTTTTTTTCTTTCCTGGATCTATACCCAGGAGTGGAATTGCTGTGTTATATGGTAGTTCAATTTTTATTTACTTTTCTATTTTATTATTATTATTTTTTATTAAACATCTTTATTGGAGTATAATTGCTTTACAATGGTGTGTTCGTTTCTGCTTTATAACAAAGTGAATCAGTTATACATATACATATGTTCCCATATCTCTTCCCTCTTGCCTCTCCCTCCCTCCCACTCTCCCTATCCCACCCCTCTAGGTGGTCACAAAGCACCGAGCTGATCTCCCTGTGCTATGCGGCTGCTTCCCACTAGCTATCTATTTTACGTTTGGTAGCGTATATATGTCCATGCCACTCTTTCACTTTGTCCCAGCTTACCCTTCCCCCTCCCCGTATCCTCAAGTCCATTCTCTAGTAGGTCTGTGTGACTGGTGTTTTTATAGGAGAAAGGATAGGGAGATTGAACACAGAGACACAGAGACATACAGAAAGGGGAGAAGAGAATGCCATTTGATGTCAGAGGCAGAGATCAGAGTGACGCAGCTGCAGGCCAGAGGAGGCCAAGGCTTGATGGCAACCGCTAGAAGCTAGGAAGAGGCAAGGGAGAATTCTTCCTTAGAGCCTTCAGAGGGAGCCTGGCCTTGCCTACACCTTAATTTTTAACTCCAAACCTCTAGAACTGTGAGAGAATAATTTCTGTTATTTTAAGCCACCCGTTTGGTGGTACTTTGCTAATGCAGCCCCAGGAAACGAATACAACCCTGCTTTATAATTGAGGACATTGGAGCTCAAAGATCTTATGCAAGTTGCTCAGGATCATACAACTAGTAATTAGCAGAAACAAAAGTCCAAGCAAAGCTGTCTGGCTCCCAAGCCCATCCTGCCAATTGCTATCTCCAACCTTGCCTACTCTCCTGAATCATACCTGTAATATAATCATACCTGTAATGTCTACTTTATATTGTCATTTGCATGATGATAGGCATCTCTTCCATGCCGTGCTCTGGGACAATGTCTTGGAGATTAGTCTTTTCCTGCCTTCAGACTTGGACTGAAACTTAGGCCACAGGACCTCTCGGTTCTCCAGCCAGCTAAGTGTAGATCTTGGCACTTCTCAGCCTCCATAATCATGTGACTTAATTCTAGAATAGAATAGAATAGATAGACATCCTACATCCTATTGGTTCTGTTTCTCTGAAGCTTGCTTCAGTGACTGCAGGGACTCTCTGGAAGGCAGCCAAAGTGGCATTGGCTGCTGTCCAGTGGAAGTGTCCAGTGACAGGGATGGTAGCACGAGCGCTAGAAATGTCAGTGTCCAGCTGCTGTCCCTTGCTCTTGTCCCTTTTCCACATATGTCCTTGACAATCCTGTGGGCTACCTAAGTTCCTTTCAATAAATTCCTTTTCTGGTAAAATCGTCCAATCCGTCTCTGTTACTTACTGTTACTTACAAAGGGACTTGTAAACGTGTCTGATAAAACCCGGTCGTTTCCTGCTTATCCAGTTTCATCACATATCACCTCTCCACTAGGTCCCTACACCTCATCGCTCCGGGTCTCTTTCTCCAAACTCTTCCCACCTTGAGTCTTTGGTGCTCGCCTTTCCCCGGGTGTACATGGAGGCTCCTTTGTGTTATTAAAGATTCAGCTCAATGGATCCCTTTCAGGGAGAACTTTCCTGATTGTACGATTTAAAGCGAACACTTCCCCACCAAGATGCGTTTACTAATTACTCTCTTTTATTTTCTATATTGCACTTGTAACTACCTACAAGTTTTATTAGTCATGCTTTTACTCGTTCATGGTCTACCTCACCCATTCGAATTTATCCCAGCAGAGCAGGGAGCCCCTCTCCCTTCGGTCCTGTCAGTGCTGCCTCCTTAGAGCCTGGAATGGTGTTAGGCACATGACCAATGTGCAGGAATCGTTTGCAGAATAGAGAAAAGGGAGGCCCCTCAAGGGAGATGCCCAGGCCAGACTTCTCGGTGGGAAGGGATCACTCTTCAAGCTTGAGCATTAATTTCTGAGTGCAGTAAACTCGTGAATTGTGTCTTTCTGTGGAGCCAGGCTTTGTCCCCCTCGGGGTGTCAGCAGGGCTGGTTCTGTCCATGTTGATTGCTGCCATTTAAACCCTGAAAACTGCTAGAGTGTTTGACAGTAAAAAGTTAGCAGGCCAAAAGCCGTGATCACCCCAAGCTACAAATGTCATCAAGAGAGCCCTGGCTGTGCTGGCAAGAAAGGGCACCCAGGGCTACTTTTCCCTGAGAGGCAACAATAACAGCAACAAAAAAGATTTATTTCTTTGCTCTGGTCTGCCTTCATTCTATTCTGATGCCGCTTGCTAGAGGAAGAGGGACGGACGAAGAGCAGAGGAGGGTCTGGTTTTCCATGCTTTGGAGAATGTTTGTAGGGCCAGCTGGGCTGGGATGGGTAGGGGCAGGAAGACCAGGGATACAGGGAGAAGGGTGAAAAGAGCAGATATCTGAGGGCTGAAGGGAGTTGAAGGGAAGGAGAGGAGGGAGCAGAGAGAAAAATCAGACAGAGGGAAGGAAAAGAGGATGGAGCAAGGGAAAAAGAGAAGGAAGGGAGGTGAAGGAGGAAAGAAAAGGAAAGGGAGAGCTGGGGAAGAGAATGAGGCTGGGGAAGGGAAGGCAAATTCAGGGAACTGTGGATTCTGGGCCAGGTATTTTTGTGTTTTTTGTTTGTTTTTTTGGTACGCGGGCCTCACCCGTTGCGGAGCACAGGCTCCGGACGCGCAGGCTCAGCTGCCATGGCTCACGGGCCTAGCCGCTACGCGGCATGTGGGATCTTCCCAGACGGGGTCACGAACCCGTGTCCCTTGCATTGCCAGGTGGACTCTCAACCACTGCGCCACCAGGGAAGCCCATGTTTGTTTGTTTTTGAATGCTGATAAGAGCAAGTTCCCTCTGGGAGTTACTGAAAGGAACTCCTGTGTTTTTAATCTGGATCCCATCTTCCCCTCCTTTCTCTACCCTAACAACTCCTGTTCAGTACCCACGGTCATCAGCACTGACCCACTGACTGCGTGCCAAACATTGATTTGAGGACCTCCCCTGTGTTGACATTTAATCCTCATAGCAACTCTGTGAGGTGAAGTCAGTACTATTAGCCCCATTGTTTTTCAAATGAGAAAACTGAGACACAGAGGGGTTATGTAACTTGCCAGAAGTCTCACGTCTGATGAACTGAAGGAGCTGGGATTCAATTCTAAGCAAGTCCACCTTCTCAAACACCCCCTCATTCAGTACATATTTACTGAGGAGCTACTATATTCCACGTACCATGATTCCCCTTCCAATTCCCCAGGCAAAGCTAACTGAGCCCTTCTCTGTGCTCCCAAGGCACTGTGTGTACCCTGATCCCCTGGTAATGGGTTGTACACGTGTGATCCATCTCCTCCAGGAGCCCAGACGTTTCTTGAAGGCACCATCCATGCTTTGTTTTTTTTGTTTGTTTGTTTGTTTTTGTGGTACACGGGCCTCTCACCGTTGTGGCCTCTCCCGTTGCGGAGCACAGGCTCCGGACGCGCAGGCTCAGCGACCATGGCTCACGGGCCCAGCCGCTCCGCGGCATGTGGGATCTTCCCGGACCGGGGCACGAACCCGTGTCCCCTGCATCGGCAGGCGGACTCTCAACCACTGCGCCACCAGGGATGCCCAAGCTTTGTTTATCCCTGTATGCCTGGCACCCAGTCCTGAGCCTCCCACGGGGGAGGTCCTCGGAAAATGTTTGTTGGATAATTGGGAGTCAATGATTGATTAATTAATATCACCTGCTGTGACTTTGAAGCTAGTGCCTCCGGCTCTAGAATGGCAGGCTTCACTTGGCTAGTAGGGAAACGCCAAAGCAGCAGCTAAGGTAGCCAAGAGAGAAAGCTGACAGTTGCCTGTCTGAGACCGGATTCATCGACTTCAAACCTGCGCAGCCCAAGGTAAGATTGGGGATGAGGGTGAGGCCAACAAGGGAGAGCGATGGGATCGCCAAAGCCAGGCTAGGAGGCACTTTGCCAAAACTTATGTTTCCCAGGAAGCCGTGCACATCCCAGAGGGTTCAGTCCTGACATTGTGTGTCTGGGTTCTGAAGCCATGGCTGGGGCTGTACCTGTTATTTGCTTACATCTAAGAGAGGGCCTGGTGGGACAACACACAAAAGAAAAGTCATTGCCCCTTCTTAGCAGATTCTGCTGCATTCACAGAATCACAGACCCCAGAGATCAACCAAGCCAGTGGTTTTTACAACCTTTTTCTTGCTTTGGGTAGCAGACATCTTTCTTCTAACCAGATATACGGACCAGATAAACGTCAGGTAGTTCTGGTTAAACCAAGGGTGGGAACTCAAAGTGCCCCCCACTCCCATCCTCCTGTTTACTGAGTATTTTGGAAATCGCTGATACATTGTGACCATCTCATTTCAAAGATGGTGAATCCAACCCTCCCTGCCCCCCCCCACACACAGAGTTTAAACGACCCAGCAGAAGGCACCTGGGTGCTGAGCAGCCTTTGGTGGGATTGGGATTTGACAGATCTGAAGAAGTTTCCTCCATTATGTCCTGCTTCTTTTGTAATCAATACAAGTCCACTAAAAACAATGATGGGGACGGTGCTGTGTGCTATCGAGCATGTGGTTGGCAGGGCACACTCTGGAGCCCACAGCTGATGTGCTGCTGCTTGTTGGGACCAGCCGATTAGACAAATAGTGAAGCCCTGAGTTATATTCTGTGTACTTGCAAAACACCTGACAGGTCAAAAAACTCTTTTTCAGATGTGGCAGTATAATTCGTTAGAAGGTTAATTTGTGTGACAGGCAGAAGCTGCTGGAAGAAAACATCCCCTCCCTTTTGGAGCCTTCATTTTTTAAAGCCTAGATTCATAGAAGGCATTATGCTAGGTTTTCCCTGAAAGGGTGGGGAGGCAAGCGGGGACCTGCCAGGGAGGCTGGGGACGTATGTGGGGAGACTGTCTGAGACCCACAGGGTGGAGGAAATGGAAAGCCAGGCCCTCCAGGTGTCTAGACCCTCAGCCAAGGCTGCTCCAGGAAGACCATGAATTGAGCACTGTCTTGCCAACACTTAACCTGGATTATCTCATTTAATTCTACAAACAGCCAGTGAGCTAGGAGCTGTTCTTATGTCTATATAATAAATGAGGCAACCGAGGCTCAGAGAAATTACATGACTCACCTGAAGCCTTAAAGCTAATAAATGGCAGAGCCGGGATTAACATTCAGGTCTTCTCAACTCCAAACGCCAAACATTACTCACAATAATGTTCTTTTTACAATTTCCTTAATCTATGGTGGAAGCTGATGGAATATCCCAAAGTGTGATTCAGCAATGGTACAATATAGTCTCGTGCATGCACGTAACCTTCTTGTGTTCATGGATGGAACTTGCATTTCCTCGGGGAGGAGAGATGAACTGATTGTTCTTTAGACAATTGTGCATAAGCACTGTTTCCGTCGACTAGGATTTTGATGGATTCAGAACGTCAGGGAGTTGGAGGTTATATGGCCTGAAAGTACCTGGCATGCAGTTGTTTTCATCGTCGGTTAAGAGCGAGCTAAAGCTTTACTCATCAGCCCAGACAGGGGCAAGGATTGACATTCTTGGGGGTAGGGGACTTGGAATCATTGGAGAACAGTTCAAAGAGAAAGTGATAGCCCATTGTTGTCTGAGCAGTGAATATCTAACGTAACCCTGGTGTGGTCTGGCTTTATTTTTTTTTTGCGGTATGCGGGCCTCTCACTGTTGTGGCCTCACCCGTCGTGGAGCACAGGCTCCGGATGTGCAGGCCCAGCGGCCATGGCTCCGCGGCACGTGGGATCTTCCCGGACCGGGGCACGAACCCGTGTCCCCTACATCGGCAGGCGGACTCACAACCAGTGTGCCACCAGGGAAGCTCCAGTCTGGCTTTATTTTAATCATAGGCAAATGAACTGTAGATGCATGTGTAATTGGAAAATAACTCCTTCTCTTCCAATTTCCTTTAGACATCCGAGAAAAGCTAATAATCTTCCTTTTAAAATTCACTGAATAGAAATCAATCCAGGCACACTAATATACCTTCTACTTTCTCAGCCCTTTTTTCCTTACTGAAGGATATTATACTTTCAGATTTAATTAACCTTTAATGAGCACACGCACCTTCCCTGGCACTGCTCTAGGCCTTCACATGTGGATTATCTTTATCTAATAAACGGACTAAAATCTATTATCACATACTTCCCCCTGACTCTGCTTTTAACCCAAACAAACAAATGCATTCCAACCTCTACGTTTGTTAGAAGTGGGCCCCAAATATAAGGTCTTAAACTTCCAGTAGCTAATGTGATGTTTCTTACCTGAAAATGCCAGGCTTTTGGTATGTCCATGCAATGCGAAATTATAAGTTTCATTTACATGTAGTGATCTGGAGTGGAAATTAAAAATGTAAGTTGCAGAATATATAATAATCCCATTCCTTTAAAGAACAAGAAATATACATACAGAGAGAGAGATGAGAGACAGATAGATGATAGAGGTAGAGATATATTTGTATGAAATAGAAAGTTATGAAGGAACCATATCAGAGTTAACATTGATTACCAAAGAGAGAGTAACAGTTAATTTGAAAACAACAGCCTTTGTGCTGCAGAAGACTGGAAAACTTGCAGACAAGGAAGGTGTACTTCCTCCAGTATCTTTCCGTTGAGTCGAAAGAGGAGTCTCTGTTTAATGGCTGGGAAATGCTCCCCAAGTGCCCTCGGACAGGAAATCTTCCAGCAGGAGGAGACATCGTCAGCCAGTACAGAGTTGGGACGGGATTTTTAAGCTGCTAGACTGCAGGGAACTTTCAGGGGTTTCTCAAATGTGGTCTGTGATGGACTAGAGAGTCTGGGGGCTTGCTGTGGGAAAGGGAGGGTAAGAGCCTGCCAGGCGGGCCCCTGGGACCCCATTGCCACTGAATGTTTTGCTTACTGGGATTTCCATCTAACTGGGGATTCAGCAGCGACCCCAGCAAAAGAAATTGTAAATTTCTGATTCTATTGAGAAGGACTTTGGAGTCAAACAAAATTTGCTTACACTCCCGGAGTCTTAGTTTCCTCACTCGTGTAATGCAGATGAAGTCCTACCTCCTAGGGCTGTTGCGAGGATAAGATGAAATAATGCAAGTTAAGTGCCTAGTGCTTGATAAATGGTTATGTGAAAGGAAAAAGGCTCACCTGAGTGGTAAACAGAGGCATGGGTAGGGCAAGTGACGGGCTTGGAATACCTTCCATGGTACAATTATCTTCAACTTTTCCTGTCACCTTTAGACATTATTCATTTCAGAGACCTGGGTTAACCTGGACCTGTGGTTGTCACCCACACATGCTGTGTGCACCTGGGGACTTCCGCCCTCACTGTCTGTTTAAAAAAGCCATCTCGTTTTGCAAGGTCAGATATCTAAGTCCTGGTCATCCTGGGAGGAAGGAAGGGCAATAGAGACCCACAAAGTCCAGTAAGTAAGTATCATGGTGGAGAAGACCTCTTCTTGTATGTGATGCCAGGAAAAAATGTGAAGCTTTTACTGAATGAGGCTAACCCAGGTAGTCTGACTTGATTATAATAGGACAATAGAGGCAGTGTGACACAGTGGTTCAGAATCTAAACTCTGATGCTAGACTCCCTGGATTCAAATCCTGCTTTGGCAATTTACTAGCTAATGAGCTTGGTCAAGCTCCTTGATCTCTCTATGCCTTTGTTTCCCCATCTATAAAATATTACATATGGTCATTGTGAGGATCAGATTAGTTAATGTACGTAAAGCACTTAGAACATAATTAGAGCTATATAAGGGTGCTGTATGGGTTAGCACATATACTGCATTCCCCATACCAATGTCTAGGCAGACATAACTAATCAACAGCAGCATTCTTTTTCACTCAACCTGTTTGAAGTTCCTAGATCCTTCTCAACAGTCGCTCCAAGTAGTTGTTGATTGATTAGCTCACCCAATAAAAACTGTTTTCACATCCTAGTCAACTGGAATATTTGGATATAAGCAGTGGAGAAAGGCAGTTTACCCATACCAGTTTTCTAGACCACACACTTCCCAAGGATAAAGCATACCCTGATTAGCGGCAAATGATACCATTTAAGGGATGTTTGGCCTTTAGGCCCAGGAGCCTGTTGTGTCAACACAAGTGTTTTCAGCTGCCCTAGAATACATTCTGAGACAAGCAACCACGACAAGAGTGCTTGCCTGTCCTCATTCTTCATTACCTATAGAACAAGAGCAGCTGCTAAGCCACAGACCACAAAGAAAAAGTCAGTCTCACAAAATACACCAGGGTCCTGCTGATGTGCCCGGAAAAGCATGCACACTTCAAAGCCAACCACGGATGGACGGACAGAGACATCTAGGCGAGCCACTTGAGAACATTTATTTCAATTAGGAGCCTTTACCCTGAGGACCCAGCCCTTGCGAGGTTAAACCCCTCATCGAACCCACATCATAAAAGCTGCATTTAAGCAACAAAAGTGGAATCAACAGTGAAGGAGACATATAGGCGACAGCTTAATTTATAAGCAACAATAACAACTGTTGAAGCAAAGGCAAGGTGGTATGTTCGCCTACACTCTCACTGATCTGCAATTCTTGATTTGCCCTTTCTCCAGTGCCTCTCTCTACACTTCAGACCCCAGCCCCTCCTGCAAACCCAACATTTTGTTTTTCTCCCAAGGCTCGAATGAACAAGACTGTTCTTTGAAATATAAAGGCAAAAATGTTCTTGAATGATATGAGGAAGGTCCCACGGTACATAAGGGAGGGGGCAGATCATGAACCTGGGAAATCAACAGATGATTCTGGAGCCTCACATTAACTTCGACTTCAACCACCATTCTCACCAACATTTAGAGGAGCTGGTAATAGGGAGCAAAATGGTTGATTTGCTTTCTCTACATTTTCTTGTATTTTTGAAGGTGAACTGAAATGGCTAAAACATCATCCAGAACCCAGAGAAAGACCATAAGGAGCTTGCCTATATACCAACTAGTTTATAGTGATTAGAGGTCAAACAAACTAGAGCTTGCCTCTCAACTCCACTGCTCATGGCTGTGAGGTTTAGGGCGAGACAGCGAGCCTCTCAGAGGCAGTTTTCTCACCTTGAGACGGAGATAAATCATACCTACCTCCTAGTGTTATTCTGAAGCTTAAATAAGGTAAAATGTGTAAAACATCTGTTGGAGGACAGGGAGAAGAAAAAATGCCCATCGAAATGAGAAATTATCTTGAGACCGAAAAATGAGACAGGCAGCTCCATTCAATCCACGGATCAGTTTATCATAGGGTAACGTACTCAGGGGGTGGATTGGGCAGACAATGATCTAGAAGTATTTGCAGCTGCACTCCACACTGCCGAGGGGCCACTGGGATACTTTTATAGATAACCTAGGGTATGGGGGTACGTGCTTGGAAACAGGGAGTGCATTCCTAAGTCAAGATTTATGAATGGGTAACTAGTCTCACCGGTGCCGGGAATACATCAACAAAGGATTTCATCATGGTTTGGAGACTACCAGAGCATAGAGGCCACCTGGTTGTAATGATTAGTAAAGGATATCTATTAACTACAAAGCCCTTAACAATGAAGAAGTGATTTACCGCACAGCATAATCCTGGGTAGGGACAGTGGAAGAACAGGAGGAACTGTGTGGGCCCAAGATGGCATCAGTAATGCTAACAGTCATACAACATCCGATGTAGGTCCAGGTAAAGAGTAGGCGTTCGACAACCGGTAGCCATCATCATTATCTTCATCACCATTGTCATCATCGTCACTGATAATATCCAAACAAGGCAACCTATCAATTGTCACTTTTATATGACCGAAACATCTAATCTAGAAAGATCCCAGAGACATAAATGACTGCATGCGTGTGCTGTGAGCGCCAAAGATGTGCTGTCATCTTACAAGGCAAGAATTATTGAAAATTAATTCATTTAAATTATTTGAATACTCATTAACTGCAAACAAGCATGAGATAAAATTTTGGGATAATGTTCTAAAACTGTATCATGGGGATGGTTGCACAGCTCTATAAATTTAATAAAATCACTGAATTGTACACTTACAATGAGTGGATTTCATGGTATGTTAATTATACCTCAATAAAGGTGCTAAAAAAAAAGTCTCCCTAGGCAGGCGCTGAAGGGGGATTCAGATAACAGGAAGAACAGAAATTACCTTGCATGCAGCATGGAAAGACAAAAAGAAGGAAAATATGAAAGATTAAGAGACATGGAGGGCAGAGTGAGGGGTTCTAAGATGCAATGAATTGGAATCCTAGATGGAGAACTGAAACAGGATGGGCAGGGGCAATTTTAAAAGGGCTAAGGATTTGCCAGCATCAGTGAAAAACACCAATCCATAGATTCAGAGTCCAAAGAATCTCGAATGAGATAAACAGAAAGAAATTCGAGCTTAGATATATAATAGTGAAACCAAAGACAGAATGTTAGAAGCAGTAAAGAAAAAAAGATAACTATCTTCAAAAGAACAATAGACTGACCTGGCTTCTCAACAACAACAATGGAAACCAGAAGAAAGCATGGAAGTAAGCATGCTGAAGTTGCCAACCTTGAGTTTTATATCCGGTGAATATATCTTTCAAGAATGACGGTGAAGTAATTTAGACAGCAAAAACAAGATTTCCCACCTACAGACCTTCACTAAAATAAAGTTCCTCCTCTGTGTTTTACAATCACTTTAACTCTTCATTTCTTCCACATGCTGGACCTTGAATATTCCCAAAATCTAGACAAGGGTTATTAGATTTAGCAAACAAAATACAGGACACCCAGTTAAATTTGAGTTTCAGATAAACAACAAATACATCTTTAGCATCTATGTGTCGCCAATATTGTATGGGATATTTAACTGGGTGTCCTCTGTTTTATCTGGCAACACTAGTACATACAAGGGGAGAAATGTTAGAGACAGAACTGGAATCGTCTGTTTGTAGGTGATGGCCACATCCCAGGGATGAGATGAAACAGACTAGGGCTTGATGGGAGATGTCAGATGAAAAGACATGAAGGGCCAGACTCCGTGCAACTCTGACCTTTGAAGGGCTGATGGAGGAAAACAGAGAGGAGGAGAACCAGTGAGGGCAGGCCAGGGGGCAAGTTCCAAGGAGAAGCATAAAACTTCATTCATTCAACAAGTATTGAGTGTCTGCTACAGACCAGGTACTGTTCTAGGCACTGTTCTAAATAATCATATAATTGAAAAGAGTGTTCTGCAATCGGCACAATGAAACGTAGTGATCATTTAAGGGTTACGGGTAAGTCTCTCCTTAGGCTAACTCCAATTGCGAAGTACAGGCTTCCTGGAGAAAGCTGAGACTTCTAAGGCATCTCCATGGGAAAGAGTGCTGTGTTACATGAGTGATGTCTGCACGGACATGGATAGGGAGGTGCCAGCATGGGAAGACCAGGTACTTGCCAACACGGAGGTGCAGAGACTTCACATACCACTAAGCAAACTTGGGCAAGTCTTTACCTCCTGCAAACTCGTGAGCAATTTAACCTCTGGAGTGTCTAATTTTAACAAGTGAATGATAACCCGAGAAACTAGTGACCCACCACATATAGGTATTTTATGTTAATTAATTTTAACACTGACTATAGTATCGGTGGGGAGCAGATGACACAAAAAATCAAAATAACAGGCAGAACAGATTGGTAAGAGCAATAAAAATGATGGGTACCAAATGTCATGGGGATTCAAAGGCAACTTCCAACTGAGTTTATTTCCCTGGTCTTGAAGGGTGGGGGGCTTGTTGGGAGAGAAGAGACAACGTAAAGTCAGAATGGATGGAAGCAGAAGAGTGGGGCATATTTATGAGTCGAGGGTAACATGAGAGAAGCGTGGAGAGAAGGCTGGAGCAAGAATAGAGAGCCTTGAATTCCTGGCTAAAAAGTTGGGATTTTAATAAAACACAGAAATCTCTATAGCAAAGTCAATTTTCACCAGCAAACTAGTATGGTACTGTTTGCATTTTAGAGAAAGACAACAGGTAGAAGCACATTTTTGACTGTAGAGTTCTATGCGGGGTAACCGGGAGCATCTTATTCCTTCCTAACGAGCCTAATCAGCCATGACGAAGGTCACCATTTTTTTTTTTTTTTTTTTTTGCGGTACGCGGGCCTCTCACTGTTGTGGCCTCTCCCGCTGCAGAGCACAGGCTCCAGACGCGCAGGCTCAGCGGCCATGGCTCACGGGCCCAGCCGCTCCACGGTATGTGGGATCCTCCCAGACCGGGGCACGAACCCGTGTCCCCTGCATCGTCAGGGGGACTCTCAACCACTGCGCCACCAGGGAAGCCCAAAAGTCACCGTTTTTGAATGCTATTTATGTAATAGGCATATGAACAAGGTGGTCTGACAGCTTCATTTTAGTACATTGAGGCAGTTACCACGGTTTTGGAAAATGAGATTTCAGGAGTTCATCTGCCCAATGTCACAGAGCAGTAAGGGGTCGAGACAAGGCTGGCACCTTGGAACCCAGTGAGAGACTGGACACCAAGCATGTACTTTGTGATTAAAAGCTGGGCCAGTGAAGGTAACAGCTACATTAATAATATAAGGGCCAGGGACTGCTTCTAACTTGATTACACACACATGAAAAAGTCTAAATGACAATGAAACCATTCATAAAGGATTTCTTTGTTTTGTGGTCAATTAGCATTCATTCCTGTCAGTAATCATATAATGGAAAAACGCTCGACTGAAATGTGGGTCTGTTTTTCATTGATATTGATGTTTCTGGCCACACCATTCCCTCCTGATTTTAAAAGGATTCTTCTTCATTACAGTTCACCGTTCACCCCTTTTCCCTCTCCTTCCAGGAGTTACTTCTGTAGATGTAGATGCCATGTCAAAAAAGAAAATAAAACTCATGGTGTTTTGTGTGCTTAACTCATTTTTAATAGGATTTTGTGGTTCGGGGTGATTCTTTGTTTTAAGCTGGAGTAACACTCAGGCTCTATGCAGGTTCCAACGGTCTGGACAGTCCCTGCAGATCACAAAGGTTGCTCCAGCCACAGGACAGTACCGAATTAAAAGGCACAAGTCACCTCCCTCCAAGCAAGTGATAGAACTTCACTTTGTTCCAGAAGCAAGTGAGAATAAAGATGAAAGGGTGGAACATGAACATGTCAGAAGGGATGTTAAAAATCCAAGCCAACGAGAATATACACACCACGTTCTTGGGATTCCTCATGTCAACCTTGTGAATTACTTTACTGTTCATATTAATTTTTAGACAATCTCTTTTAGGAAGAAACATGCCAGTTATATTAGATTGAACCACATAAAACTGCTGCTAACCAGGATGGTCATTTCACATGAATCACCTACTAATCATCATAGCAAAGTGTTCTACATTTATTTCTCAATGTAAATGGAGACCTTGGGCTGTGGAGATAAAATGAGAAAATACAGCACATACAAATTCTTAACAGTTGTCTGTTGAATCTTTAAGTATATAAATCCTAGCAATCTGGTAGCCTCGCATGTATCTTATGCATACTAGGTACAAACCATTCTCATGTCAGGGTGAATGCACTTTATCACTTTCAAGTTTAATTTCCCTGAGTTTGAAATAATTAAAAATTCCACTTGATTTATATATTTACACTTTTATTAGAATTCTTCAGAACTGTGAACAACTGGACAACATTACAGAGAAAAAACATATAGAACATCAACGTCCTTTAAACTTGCACCGCTTACATATTTACACATAAAGTTACTTACTGTATATATAAAAAATATTTTCAAGGACTCATGGGCTTGGGAATATTCAAAAGACATTATTGCTACATTTCAATATTTACCCAAAAAAGCCACAAAATAATTTCAAACATTAAGCCACTGCCAAAGAAACATGGGATGTAAAAAAAAAAAAAAAATTATAAAAATATAAACTTTCAAGAATATCCAAGACAAAACTCTCAGTGAAGTGCCCCTGAAGTACCTAGACATCTACAATTAACAACCATTTTTCTTACTATAATCAAAGTCAATAGAAACACAAAGGAAATTTTCAAAGTATGGCAAACAGCGACAACTTCTTACGTGACAACAAAACGCCCCAACCTGTTACCTTTGGAAAGGTGCGAGAGCATAGAACTCCAGTGCAAATGGTTACTTCCAGATAAATGGCCACAGTTCTCTAAATGAAAGCTAAGAGACCTAGGAGGAGAAAACCGTGAGGGCAGCATACCTGAATCTCACGAGACAACACACAAACCTTGCCATGTACCCATGGATCTCTTATAGTTGGGCAGGAAAAAAAAAGTTAAACTCTAACAGTAATATCCAGGCTACAGCCTAAAGTGTAAAATTTAAATATGTTTCAGTGGGAAAGTAGCATTAATAAGGTCTAAGGAACAGGTAGAGTATGTTGAGTATAAATAACAGAGTGCCTTAAGTGCAGGTGGATTGCAAATAAACAGGTACTTAAACACTCCACTTTCTATATGCCTCTATGTAAGCTTTGGTAAGCTTCTCTACACAGCTAGGTGGAGTGAAACAAGAGCTGTGCTGAAGAAGGCCAAGCGACTTCTTGGGTACTGAAGGACCCTCTTGGGCTCAAGGCAAGACTACTCCCAAAATATTTGTCTACAAGCATACACACGTGTGCACGCACACACACACACTTATATAGATACTGGCCCAGTGTCTAGGACATGTCTGTGATGGAGGCTGAATCTAAAGTTTATTTCCGGCTACAGAAGAATCCAACTGAGACAGTACTGTTTTGTCCCTTCTGCCGGAGTCATGCAGTAAATCGGTCACTTTTTCAAACGGCATCAAATCCACTGAACACAATGCCATTCTGAAGCTAGTCAGCTTGTTCTGGACAATCTCTAGAGCAAGTTCATCGGCTACAAAGGAGATCGCTGTTAAGACTGTGCTTGGCAATTATGTATTTTCTTTAAAAAAGAAAACAAAAAAAGCACTAACGGTTTCCTTCAAACTTGTCTGGCTCTTCAGCTATCCCTACACACAGCAGACTCAAGCCAGAATCGTATCCAGAAACTACATCTTGTGGGTTTCCCCCCTCAAATATGTGAATCTGTACAATTTACAGATGAGTATATACAAAATGCAGGCTGGGGAGGCCTTCTCTCCAATTCACCTCCCTAACTGTGAACTCTATTTAGAAAACAGGTCCGGACCACAAAGGCTCACACCCAACAGTCTTTATTCGTGCCTGGAAAGCATTTTTCCACGGCCTACGTCTCACTCCCAGCATGAAATACTAGATTTCTTGAGCCCAGATACTCATAGGCTTCTGCCCTTTGAATAACATTCTATTTTCCACATCAAGGGATGAGCTTTTGGTTTCTAATCTTGCTGCATCATCGTATCATTACGGATGGTTATGAGGAATGAGGGTGACTACTGCCATGTATTCAAATAAACTATCAACTATGCTTTTCAGGCAGAAATTGGAGAAGCCCTGGGAAGGACTCAGGGTGTCTATAGCCCATCCCACCCACCCTTTCTCCAAGTCTGAAGTTATTCCGTTAACGGGGGCTCGCTTGCTATTGGGAACATATGCAGCTCAATGGTAGCTGATGACAGAAATCATCGGCCACTAAAGTGTGCTCATAAAGACAGGAGTACAGTGGGGTGTCCATTACCCTGGAGTAGGATTCGAGTCGAAGGAAAACAAAATAACCATTATGAAAACCAAAAGAATGGGGGCCGTTCTTGTCGGGGAGCCCCCCCACCGACCCCCAGATGCGCATTCTACTTCAGACGTCTTCGTGGACAAGCAGAGGCTGCGTGGAGGATGTGCTGCTGCCCACCGAGTTGATCCGCACGGAACGGTCCACCGAGGGGGTCTCCCGATGGGGGCTGCAGTTCGCTAAGTTGGAATAAATCTGAGGAAAACAAGTCCGCAGTTAATACACCAGTCCCCATAACGAGCACAGCAACAAAGGGGCACGTCTGCAGCCTCAGAATCACAACTTAGGAAGACTCCTAAAGCCAGGAGGTTTACAAGACCTTAGAGCCAAGAACCAAATCATATTGACCAAAGACAAGCTTTGTTCTATCCCTCATTTTCCCCAAGGTCTGATTACCTAAGAAGTGATGGTGCAAAATGTGCTTTTCTGCTGGGACACATCTGGGAAAGAGAATGATCTAACTTTTATAAAAGGTGTATAAATCTCTACAGCCAACTCCAATCCAAAGGCTGATGTCAGTCACTAAGAAATCGGTGGTCCTTCCGGGGGTCTTCCATTGAGAACCAGGCTCTTGGGTGTGAAACGCTGTTTAATTCAAAATGTGCTTTGACACCCGGAAGAGCAAGCTTCAACCCAAAAGTATCAGTGGTATATGCTGAAGAAAGGACAGTTCTAAACACACAAACCAGAGAAAAGGCAGCTTAAAAAAATTCTGAGTCAAAGTAAGGATCACTCATTCTTCCTTAAAAGCCAAACAAATGATGGATTTGAGTTTTGATTTCCCCCCTCCTCAAATCACTGGGAGGGATCTCCCAACTTCAAACAACTCTTCATTCTCTATGGCTTGTGGCCATGACCGCTATCTGCCACATTCTGGCTATGCTTTCTTGAGCAGAAGGTTTATTTTACTGCAGCAACAAGCTGTCTTTTCTCTGATTTTATTCTAGTGCACATCACCCCAACCCTCCAAAGGCTGAATAGCCTGACACGTGAGGCAGAGCGCATGCCGACCCCATGACCAGCACTTGGGGTGGAAGAGGAAATGTGGCAAATCCTTATGGAAACATCTATGTCCACACTTCTGAGTGCCAAGCCCTCTAAACTCTTTCACCTCCTTATTTCATAGCCCTTGGCCCAGAATTGGGGGGGGTTGGGTAAAAAGAAACTGTTTCCATTGCTTTACTTTCCTACCCAAAGCCCAATTTACAGCCTAAGCCAAGGAGAGAAGGGGTGGGTAGCTTAGTCCTTACCCCCAGAGCCTGAGAAGGACACGCTTGGAACCAAGAGAGCAGAGGTCCTTTGCCCGGCTAGTACTCACATGACTGGTGCTCTCTGAAATCTGCTTCTCAATCAGCTGCACAGTCTGCTTAAATGTTGGCCTTTTCAGGGGATCAGCATCCCAGCAAGTCTTCATGATGTCATACCTGCAAGATGAGGGCCGTTTATCACTCCTCAGTGGCCTTAACTGGTCCTCAGGTGTATGCCACGCGGCAATTTCAAAAATCATTCCAGGGCTACGCAACTGGACATAGTGAATGACACGGGCATAAACGAAAACTGTGTCTAGGAGATGCTGCCCAAACTTTCTGTATATTTGGCGACAAGAGTTATGAAAGTCAGCTACAGAAATGACCTTTGACCAGGATGTCATAAAAAAGGAACCAAGCGACATTTCAAACTGTGCTAGTGAAAACCCTCAACATCTGAGCTTGTCTTTAAAAAGGAAAATAAAAGGGGAAACATTATGTGAAGGAAGAATGTCCGGGCCCTTACATTTCCGCAGGTGCGTGCTCAGGGCTGAGCATTCGGAAACCTTCCTTGATCATCTTGTAGAATTTAGAATCGACTGGCATTCCAGGGTAGGGGCTGCTTCCTGAGGCACAAACAGTTTGCAATCAGTGTAACAATATGCAAGCAGGACGCTGACAACACCTTAAAGAAGATGCTCTAAGTCTGATCAAGGAGGCTTGGGCAAGGCTCGTTTTACCTAAAGAGAACAGCTCCCACAGAAAAATCCCATAGGACCAGACATCGCTTTCAAATGTGTACACACAGTTGAAAATGCTCTCTGGTGCCATCCACTTCACAGGTAGCCGAGCCTGCAATGGAAGCATAACAGAGTCAACAATGTTAATTACGAAGCTCAAAAACAAAAACAAAAACACGGAACAGAATATATTCCTATAAATGTTGCTTCTGCTGAGAGGTGGAGGTGAGAACTTGACGGGCATCTCACGAAGGCCTTCCACCCACATAACCTCAGATGACCCCGACTGCCTCTGAAATAGGTGGATCACAAGTACAGCTGACCCTTGAACAACGAGGGTTTGAACTGCATGGGTCCACTTACACATGAATATGTTTCAATAATAATTTCTACACGGTCTGCGGTGAGTCGAATCCAAGAATGCAGAGGAACCGTGGATACGGAGGGCTGGTTCTAATTTATACTGAGATTCGTCCCTGCATTGTTCAACTGTATACTATCCCCATTTTCAAGAGGGGGACATTGAGTCTGTACAGTGTGGTGGATAGGAGCACAGATGTCAGACACAGATACATGGGTTCTAACCCTGGCTCCACCACTGGCCTTGTGTAACACAGAGGTTAGTTACCACTGAACGTTATTTACCCTCTTCCCTTAATAGAAACATGGCCTCCCACGGTAAGGACTGCATGGCCCAGCTCCTTCCCAGCTGTGTGCAGCCACGTGGCTCAGTTTTGGCCACTAAGGTATATAAGTGTTGTGTGACAGCTTTAGGAGAACTTCCTTAAAATGAAGCTGGCATGTGCCCTGTGGCCTTTTCCTTCTTGTCTCTTCTGGATGTGTTGGCTGGCTCTCTCATGGCCATATCATGGACCATGAAGATAAGGGCTACACCAAGGATGGTAAAAAAAAGAAAAAAAGAAACAAAGGTGGAGGAATTCGCTCCCCCTAGTACATCATGGAAACTCCATACCAGGCCCAGCCTGCTACTCCTATACTTGTTTTACTTTTTTGGCGGTGTTCTGTCATATGCAACCAAAACTATCCCTTACTAATACAGTGGGAAAGTCACTTATGTGACTTAATCTATAATTAAGCCTCAGGATATTCTTCTGTAAAGCAAAAATAATACTTCAAATTCCATGAGTTGTCTTGGGGGTTAAATGAGATAATATGGGTACCAGTGCTTAGCTGGGTACTGCTGACTCACTAGTGTCTGAAAACTTGCCCTGTACAAGCAAGCACGTGATAGAGAGTAGCGGATATGCTGACTATGACTATTCCAAGGTGGTGAGTGGCAGATTTGGGGTTGAAATTCAATGGCTGAACTTCACATCCTGAACTCCTCCTGCTAACCTCGAGCCAAACTTTCTGTGACTAGTCCTCTTAGAGACATTTCTGAATTCCTGGATCTTAATTTACCATAAAAAGTTCAATCAATCCTTCGCTTAGTCCATTTAGGATTGAAAACTGGGAAGACAATTTTTTCTGGTCTTAAAGTTATTTTAGTCAGTAGGAAAAAAAAAAAGTGCTTTCCAGTATCCCCTCCCAGATTTTGTGCTAAAACTCTTATAGAGGCCCTTAACCTGAGATTTATAATGTGTCTTGAATTCAGGAGCTTATGAACTTGGAAGGGAAAAAATTACATTCTTGTGTTGACTAACTAAAGTTGAGCATTTCCTTAAATTATAAATGCAGGCAATAAAGCACCAGGTCTTAGCAGTGCCTGTGACTTTGTCACCAACAGTAACATAGATACCTTCACATTACAGTTTTATATTCATCACTTAGACATTACAGTAATTGTTAGACCCACAGTTAGAACATGTTATTCTGTGTAACAAAGAAGCACGTGTAATGAATATCACAGAGGTACTTTTTAATATTTTAATAACTTCATTTCCATTTAATGGCTTTTCTCAGTATCCTATGTATTTTATGCATTTAAAACAGTGTTCTGACAAGGGATCCACAGGTGTCACCAGACTATGATAGGGGCCACAGCACAAAAACGACCAAGAACGTGTGTGAAGAACTTTCAGAGAAACTGACACAACGAGGAGGTCTCAAATGACTATGATGTAAATTTGGGGCCAATAACATGTTGTGTGGGTTTCCCTGCTTTTAATTTTGTCCCATTGGGTCTCCTTACCCAGTAGCCTGGTGAAGGGTGATATCTGTGACTGGTTAGTAGAACTGGCTTAGCTGGAGTCCACAATCTGAAGCCTGGTGGCACCTAACCACCTGACCCATCCTTGTTAATTCCAACTAAGGTCACGAGCCAAGAATGGGCTATTAAGAAGCTGCCTGTCATGATTACTTAGATTCTAAATAAGACATGATTACTTAGATTCTAAATCATGATTTAGAATCACTGTCATGATTACTTAGATTCTAAATAAGACATCTAGCCATAATAATAAGTGCCTCACGTAACTATTAGCCACAGTGTGCCTGGCACTATTCTAAACACCCTACTATGTATATTAACTCATTTAATCCTCACAGCAACTTCATGAGGCAGGTGACAGTATTATTACCAAGAGAAAAACCAAGGTTCAGAGGTGCTGGGGTAATCCTTGCCAAATATCACACAGCCACTAAACGATAGAACCAGGTTCGAACTCAGCAAGACTGGGTCCAGAACCCAGTAGCCTTCTGTCAATACTCAAAGGCCTGGATAGAGAACCACCTTTCATTCTTCCTTCCAATAGTGTACCAGGACGGAGAGGACTTGGTGTTATTAACACTCCTAGCCTTAGCGAGTTACTAGAAACGCATGCTATCATCAGGAAGTAAATCCAGGAACATTTCTGCAAAGAAACAAGTCTCGTACAGCCCACCCACAGAGATGCCATAGTGATGGGAGAAGGAAATATTACATCATCATAAGGCACACAAGAGCTACCTCCAGGAATAGCTCTGGACTATAGGTATGGGCCTGGGAAAATAGATGTAGAAGAATATATGTTCAAGACTATTGGCTTCCCATACTAATGGGATATTCCTCTAGAAATCGTAGGCTCTGGCTTCAGCCTCTACTGACCTGGGTCATCTCAGACAAATATCACTAAAATACACTGTTTTTAGTTTCCCCAACTTTTAAAATGTGAAGACTTGCATTCTAATGCCGAGGGTTTGTCCTGATGATACAATGAAAATTGGCAATGAAAGCACTTTGAAATAAAATCACTATGTTCCGTAAGCCAATTATTCCTTATGAATGTCTTTAATAAGCTCTTGATTATAAGATTCAACATTCTATATACCTAACTCTGAACATTATCTTAGACTTAACATTATCTTTTGCACATAGCATGTCAATCTCAAAATAAAATTCTCCTGCTGTGACCTTCAGGTCCACATTTGTTTCACTTGAACAAAATCAAGTTCATTGCTATTCTCAGGCTATAATGAAAATTAAGGCTATTTCTGTTTCCTTCACATGCTTCATAATTACACAATTAGAATTAGGAATTCTATTATCGGAATTTTGCTAAAGTACACTTAATTTGACTGCTAAAATGCATGGTACCGCAAAGGTAGGATTTGCATTATGAAAATCCTAAAAAGCAATACTTAAGAAAACTTGAAACAAAAATCCTTCACTGGACTGTCAAGAGAGAGTGGGTACTCACGTTTCCTTTGACCACATAATTAGAATCATTCTTGATGTCTCTGGCTAGACCAAAATCACAAATCTTTGTGATTCGACCATGAGTAAGGAGGATATTTCTGGCTGCCAGGTCTCTATGAATACACTATTAGGAGAGTGGGAGACAAAAGAAAACCATTTACATTTATTTTAAACTTTTAAAGAGTGAAAGCTATGTTTAATACTAGAATGCTGCTTATGTCACACAGTGCCAATACTTTTGCTTTACGTTTAAACTATTCAGTGCACCAAAAATAAGTATCTAGATTACACTTTGAATGATGTTCAAATTTGTGTTTCACATTGTTAGGACCTTAATTACTATAATCACTTTCAAAACCAACTTGAATAATGCTTCTTTTTTTCCTTAGGACTACTTTCATTCATAGGAAAATACATTATAAATAGTCCCATCATTTTTTTAAACGGAAAACTCATTTTATATGCTTCTCTTTGAATGTCCTTTTAAAGAGTTTCTAAAATGTCTATAACTTCAATCTGATACCTCCTAAGGACAAAAGGAAGAGGCTCTTTATTTCAGCCACCCTATATCCTCTTTTAGTTTGGTAATTGTTTGGAAATGTCACCAATGATAACTTAAGGGTAGGTTCTGTAACCTCATTCTATTCTGCATGTCCCATTTCCTAAGGAATTCCTCTCACCCTTCCAGAGACCATGTTCCTTGTTTTGGTTCCATCATTCTCTTCCCACCCCCAACCTTCTGATCAAATGTTTATCGCTCTCTCTTGATTCCTTACTCCCCTGCACTTTGTAAACCATACATGCAATATTTGAGGTCTAACTTCTAAAAGACCCAAGTATGTGCTTCACTGAGCACTGCAACTACATGAGGTACCCCCTCCTTTGGCTGATAAAATAATTATCTCTTTATTTTCTAAGAGCAGCTCCTATATCCTAAAAGCCAAGTTTTAAATGAATTCATTGCATATAAAAAATATATTCATAGAAAGCTTATTTAGACAGGCTTGCACTTTAAAGCTTATAAATGAGAACTTGAATTCCGAAGAGACAGCAGTTAGAACACGAAGAAACCGTATTTCCTCTGCTTTTGGTTACCACATTTCAAGTGACACTCTGCCTTCTAACTATGGCTCTAAAATGCCCCTTGGGGGCCATGGGGGCAAGGAGAGGACTCTTCTGAGAATCACCCTCAACTTACATTCTTCGAGGCGAGGAAGGCCATGCCCTTTGCCACCTGGTAAGAAAAGCTCAGCAAGTCCTCCAGGTCTAGGGCCAACTCATCATCTTCCATGATGGCAGGAGCCACGTCTCTTTCTATGTATGAACCTGTTAGGAGGAGAAGGGATTTTCCTAGCAATTAAAACCTTCAAGTAAGGACAGTAAAAGACAGTGACAACAATACCTCCAAGGGCTGGTAATCAAGGAACTGATGTGAACTTGCAGGCAAATCACCTCCCCAGTGTTAAGGACAGGTAGGCACTGAATCACAAAGCTAATATTCCTAATCCTGGGCTAAGTTACAAAATCTTCAGGGAACAAGAACAGTGGATGAATACAAGAGTCTCATACTTTTTATATGCAAAATATGTATTTGATATATTTTGATATGCATGTTATCATATATGCAGTAAAATGCTCAGATACAATAACACACGCTCTGACCCCAAATATCCACTTGCAACCCTTAACTGCCATTGACCACTGGCACTGCCACTGGATCCTAGGCCATTGGGTCCTATCCTAAAGGAGAACCGGTCACTACAGGAATGGTGTTAGATTCCACAGTGGTATGAGAAACCCTCTGTCAATGAAGTTGTTTTTATTGCTTGATAGGTACCCACCTATTCTCGAAGATCTCCTTTTGTCTGCCTTGGTTGGTACAACATAAGAAACTCCGGGTTTCATGTCCATGTACTCATTAGTGCTATCACCGCTGGGAGAGATGAAACATCCATCAAATCATGATTAAATAAAATGGGAAATGGGGGGAGCACACAAGGGCCAGGCTCTACCTCCCCATCCCTTTTTGAACATAAGAGGCTGCTTTTATTTAAAGAAAGCATTGCCAAGTTTCAATAAGGAAAATCTTGTTCAGTAAGATATGAGTTTTTAATATTCAACATTCGGGTCCAATCCCCGGGAATTAGATGGCCTTTTTTTGTGTTCAATTGTAGATGGAACTCAGGTCAGAAATTTCCCATCTCTTGACACCAGGGATTTAATGAGAAGCAGAGAACCAAAACCATTATCCCACATTACTTCAAACTCTCTAAATTAGCCTCAAGAGAGACAAGATGAAAGAGACAAAGAACCAGAGCTTCTGAGATGTGTTATTAGTGGGGGAAGACAGAGATCACTAACATATAGCAACTGATGGAAGAAGGGTTAAAAAAACCAAGTTTGGTTCAGATAAACACCAATAATTTGGATGATTTTCTGAACCATCTGGACCTCTTGAATCTGCAACATTTGGCTGGAGAGCCTTCAAGATTTCTAGTACTTCCTGCTTCTGATTAGCATAGAAACACCATGACAACAATCTCCTTCAGAGTGAGCTGGTGGTTCCAATCCCATATGGGATCCCAAAGCACAGAAAACACTACACAGGACTGAACAACTTAGGCCATTACTTCAGAAAGTTAAAAAATATATAAGGGGCCAAGGTTTTAGAAATAAAGCAAAGTGGCTCATTTATTCCTATAAAGAGGATGTGCACTAGAGAAACTAACAGAAGATGGTTTGGTTTATACTGTATTTTACTTCCACTTGTCACTACTCAAAGTTCACAGGATTGAAAAAAAAATTAAAAAGCTTCACCTAGGATTTAAAACTTCAGCCAGAGGTATAGAAAAACACTTTAGGAGGTAACCGCCTATCAACAATATTTATACCAAGGTCTCCTTGAGGGCCTGGGGTTAAGTTTAGGAGACAAGTCTTGCCTTCTCAAAATGTAGGGGATATAGTAAATAAAAAGGAAAGAGGAAACCCACCACACAACTGCAGAAATATAAAGTATAAGGGATGAGGCACAATTACTAGGATTTCTGTTGGGCAGGGTGATCTAGGAAGTCTTAAATGGCAGATCTTAACAACACTTGGAAAGAAAAGGCAAGACACGGCACAGAATTCTATTCTGGTTGTAAACTACACCAATTTTCCTTAAAGGAACTTGAAGCCCTTGACACATCATTCAAATTCAGAATGGTATCAAGGATGAAAGAGATGAAAAGAAGGCACAAGTTTTAAAAATGTGCTGGAGTAGTTGTGCCTTTGAGAGCATGAGTTAAGAAAAGAAAGGGTAAGGTATACAGAAATAATTCAGAGGTAGATGGTGAGAAACCTATGTGCAGAGAGCTGTTTGGAGCTCTTTGCCATTCTGTTAAAGGTTTTCAAGGAATTTACTGTGACAATTTGGCAGCCTTTCCCACTTTCCCTATAAACAGTGTCTCACTGTAAAGCATACACTACCCGGCTCAACAGTATAAAGAGAATGACACACAAGAACAGAACGATGATAAGAGAAATAGGTACAGAATTCATTCAATTGAATAGAACTAAAGCTTAGAAAAACACTAAAGATGCATTTTTAAGAATCAACAAAAATTTAAGTTCAACACTATTTCAATCCTTAAAAACACTACTTGAACTTTCTAAACCGTTAATCACATTTAAATGATTTAATAATTCTGATTTTGTACCTCAAAGTACCTCAGGTTCGCTTTTTTAAAGAATCAACCTTGATTGTAAACCCTCATGACTCCATGAACTGTCAACAGCTATTTATGTAAATCAGTCTTACCAGGAAGACTCCTTTGAATGGAGAAGGTTTTTATAAAGCGCCGCTTCTGCGTGATCTTCCTGCTTTGAGAAAATAAATGAATCACGCTTTCTTCTCAAAAAATTCAAAAGATCACCGTAGCAACAATATTCTGTAATGACCAGGGTAGGACCTACGAGCATTTAAGAAAAGGTTAGAAAAAGGCGAGATATACAGACCATCCAGCCTCCCATAAAAATACCCAAGGGTCATCACGGCCATTCACACTCAGGTTCAAGGCTAAGCCTACTTAGTACAAGTACAATGCTATCTATTAGCATTGCTTAGCAAAAAGCAGCAGAGTAACCTTTTTACCTGAATTTCTAAGTGATTAGGGGCCAGGCATGACTGCTGGTTTTAGACAAGAGTTATAGCTTTCACCGTTATATTATTATCAAGCCTCCTATATGAATCCTTTGATTCACTTCTGTTTACAATGGGGGCTCCATGCCTCTTGGTAATGTTATTATGGAAATGATGATGAGCACAAAAAAAAAAAAAAAAAAAAAAAAAAAAAAAAAAAAAACTGTGGCATAATAGGAAAACCAACCACCAGAACCACCAGCTGAGACTAGGAGGTGGGGGAAACCCTGAAATGACAGGGCATCACCTGTGTTCCAGGGCCTATCTGTCGAACTTTTTTTTTTTTTTGGTGTTGTGAACGCCTCAAAAACTGTAGCTCTGAAGTTAACAGGCAACTAATTAACTCGGGCAGAAATCTCTCAGGAACAATTTGTGATGTGGTGAAGCAACATTTATGGGGGCTGTTTTACGAAATTACATGACCCTGTCAACTTGACAGTGGATCTCTCCAGACCTTGAGGAATGGCTCATTTTACACATCTTTGTTCCTTCTGACCAAAATGCCTTCTGGCAACATCACAGAAAGCCTTGATGAGAGGACTAATGACTGCTTCCGAATTGGAAATTTCTTTTTTATAGAAGTGAAGTGTTTGCTCATTTGGTGTATATTTGAGGGCTGGAAGGCTTAGAGGCCTATTTTTAATGACGGTATGTACATGAACATTAACCCTTTAGTGGCTAAATGTCATCCAGCAAAATATAAAAGCTCACAAGGTAAAAGAAAAGCTTTCTGGAGGAGATGAGACATTCTCGAGATATTCAAGAGGTCAATGTCGGTGAGACATACACGACTGTAACTAGGGTATGTCCTGGGCTGTCCTGCCCCATGATGATAAAACCTGAAATATACATTCTTAAGTACAATAGCTTGGGTGGTGGGGTGCAGGAATCCAGCAAGGGGTTAGCCGCCTGGGTCAAAATCTTGCAAGAAGCTTATAATCAAGCATTGTCAAAAACCATATCAAAATCTCCCATCTTTTGATAATTTGACCCATAACAAGAGTCAGGTTAGCCATGGCCTTACCTCCAATGGTGCATGCTCCAAGAAGATTCACAATATTCACATGATTACCGAGGTAGCTTAAGACTTTGAGTTCAGACATTAGGGCTTCGCGTTCCGTTAAATGGGCACTTGCTAAAATTAGAAACACCTTATTTTAGCAAAAAACAAATCTGGAGGGGGGGCATTGGGATGAACTGGGAGATTGGGATTAACACATATACACTAGTATGTATAAAATAGATAACTAGGGCTTCTCTGGTGGCGCAGTGGTTGAGAGTCTGCCTGCCGCCTGCAGGGGACACGGGTTCGTGCCCAGGTCCGGGAAGATCCCACATGCCGCGGAGCGGCTGGGCCCGTGAGCCGTGGCCGCTGAGCCTGTGCTCCACAACGGGAGAGGCTACAACAGTGAGAGGCCCGTGTACCGCAACCAAAAAAAAAAGGATAACTAATGAGAACCTGCTTACAGCACAGGGAACCCTACTTCTCTGCTATATGGTAGAAACTAACGCAACGTTGTAAAACAACTATATCCCCCCCAAAAAACCCAAAAAACAAAGCCCCAAAAAAGACAAATCTGGGACACTGGTGGTGAGCACACACAGTAGCCTGCAGGAACTTACGTTTGAGCATCTTCACAGCAACAGTCATGGCCGCATCTGACTTAATTAGGCCGTATGCAGTGGCCTCAACAACTTTCCCGAAGGCGCCGGCACCCAAGGTTTTCCCTATAGAAAAGAAGACAAGGAAGTAAGTGGCAATGGTGTGGTGGGACTGAAGGACTCTTTGTGTCATTTCAGAACCAATAAAGGATTTGGGACAAATTTGTCTAGATACACTTCCTTAAAGTGTGCTTGATGCCAAATCTATCAAAGGTGGTGAAATCTCCCAAAAAACACTTATTGTTTCAGGTGGAATAAAATAAAAGGAAGCTACTGGGGTTCCCTAAAGTCACTGTTATGTGTACACAAAAAGGTTACGTGGAAAGCCCCTGTTGCATACTAACCAAAACTCAGCCTGTTTCTGGGAAACTCCCATTTGTGATCATAAGGAAGTTGCGTTGGGTCTATGTAAACATAATTGTTTCCATTTATCTCCTCAACAACCTTCCACTGTACTTCATACATGGGTTTCTGGTGGAGGGAGAAAGGGAAAGAGGCATCATCTTTTAATGGTTAATGGTTCAGCCATTACAGCGTTCAAGGCGGAGAACAAATAAATGGTTACCTGCAAATATTTGTATGTGAGAATCATCACGATGATACACATCATACCAGCTGCGATCACAAAACCAATCAGCAAAGGCGTGAACAGGGTATGGGCATGGATTTGTTCTAAAGTGAAGGAGGAAAAAAAAAATAAATAAAAAAAAATAAAGTGAAGGAGGAACGTGGAATCACAACCTGTTAGTGGGGTCGGATCTTCACCACGACCACCTTGCCCCCAACTCGCCCACCTCCCACCTTACTGCCCATCACGGCAGAAGTCAAACTAGTTGCATCTGAGCTCCTTGCCTTGATTATTATCTTATTCTTGTTATTCAAAGGAATCTTTTAAAATAACAGCTTTAAACCAGACGACTGTGGAAAAGAAGTTGCGATTTCCATAGCACAAGAATAACGTTACGCTGTTTGTCAGTGAAAAGCGACATCTCAGTGAACTTTGCACTTCAAATTCCTGCCTTGAACTTTAAAGTGTTTCCTTTATGGATATTTTATAGTTTCTTCTTTATGTTTTCCTGACTTTCCAAATTTTCTACACTGAACATTGAGCTTCTTTCACAACCGAGAAAAACACTTTTAAAGTGTTCTTTTCACTGCACTACCTGAAAAAAAACCTACGATGAAGAACAATGTAAGATTCTTCCCCTCGTTACTCAAAAACTGAACAAACACCACTTTCTGGCACTCGTCTTTGCCAACTCAAGAAACAAAAACCGAGCCCTAAGAATGTAGGTGTCTAGTTCCTTTGTCTTCTGACTTCATACCGATTCATCAATTCGTCCACATGCATCGTTCAACTTATGTTAGGAGAGCTGGTCACTCATGAATCAAATTTTAAAGATGGTAAAGAAATACGTCACTAACATGATTCCATAAAAGGTAATGTTAACTTTGTGATATGGTGTCTGGCAATCTGTTAAAATAACTGACCTTAAGTCACAACTTAAATAATTTTTCATTGAATTTAAATCTTTAAATTGTCCCAATTCTGTTTCTGTTTGAATATAAAGTAAGTCTGGTTCTCCTATTTTCTTTCTCTACCCCTTCCTAATGGAAACCGTTGGAAATACACAATTAATTTTATACAGATACATATGCACACACATACATACGTGCATGCACGCATAAAATACATATAGTACATGGTTACTGCACACATTTTATTAACAAACTAGTACAGGATGAAACCGAGTAAGTTTGATGACAATCAAACGTGCAATGTGACTATTACCAGAAATGACATGGCCAGGGATGGAATGGACTTAAAATCATGATTGACACGGCAGGCCGAGCCTAAACATCCCCTTAAATTGGATTAAAAAGAAATATACCTTTGCTGTTACCTTTAAATGCAAAGTTAAAATAGGCAGAACTCTTGCCCACATCGTTGTAAGCCCTGCACTCCACCGTGCCATTGTGCTTAAAGGCGCTGTCATCAATGGAGCTGTAAACCACTAGTTTTCCAAACGGTGACACAGATGAGTTTTGGATCTGCACATCCACTGGCCCAACAGGGACAGAACATCTAGCGGGAAAAAAACAGCAGTGCAGACTTACTCTAGGAAAAAGAATCAATGGATCAAACACATTGGATGTGGCATACTTTTAAAACTAAGTCAGGTTTGTGATCAGACATTTCCTTTTACAACTGAAGAGCGTGATGACGGATGAGCACGTCTGTGGCACCGTGAACAAGAAAAGCGCTTGGAAAAGAAGAAAGAGGGTTTCAGAGTGAGAGGTGGGTTCGAAATCTGGACTCAAAACACCTATTCTGTTGACTTCCGACTAGTACTTAAACCCTCCAAGACTCAGTTCCTACAGCTGCAAACTTGGGGTGGTAATACCCATCTTGGAGGGTTATCGAAAGGATCAGAGATGAATTCAATAAGACGGTTGGTTCATATCCTGGCACACAGTAGCCTTTTATAAATAAAGGTGAAAGAACGTATGAAGGATTGAAAAGGAAGAGCATGGAGGAGGAAAGCAGTAAAGTCTATGAGGATGAAGACAGGGCCAGCCGCCAAACACCAGACGTGAGGACCCTACGGCTCGAGGTACAATCATGCCGCTGGGCTGGACTCCAGGTGGCAAAGACTCAGATGACCCTATTTTAAATTATCCCCCCCATATGCCTGGCAATTTTCTATTCCCTTACCTTGCTCTTTACTTTCCCCCTTAGCACTTAACACCTGCATATGGTAGTTATTTATTTCATCTTCTGCCCATCTCTGCCCATTAGAATATAAACTCCCAAATGGGACTCAGGTGTTTTGTTCACCAGACCCATGTCTGGCCTAGAGGTGGAACTCCATAAATATTTGCTCAACAGATGTCTAAAACTACTGTGGTTGCTTTCCCTGTGGGCATACTTTCCAGGGGTCTTGAACCCCCTATTACTCCCCAAAGAAAACACTCCACTAAAACTCAGCTGAGAAGAACAATCCTATGTGACCTCTTCCAACTTGGTGTTGATAAAAAAGGTCTATTCCGTGAAAAATGAAATTTCTATTATTATCCTGACTATTTAAATGATCATGACGTTACACTGGCCTGAGTGTAAAACAGCATTTGATGGATAAAAACAGCAATGCTGACCCCATTTTCATCTCCAGGTAATGTGAAAGGACAGTTTAAGGTTTAAGTGTGGATTGTGAGGGGGAGGAAGTTCAATGCCAGATGTGCTCTGCTCAGGGCCTGGGCACCTCAATCAAGGAGAAAACCTTTTTAAAACACATAGCTCCCAAACGCCGCATGTATGTGGTAATTCTGCGATCATTACTTTTTGGTAACTTGGCAATTAACTTCCGAGGTAATTTTTTTCATGATAACTACAGCCACATTTCCCACACATATTACCTCCTGTGTATAGACTGGAAATCTAATTACTCTGTCCTGGAAAATTGCTTTATCTACCTGCAGGGTGGAAATTGCATGATAAATCCAAGAAGATAACCACCAAAATAGAGAAGTCATTCAGTAATCGTGTTTCAGCAAACAAAATTCATGTCTACCAAGAAAAATATAGCAATTATGTCCTTTAAAAAGCCACATGGCTGGAAAAAAAATTAATCAAAACGAAGTTTGTTTTTTTTAAAATCTGAAAACATATTTGAAATTCAAGTGAATTGCAGTCCTTTCCTTACGCATGTTAAGTAGTACCCAAAATAATCATCTCACCTCTGCTCGGTTCCTGGACAAAAATACCAATCAATGGTGGGCTCTGGGAATCCTGCTGCTACACACTGCAGCATGCCATTCATGAGCCTGTCACGAGTCAGGATTTCTGGCTTTGCTGCAGGGAGAGAGAAGTGGCCTTATGTCAGACTGCTGGAAAACCTCACCAAGGCTCACTCCACTATTTCTGAATCCTCAATAACTTTCTCGAGGCCGAAGGGGACACTGAGGGCATGTTGTTCAAAGGGGAGAATCTGAACCAGTGAGTGGAAGGCACAGGGAAGGCAGATGTGAGGGTCTGACCAAAAAAGGCTTTCCCGGTTAGAGCTGCCCAGTCCCCACGTGGACTGTCCATCCTACGGATGCCGGGGTCTCCGAGATCTCCCTGTCCCGGGGATGGCTGAGGTCGCAGGACCACCGGGCAGGGTTTCTGTTTCCAGTGAGGGGGGAACCTGAAAGACGGCATCTGATCAGGATTCTAGGATTCCCAACTATCTTAAAGGTGGAAATCCGGTTTAAAGGTTTCCTGCCATCAGGATGTCAAATTATTGAAACTTTCACAGGCATTTCAAGTTATTGCAGGAACTAGAATGTTTCCCCTTTTTCTGGGCGTGGGTGTGGTGCCGACAAGGAGCTGAATCACCCTTTTACAGAGAAGTCAAAACATAAGAGTAAAACCCAATGTGGGCTTTTAACTCCAGACTTTTATTTCAAATACAAAACAGGAACAGAAAATGAGAAGAGGAAACCAGCTCAAGAGTTTTATTTATACGTATGTCTAAACCTGAGTATAATCACTGAAAAAGTAAACTGTATCATCAGCAGGAATGCCCTCATCTGACATTTCTGTGTAACTATAATCATCAACTGATGTTCCGTCAAGGGTGCCCTAAAGCACTGCAAATTCTTGAGATTTCTACTAAAGTGAACGGAAGATGAATTTACATACAATTGTTCTACTGGTAATATACCTGAAGGATTCTAACCCTTTGAGAATTAGTTAGCTCCACTGTAAACACCTGATGGCAGGGATGGTGATGTGCTCATCCTGCATCCCTGGTACAGCATCGCATGTGCCGACGCCAAGCACGAGCACAGAGCTACAGGCTGCCGCGTGCGGCAGACAGACCTGCACCCCAGCTCCGACACGTAGAGGTTCTCTGCCTTCCACCAAGTCTCCTCGGGTGTCCAGTGGGGAATAACAAAGAGTACCCATTTCATAGGGATGCTGTGACAACTAAATGAGATGGCGCACACAAAGAACCAAGAACGATTCACAGAGACGAAACAATAAATGTATTAATTACTAATTTATTAGTTATTCATTTATTCAGTGACTCTTTTCTATTCAGAGTACCCACCCTCCTCGGTTAATCAAGTTTGCTACCAATTAGGTTAACTGTATTTGCCACTCTAAATATTCTCTTCAATATCTAAAAACTGCTTCAAGAGAGCACGGTAACGTGTGTGTTTTAACCCGATGCATTGGGAATTTGACGTTGATTATGTTGCAACTGACAGGAAAAATATACGTGGTCAGAGGAAAAGACTGACGGATCAGAAGCTTATTTCCTCGAAGGAAGGAAATAAGCTGATAAATGACATCTTTGTAGAACAACCTCTCAGCACCTCACCTCCTTGCAGGCAAATGGCTTGGCAGGGATCAGAGTGTCTGCATGCATGGCACACCCACCTGTCATTCAACCTGGCCCTGCTGATGCGCAGGCCATTCGGCTAATATACACAAAAGAGCAACAATCCACAAGCAGTCTCAAGGTAGGGGCATCCTTGAGAGTTTGGATCCAATGCCAGCTTTCACAAATAGAGCAAGAAGACAAGCCATCGTCTTGCGAAAGCATCCATCTGGCAAGTTTCATTTAATTATCATGGGCAACTGTGTGATCGGGCTGAAAAGTAGGACGTAACACAGAAAGCAGTGGAACTTTAGGAGAATGCTATTTGCTGAAGACTGCAGGCACCATACGGCAGGTCTCTCTGGACTCAATTCAAGTGTCATCTTCTTTTCCAAGCCATCCTCAACTCTCCAAAGCCAAGTTAGTCTCGCCTCCCTACTCCTGAAGCCCTTTAGAGCACCTGACGCGCTTATACAATATCCTGGTGTGTCTGCTCCTCCGTCAGACTGTATGTTCTCAAGGGCAAGGACCATGTCTCGCTGACTGTATCTCTGACTCCTAGCAGAGTCTGACCTATGGCAGACATACAGTAAGAGCTGTTGAATGATTAAGTCCCCCCAGAGGAACAAGTCCCTCATACTCCAAAGGAATTCAATCAGAGTCACAAAAAGGGACCTGGAAGATGGGTGATTTTTTCCCTGTGTAGGGGCAGGATGTACACTATTTTTTCAATAGTGGGCCATGACATAAGACATCCACACATATACCTTGGCTGTGTGATTTTTTTTTTTTTGCATACTGAGATTAATGATGAGAGGGGAAGGTCTACACATAGACAGTAAAGATAACTGGATAGGACTCAAATGGGAATCAAGTTCATAAGACAGATCTCCTCATACCAACCTTCCTTTTGTCGCTCATTCTTCCTAACGCTACATGATGGATTTTTAGTGGAATTAAATATCACTCAGTATGGGAGAAAGGGCTGAAAGGATGCCTGATGATGTCCACAGTGGTTACCTCTGAGTAGCAGGGTTATGGATAGTTTCTATTTCATTCTTTTGACTTAGTTTCTAAATTTTTTTTCTTTTTTTACAGTGAACACATAGCTAATAACAAACCTATAAGACATTTTTTAATTAAAAAAAAATTGGAACAGCTGAAAATTACATAATCAATTGCATTTAGCTTTGGTTACAAGATCCAAGCCTTCTAGCATGACACCTGGTAGCAGTTGTACAACGGCCAGGGCTGGCAAAAGGTACGGTCAGGCTGACCTACTTGTTCCTGTGTGCTGGTTAATTAGGCAGATGTTTAAGGTACTATCCCAACCTAACCTAAGGCTGATAGAGCAGCTTTTGTCCTGTTGGACCTTAGGCTGGCAAACCAAGCTCAGAGGGCTCCTCAAACTTCAGTGTGCATTTGAAGCATGAGGAGATGAGGTTAAAATGCACATTCCTGGGCCCCATCTCCAGAGATTTAATAAGTTGAGCATCTGACCCAGCAAAGCGCTTTTTTAGAGAATCTTCAAGCGACCCTATCAGGGCTGGGACTAGAGTGAGGCAAGAAGAGCACCTAAGGAGAGGAATTTAAGAAGCTTCTCACCCTCTAGGTCTTACAAATACAGGTTGGCACCCTGAGTGAGCACCTCCTTAAATTTGGCAACCTAGGCATCTCTCCTGCCTCATCCTAATTCCAGCCCTGTCCCTAATGTTGGTGACAAGAGACCTCACTGTGAAAAGGCTAAATTACATGAGTACAGTTTGGGCCGTACATGGCAAGTTGCACTACAAAAAATGTTTAATGCATAAAGAATGAGCTAGGTATAATTCCGATTCCTAAAAATGAAAATCTGGGCTCATCTGCATTTTGTAAGTGCCTCAACGCACCGTCTAAGGCATTAAATATACATTTTGCTTTTAAAGACACATAACTCCCTACAATTCTCCAGGTTAAATCTGAGCTGTGTTTCCTTAGATATTCTGCAATCAGCAGTATACCAAATGACACATTCCTTAATTCCTCCCAAGTTGGAGGTTTAGATAAGCCTAAGAGGTGTATAAGCTATGTATTTCCCGTGGAGATAAAAATTAGCCTTGTCTCCTTTCAAAGCATCGTTGGACCTCAGTCATCTGGCGTCTCCGACAACACTGATCAGCTCGTAGGCAGATTTCAGAGTGCTTATAACTCTTCTGAGAATTTACTGCTCATGCAGTTAAAAATCCCAACCATTTGCTGACTTACCCCACAGATATGTGATCTTACAAAATATTCCTTTTCACCAACATCATGTCCATATGGAAGGCAAGAACAAATCGAATTTTAAAGAACACAGCACAGACAACAAGAGCTGGGGGTGGGTGGTGGGAGGAGGTACACAGGTAACTGGTGGGGAAGCACTGAGTATAGTTCTTGGCTCAACTTAACTTCCTCCACCAACTCCTGCTACAAATACGTATCTGCCCACACTCTCTAATCAGCAAAGAACACAGACTTAAGTGTCCACACAACAAAAGACAAAATGAAGAGGGATCTTACGGATGAGTATGTTTTTACAATTGTAGGTCCCATGATATTTAATGGCAATACAGCAATGATTTGTAGCAATTTGTCACTATCATGGTTTGGGTCTGAGTCAAATCTACGTTCCTGCCATAATATCATTATAATAAAGTAATTTAAATCAACTAAAATAGAAGTATTAAAAAACTCAGGTTAACTTTTACTTATAAAAGGAGTATCATGTTTTTTTAATACTTTTTAAAAAAATCCCCAGAACAGATATTTTGAAAATACATTCTGGATACAAACAATTATATATAAAATGGATAAACAACAAGGTCCTATAAGGGAACTATATTCAATATCCTGTAATAAACCATAATGGAAAAGAATATGAAAAAGAATATATGTACTATATATGTATGTACAACTCAATCACTTTGCTGTACACCAGAAAAACATTGTAAATCAACTATACTTCAATAAAAAAAAAATTAAAGAAAATACATTTTGTTTTATACATTCTTAAAGATATCCAGCAACTGGTGTATGGGTACTTTAATAGAAATTTGTTTAACAAACGAAACAAAACTTCAACTATAGTGTCCTACATCCAGTTCTGTTTAGCAGAGTGTCTATCATTAAAAAAAAAAAAAAAAATCATTCTCCTACTGAACTGATGTCCTAAATGAAAGGTATGCAAATTTTTAATGTAAAAGGTGAAACAGTAATATTTTACATTTTAGAGGCCATAGGTCTCTCACAAATACTCGATTCTGACACAAACATAGCCAGAGACATGTAAGCAAATGTGCAAGGCTGTGTTCCAATAAGATTTTATTCAGGCACACTGAAATTTGACTTTTATTTTCACATCTCACAAATCTTCTGTTTTTTTCCAACCATTCCTACCACCCACCCACCACCCGAAAGAAAGAAAGAAAGAAATTCTCAGCTTATGGGCCATTCAAAAACAGAATACTTGTCAAATCTGGCCAGAGGGCTATAGTTTGCCAATCCTTATTCTAAACAGCCATCAAAAAAGATCTCCCTATCCTGAAAGCTAGCTTTAAAAAAAATGATGAAACTACTTGGAGAAAGCTTTCCTCAGCCAGAATCACTGCGCCCAATTTACAGGAGAACCATTGCTGGGTGACCTAGACGGGAGGGGGGATGTGTACGCATATCACAATGCAACCCTCCCTGCTGCCAAGGAGTGCAGGCATGTGATAAAGTGCTATTTTTCTACTCTGTATGACTAGTGAATTCAATTTGCCACATAATTCAGAAGTGGAAGAGAAGGATTACTGACACAATGCCCATGGAAAGATTATGTACCTATTCTTGGATTAATTTAAATTTCCACTACATTATAGATGACGCTGTATACATTTGTAACTGAAGGGGGCTAATCTGATGTAAGAACACATGTGGCTCAATTGGGAAGAACATTTCCATAGAGCAGAAGTTCCACTAATATGAAAGGGACTACTCATGTTATTTTTACAAAAGAGTATCCCAAGTCCAGGGTCAATTCTAGCTGAAGCTTACATGGTTCCAAACCTAAACCTCTTCTGCTTTTCCACCATAAACATGAAATAATGGCTCGATCACACCAACAAAGGGCCTAACGATCTAGATGGGTTACCCTGTCCTCCAATTGGTTCAGCGTTTAAACAGATCTCCAAATTACCAAGAGACCCCACCAGACCAACTTTCTAATGAGACACGAAAGAAAAATGATACCAACACGTTTCCTAAATTTTTTCAAAATATAAGAGAATCAAACTCTAAAGTAGGTTGCCACGATATTCCTTTTTTCTTCCAATTTAAATGTCTATAGCAATTCTTGCATTCACAGAGATCCTCTTCATAAGAAGGAGATATTAAAGTGCCACATCAAAAACAACACTCATAACTCCCAAGCAATTTAAGAACAAAAACTCATTTCAAGTTCAGGAAAAGAAAATAAAAACAGACTTTAGATACCGTCAATTATCTCAAATCACCTATAAAAAAATTAATGTAGAAAGATTAGAAACTATTTTTACATAGATTAACTACCCATACTAAGAAGATCTGAAAATTATTCCTTAATTTGGAACTGTCCTGCAAGCCGTGACATATGTTCAAGACGTAGGAGCATGAAAGATGACAGATGATAACCTTATCAACTTCCAGGCACTTAGCTGAGGTCGCTCATTTGAGATTAAACAAGGTAATTATAAACTTTAAATAATCATTTGGTTGGTTTCTTTAAAAACTCAGTCACATCATTTCAGAGTCCCACCCTCACACACCACAATGTCTCAAAATGGTATCAGATACGGGTTAAAGAAATTATGAAATAGCCATGCAGTGAGATCACCAAAGCAACACTGTAGAAGAAATATTATGGTATGGAATATTGCTTACAATGCATTCACTGCTCAGCACCAAAGCACACAAGGTTAGCAAAAGAACCTCATTCTTGTTTCCCCCCCCCAAAAAAAAAAAAAAAGTTTTAAAAATGGTCTGTAAAGATATATATAAGAGATATAATTTTTCCCCCCCCCCCAAAAAAAAAAAAAAAAAGTTTTAAAAATGGTCTGTAAAGATATATATAAGAGATATATTAGCACTGGTAATCCATAACATGTAAATAAACTTCAAAAGGTACAATTAAAACTTGTTTGATTCTTATTTTTGCCTATTTGTATTTTCAAGTTATCCCATCCTTCACATAACATTTTTATAATAAGAAAAAATTGTTTAAATCTAAAAACACATGTATACAAACGTTTGCACAAACCAGGCTACATTCTGGTTACTGTGGTAGCCTTACAGAAAACTCTCAAAAGCAAGTAAATAAATCAGAGAAAGGAGGTCTATTTAGCACTAGTTTTATTTAATGTTGAAGAATTCCAGTAATTTAGTATAGGAGTAGGTCTAATGGAATCCACCTAGTAGGAAAAAAGAAAAGAAAAATCAGAAAAACACTAAACAGGAAGCTTCTCAAGTAAAACTTGATAGGTGTGTTAGCAGTAATTTAGCCTCTACCGCAAGTATGGTTTGGACACCCAAATGTTTGGAAGGCCCTATCATCTTTAAAAAATGGAAACAGAAAGGCTAACAGGTTAAGAGGTAGGAAGACATTTCCACCTTCCCAAATGGCAAAGTCCTAGTAACTTTGTTCTCTTGACGCATGAGGATCTGGAAAGGTGCCCCAAACCCCCAAACTGGCACGGCCACCCTGGGTATTATTTTACCCTGGATAAAGTCACTGAAACTTCCAGCCAGGTGGATGACCCAGATGGCTGGCTGGCTGGCTGGCACTGTCCAAAGCCATCTAGCTACACGGCTATCCTGTTAGGTCTACCCTCACCTACGGCAAATGGTGGGCTGCGCGTGTGCTTTATTTGCACAGTGTTGCACTTAGGGTGGCTTCTGCCTGGAAGAAGGATAGTTTAGCTTTCCATAACTGGATTTAACTATGACCCAAAATAAAAAATACATGAAAAGCAGCTCAGATTCTGTAGATGTGGCCAAAGGGAAACATTCCCATGAGGAAACCTCGTTCTGGATGATTTATTACTTTGACTGATTTGGGTATATTGTATGATCTATAAATAATCGCTTACAGCAGACAGGATGTTAATTATATGATGCCATGGTTTAGAAATAATACAGTATTTAGCATTTCCTTAAATTGTTTCAACCCCCTGTTAACGCTGTGCCATAAATGGAGGGAAATCGGTGATTTAGAGAATGAATTTGGTGTAGAGTTCAGCAGTTGTTTGGATATCCAATCGAGCTTAATCAAAACCATAATGAGATATCTCCTCACACCCGTCGGCATGGCTATTATCGAAAAGACAAGAAAACAAGTGTTGGCGACAATGTGGAGAAAGAGAACTCTTGTATCCTGCTGGAACGTAAATTGGTATAACCATTATGGAAAACAGTATGGACGTTTCTCGAGAAATTAAAAATAGAACTACCATGTGATCCATCAATCCTACTTCTGGGTATAAATTCAAAGGAAACAAAACTATTATCTCGAAGGATTATCAGTACTCCCACGTTCACTGCAGTAATATTCACAACAGCCGAGGTATGGAAACAACCTAAATTCCTTTCAGTGGATGAATGAATAAAGAAAATGTGGGGTGTGTGTGTGTGTGTGTGTGTGTGAGAGAGAGAGAGACAGGAAGGCCAAGTGGATAATCAGGGTTAAAATACGTGTTTGGCCTCTTATTTGTCCTGGATCTGATAAAAACCTTGACTGTATGACATTTATTGTAACCAAAGAGACCATAGGTTTCTAATCCATTATCACAGGCTACCTACAGAATCTTGGTGATGTCACTTTTTCTAAACACTTGCAGGAATTTTGGAAAGAGTAGTGCCTATTAAGAAAGCACTTTTGGGTAGTTTTATAGTTCTTAGAACTCTATTTTCCTCCCGATTTTGATCTGAAAGGGAAACAAATGGCCATTTTCACCGAAGATATCAAACTTCTTTTTAGAACTAAGAATCTGATTTCTGTATACACCTTCAATAAGCAATTCAAGAGTAGTTATAGTAATGCAAGTTCAATGCAAAAAATCACTGATTTTTTTGTTTCATTTTTTGGCCATTATAAACCACCTTTAATGTCAGTGAGCCTACTTACCAGACCCACGTAAATCATGGCTTGTTAGAGAAGTTAAAAACAGTATTAAAACATTTTCAAGGGGCTTCCCTGGTGGCACAGTGGTTGAGAGTCCGCCTGCCGATGCAGGGGACACAGGTTTGTGCCCCGGTCCGGGAAGATCCCACATGCCGCGGAGCGGCTGGGCCCGTGAGCCATGGCCGCCGAGCCTGCGCGTCCGGAGCCTGTGCTCCGCAACGGGAGAGGCCACGACAGTGAGAGGCCCGCGTACCGCCAAAAAAAAAAAAAAAATTTTCAAGTTTAACATGTACTTATTTTTCTCTTAAAGCCTACACATAAGTGATTAGAACACAAACACACACACACATGCACGCACGCACGGACAATATCCTCAAATCTACATGTGGAATTTTCAAAACAAATGGATTCTTCAACCACCAAACATTTAACTCTTCAAAATCAAGGATCTTCCTGAGCATTTCTCATAGCTGAATCTATTAAGCAATTATGCATCCCTGTCACTGAGTGAAAGTAGCCTGAATTCCTACACTAATAGCATGCATTTATTATTCTCATTTTTATTCATTCTAGTTTTTGCAGAGCACAATTCCTTTCACCCTTGGGGCTAAGCTTATTTACAGAATAAAACATGCAGCAGATCTACATATGTAATTTGGCTCAGCTAAAATGGTATGTCAAAATAGACACAACTGGTCCAAGTTTAAATTTTAAAACTATTTTTAGCTTTTGATTTTAAATTTAACATTAAAAAAAAATCTTGCCCCATGATACATCAACTAGAATTTTTTTTTCAATCCAAAAAATAAAGTTAACAAAGAAATTAGCTAACTATATCTGTGAAGAGCAATCGGGACATACTTCGAAAGAAACAGATAAAAGATTCACACAAAAATGCTACCTCTGTCAAAGCATTTGGAGGTCAGGAAATCCAACATGTTAGGTAAGTGAAATAAATGCCTTTATAGTCAGCTTAGTGTTTGTAATAAACTGACATCAATGAAGAGACTCCCTGAAGAGCTTAACCTACGAGGGCAGACACTACACACCCTCATCCGTGTGCCCGGTGCCATGAAGCAGGAGCTCAGTACGTGCTGGGAGGTATCTGCGACCCAGGCCCCAGAATATACAATAGAAAAGGCCTCCTGCGCTAACAGGGAATCCAAGAAGGGATCATTTGGGACAGTTCAGGCCATTTCCTCTCTAGTTTCAAACAGGCGTGAATTCACCAGCAGAGGTCATTAACACCGATCCTATCGGATGGCAAATTAGGGGGTTAAGTAAAAAGGTAGCAATTCTGTCACCCTGAGAAAAGTAAGGGTGACTTCAGGGATGTCTTTCTAAGGTCAGTGACTCATGACTGACTGGTAGACCACACACACTGGCAAATGGAAGCAGGAAAAAGGGGGAAAGAGACAGATCTTAACGCACCCTGGACCTTGAAGCCAGGGAAAGAGAAATGCAAACGACACAATTTTATAAAATTCCCAACTACTAAGCTCTCAAAGTGAGGCCTGTCGAGTAGGCCATGTCCATGATCTACTGGTACTGGGGACCTAAGCACAGAAACCGAGACTAAGCAATTTGACTTCACTGTATCTGTTGAATCTAATAATAAAAAAATCCATTCTTGGATTTTATATATCTTTGCTCTTTTCCATCTCACTTTTCTAGTGGCTGGTTCTTTCTGTATTTTGTAAGAAGTATTGATCCAGAAGGAACTGGAAATTAAAAATACAAAAGGTCCTTTACCACAGGCAGTTTGAGAAGTACTGCACTAGAACACCCTAAATAAAGTTTTGTATGGACAGTATGGATATGACGCTTGCAAGGATACTGATTTACCTGCACTCATCTCTTCAATTACTTGAACAGTAAGCAGGTAGTTTTGCCCATGTGTAATACACTAAACTCTTCTGATTAACATCTGAATTAATCTAGAGATATTTGAATTGCAGGCCAATGAGATACCACATAATCAAAACTGTTCCGGGGAACTGAGATGTTAATTAACGTGTTTCCCTTGGAAAAGGAGAGTTCTGTGGTCATACAAATGTGAGATATATGCTCATTTCCATGCCTCCTCCTGGGCACGTTAGCGTATGAAGGATGCCAAGAAGGTCTACAGTTAAGAAAAATGTTTATGCAGATGTGACGCTCTTTGTCTAAATACATGTTAACACCTTGTTCAGGAAACTCGATTTTGGAAACGCTGGAATTGACAAAGGACTCCAGATTAGCAATCAAAAACCTGTCTTGAGTGTCACTTGCTAGCTGCTTCCTGTCTTCATTTGTAAAGGGATCACGCTCACCACCCCACCACGCTAGTGAGCGGCTGCATCAGTGAAGTAACGATGGAAAATCACTCTATGTAGCAAGTAATAAGCTCCTGGAGGACAGGGAATTGGCTCCCATCCTGCAGCCCAACACACACAAACTGTTACTAAGCTGCTCTCTAGGGAATGTTCCAGGTTGTCTCCTCACGCCCCCCGCCCCTCCCTGCCATGCCCCGGATGGCTAATTCCGATGGTCATTTTGTGGGCGGGTCCCTTGAGATTCTGTGTCTTTGGAGGCCTCCTGCCTCTGGTCCCCTGGCTGGTGTGGTGTGGCAGGCATCTGCCACCCTTCCTGGGAAATGCAGGGGGCCCCAGAGCAGAGCCAAGAGCGGGCCCTACACTTGGCAAAAGTCCCAGCTGGTGAGCACAGCCCCAGGCATCAGCCTCTGTGCAGAGAAGCTGCCCCAAGACATTGTGGGATGTGGGCCACACAGGGCTCAGGTGTTCAGGTTCCCACGTCCACGGCCATCCTCCCACCCTAAACCACCTGCTCCCTTCTCCCACAGCCTCCACGTGACACGCAGTAGGGACCCACTGAGCTGAGCGATACTGCATTCATCTCACACAAAGAATACCCCAACGTGGGCTTCCCTGGTGGCGCAGTGGTTGAGAGTCCGCCTGCCGATGCAGGGGATGCGGGTTCGTGCCCCGGTCCGGGAAGATCCCACGTAAGAGAAAGCGTTGTAACCAGAAATTGTTTGTCAGGGCTTGATAGCACTTCTTTCCCACCTAATACCATAATCTAGCTCCTATTCAACCTCCGCCTCCCCATTTCAACAATCAGTAAGCATACATTCTCCCTCAAACTGTTTGCTATTTTTAACTTCTATGGCTCCTCTGTTGACTTCAAAGGCAACACCCAGCATCTGAGCGTCAGCTACAAGGTCATGTGGTTAGTGAAATGTAGGACAAGGAATTGGTTTTTGTACACAGCCTTCCAACCACCAAACCACGAGGTCTCTGTTAAGGTCAAATTATCATGAAACGTTATTGACCCAGTACACAATGAACTCAGTGCAGCAGCTGTTACAAACACTAGCCACAACTTAAAAGAATAAAAAAAAAAAAAAAGATAAGCAGCCATTCGTTCTACTCACTGTTCACGTAAACATTAAATGTCACGGAAGAATTCGCATCAGAATTGGACACGAGAAATGTGTAAGTGCCTCCTTCGGTCCCTTTTAATCTGGTTAGATGAAGTTCACTTACATATCTACAAAGAAAGGACAACCCATCAGTCACCTGTGGGTGGCCTGCCTCGGGGCGTGTGGCTTTATCAGTTTCTACCTGGAAGTACATGCTTATTTTGGAAAAATATGCCCCACTTAATTCAGTATTAACAAGATCCACGTTAACAAACAAGAACACACACATATATTTCATTGGGGACAGATGCCTGGCGTGTGAGAATACAGAGTGGGGAAAGGCTCTCTCGGCATAAAGGCAACCTCACAGAGATGGCAGCCTCTTCTGCTTCCTGAGCTGTCCCCACAGCCGCATCCTTCTCTGCCCTGGTCCTCTGTTCAACCTCCCTCTCATCAGTGTCCTGAACTCGCCCGCCCTGCTTTAATGGCACCTGCCTGGCAAAACGCCAGGCTGGCAGGCATCTCCACGTAGGTGTCTCCATGCAGATGCTTCAGGGTCACACGGCAAGGTGACTGCTGCCCTCACCTTCCTTTTTGTGACACCTCCCTCTCCTGGCTTTCCTCCTTCCCACCC
>NW_020173388.1:5212722-5254681 GCF_003031525.2 Neophocaena asiaeorientalis asiaeorientalis
TTTTCGACCTTCTGTTTCACAGCAAGGACATCGTAGATGGCTGTGATAACTGAGCACACGGTACCACCATCGGGGGCGTTACTGACACGGGCTCCAGCATGGACGGAGCACCCTGGGCGCCCCTTGACCCCCACAACCGACTCGACACGTGGTGGCTGGTTCAGTCTCTCCTCTCACACTGCACGTGCTCCCCAGGCAATCCATGCTCCCCTGAACTACTTACTGTCTGCTCACAAATCCTGACCTCTAGTCCAGACCTCCCTGTCCTATGCCTTCCTTCCTCTACAGACCTATGCTCACATTCTACCCCCCCCAGTCCAGAGTGTCCCTGGGACTGGACTGTGGCTCACCCACACCCTTTCTTCTCTCCTTTCCCCTCTCTACCCTGTTCCCCCCAACTCCCCGCCAGGTCTCTCTCTGCTTTAATGAAGACCTTGCCTGTGAATCCCTCCCGCAGGCGCCGCATCCAGCTGAACCCGACCTACGATACACTCTACCTGAACATCCCCGCTCAAGATCCCACAGTCAACCTCAAATTCAACAAACCCCAAGCCGAGCTCATTGCCTTTGCCCCCTCCCTCTCCCCTCCCTCTCCCCTCCCCCTCAAATAATATTGCCTCTTACCATCCAACCTGGCTGCCACAACCAGACTCCTGAGAGCATCTTCAGCTCCTGCCTCTTTCCTAGCCCTTCGATCACCTGTAAGGAGGAAGCCTGGACACCTCCCAATCCATGCTCTTCCCTCCAACCCTTAGACCGAGGCCCAGGACAGCATCCTTTCTGATCCACACTCTTACAACAGCCAAGAGCTCCTGACTAGGAAAAAATACTAACTCTATCTAGGCACCTACCTCTTAACAGCTGTGGGCTCTTGGTCAAATTAACCCATCTAGGTCTCAGATTCCTCTTTTATAGAAAGAAGGGAAGTAAGAGTGCCTGCTCATCGGATTTGTGAGGACCAAAATTTTTGAGTTGATATACATGAGGGACTTTGAACAGCACATGGCAGGAAAAAAGCACACACAGCTTACATGAAATGTCACTATTGCTACTATTTTTATTATAAGTGTTTTGAGGATCAAATGAGAGGTCTGGGGCTTCCCTGGTGGCGCAGTAGTTAAGAATCCGCCTGCCAATGCAGGAGACACGGGTTCGAGCCCTGGTCCAGGAAGATCCCACATGCCACAGAGCAACTAAGCCCGTGCACCACAACTACTGTAGCCTGCGCTCTACAGCCCGCGAGACACAACTACGGAGCCCATGTGACACAACTGCTGAAGCCCGTGCGCCTAGAGCCCATGCTCCTCAACAAGAGAAGCCACGACAATGAGAAGCCCATGCACCGCAACAAAAAGTAGCCCCTGCTCACCGTAACTAGAGACAGCCCGCGCGCAGCAACAAAGACCCGACACAGCCACAAATAAATAAGTAAGTAAGTAAGTAAAAATTTTTTTAAAAAAAAGAGAGAGAGAGGTCTGATGTAAAAGAAACTTGGGTTCACTGCCTGGCCCAAAGATGCTTAATGATTCTTAGTTTTCTTACAGTCTTAAAAAAAATGATTAAAGGCACTAACATTTCTCTTTCTCTGAAGAGAATTATTTAATGTGTCCCTAGTATATGCTAGTCACTGCTTTGAACTATCCTCAGAACTCTAGGAGAGAACTATCCTCCAATTTACAAACAAGAAAACTGATGCATGGACTTTTCTGTGTGCTCTAAACACACAGCAAAATGAAATGATGACGACTCAGGAAGCAGCCCCAAACTTCCTTCCGTATCAGCTGTCCTCTCATACATTGACGGGTCACAGAAACAGGATCCGGTAAGCCAAGGGGACGGGGTGGGGGGAACGTGTAATTCCCCAAACAAGGCCCTTTTCTTACCTGATGTTACTTTCATTGTCAGACTTGGGGTAATCTTCCCACTTGTCAGTGGAAGTTCTGTTCATATATATCCACTGTCGGTGTTCAGGTTTGGGATATGCCTCATACTCAACAACCAGATCCACATTCTCGCCATCGTTTACAAATACTGTTGTATTCATCATAGGGAAGATATTGATGAATCCTTTATCTAATCACAGCAGAATGAGACAGAAAGAAACCGTTATCCCCCAAATCTTGACAAATAACAAAAACTTCACCTTTGGACTATAAAGATATTGACTGATTTCCAGTATTAACTGGCAATGACAAGAATTTTGACTTAGCCATATTACATTTTACTTTGCTCTTGGAGAATCACGGTCATAAAGTGAGAAAGGACACACGTTGGAAATGTTTATTCTCTTATCTCTGTCTCTTAAGCAAGTCTGTTAAAGATCTATCACCATCTTATAAGTCTTCTCGAACTACCAGTCCTGATGTTTATTAGGCTAAAAAGTATTTGGACTAAATAGTTAGCCCATACCCAGATCCAATATAATTGTATATGTGATAAGAAGATGTCATAAATCAAGAAGGGGAAGAGAGCCCCGATATCTAATAAAAATGTTGCAAGAATGTCATTTAGTATTTAGAGAAAAATAAACTTGGATCTTCTTATCATATCATATACCACAAATGAATCAAGGACAGCATTTTAATAATTAAACCATATTTTTAACTAAACAACGGAATTTACTTCTATCAAAATTTTGTGGAGGGGAGGGCGAGGGGAGTTTTCTAGGCTTTTTAGAAGCAACCAAAGAAATAAAAATCATAAAAGACAAATCTAAATATATAAACATTTTCAAAAAGTATCTATATATAGGAAAATTAATTAAGGTAACAGGAAAAAGAGGACATAAAATTATAGAAGGAAAAATAAACTACTAATTTAAATAAGGCATTCCTTTTCACATATTAAAAGTAGCAAAACCTCAGTAAAGCTGTTAAAAAATAATGTATATCCACTCTATGGAAAAACAGCAAAACTAATCTGAAATAAACTCAATAATTTTGCAAGTGTAATTAAAGTAGCACACTGAATTACACTTTGTAAATGGGCACAACTCTTGTGGAAAGCATTTAGCAATATAGATTTTTAAAAATTATCTATTTTTCAATTTAATCCAGAGAACTCTTCTTAGTGAGGTAGATGGCCACGTGCAAAAAGAAGTGCTATTTACACTAGTCATAATAATTTTAAAAATGAGAAAATAGAGAACTGGCTAAGTAAATAAAGCAGCCCTTAAAAATTATTATATAATAATAATAATAACAATACAAGGAAGAGCTTGAAAAAGACCATCATAAAATAATTGCCAATATCATATTTATAGCCTCCATTTATGGAATGCTTACTATGTGTCAAGAACTGCCTTAAGTTCTTTAGCATACACTTTATTTAATAATTATGACAAACATTTAACTTATAACAATACTGAAAGAGAACGCTTGTAACCCCTAATTATAGATGAAAAAGAAATCAAGTCCTGGAAAGCCATATAGCTGGCTACCCAAAGCAGAGCCTACATGTGAATACAGGTCTGTAAGAAGCCAAGGCTGGTCTCTTTACTGTTGCACAGCCTAGAGTCTCCACATACTTTAAGTGAGAAAGAGAGAGAACATAAAATTGTATGTATAATTAAAATCCTGTTGCATATAAAAATATAACCATATACCAAATCCTAAAAAAGCTTATATCAAGTTAGTGGAATTATGGAAGAGTTTTAATCTTCTATTTATTTTTCAAAATTTGAAAATTAATTACAACATTTTATATTGTCATTTAACCAAACAGTGCCATTGTCTTTGGCACTGTTTGGTTAAATATATTGTTAGCCCCCATGAGGTTGACGTGAGAGTATTTGACTCTCCTTTAGTTTTCTACAGATTCAGAATTTAAAAATGGAGTCAAACTGTCCTTTGTATCAATGGAAAAAATATTTTTCAGGTGAAAATCAAAAATCATCCAAATGAAATTAAAACACCACTTTGTTCTAATACCTGAATCATAAATGGTACACCCCTGCCATTCTTTAAGCTAATTTAGATTAATTTTGAGGAAATAAATGTTTTGTCTGAATGTTACATTAAATTTTCAGGTACTCAAGGTCATAAATTCAAAGATATCACACAATGCAAAATATTCAAACACCACAGACAACGATATTTCCACTGATTTCTCTCCCTATCATCATGTACAAAATACTAAAGTTATCCTGAGTTTTCTATAGTCCAGTTTGCTCAATATAGTTTTATGTCCTATAATAGGACACAGCTTCAAATTCATGAAGTGTAAGAATTATTAGACTCAAAGAACCCCACCTGGGTTTGTTACAGAGGATGATTTAAGAAATTGACGAGACATTAACATTTAATCAGGGGCAAACACTGTGCCAGGCACATCTGCAAAATATATGGCCTTTCTCCCTCCACAGCCTTGGGAGTTAGAGGCTATGTTTCTTGGAAGAGAAAATGCAGGCAGAGTTAAAGTGGGGTGCATTTGAAAGTTAAGTGGCAGAGCTCCAACTCAAAACCAGGTTGGGGCCACCCGGAAGCCTTTTTTGCGCCACTCCACACTGTGTCCAAATCCTACTCCCAGCCCCTAAAGAAATTACTTTTCTCTTTGTCTCTTACTGTTCGTCCCATCTCGTCCCATCCCAACCCAACCCACTCCTGAAATAGTACAAAGCCAGATTCAGGTTTCACAGCCTCAAGTCTTTCCAGTTATACAGTTATATTCTTGGAAATTGATGAATGGATTTTAAAAATCTGATTACATACAATAGTAAGCTCCAAACATCCTTACTAATTGCTTTCTGGAGCTGAAGCTGATATATCAACATGCTCCCTAATCAACTTAGCAAATTAGCACTTATGGAGTTTAATATTTTAAAAGCATAGCCTTTTATTCAAATTAATAAATGGTTCACAATCATGTTTAGGGACAGAGTAGTACCCTTTCTCTGGGCTGGCTCTGTAATTGCAAGTAAAGTGTCTTTTTCACGTTCAGTCTGGTGAGATACTTTCCATTACAACATGGGCAGAAACGCCAAAATCGTATGAGATTATTGTGGCATAAATCGCAGACCTCTAACATTGGTACATAAATTATTGAAGAAATATGGGGGAAAGGAGAGAAATGAAAACAAATATCACATCATTTTATTATTGCTCATGATGAATTTCACCACCCTACAAGTACTTAAAGTCAAGCGCTGAGAATATGGTTGCATTAAAAAGACAAGAAAATAGATTAAATGCAAACAGTACTAAAAAGACAAGAAAAGTGTAAACAAAGTAATTTTAAAATTATTATTATTTTCAGTAATTCAAAATACCACACTCTGATCTCATTAAGTAGATGCTTGGGAAATAAATATTCAGTAAGATCTAAAGCACGGAAGACTAAACCAGTTGTGTATGCCAGATATGATGGGGTTAGGGCACAGGTTACTATGTTTCAGTTTATGCTCTGTAGAATCAATGACCCATGCCTGGTGGGCTGCCTTCCTGAAGGTTTATGCTACAGCCTGTAAGGCTGGAGGACAGGGTGAGGTCAGGGGTGTACTGAGGAGGCGAAGCCAATTCAGTCCTTCCTGCTACAAAGGGTGACAAGAGCCCATGAATCATGAAACGATAAACCAAAAGGCTGAGGAACCTCAACAAAAGATTCAGAGAAATATATTAAACTCTAAGCATATGTCTTCCTCCACAGAGAAAAGTCTCCATCCATTTCCAAAGTCAAGTCATTCAGCAAGGACTAGAGTTTCTGGAAAGGCTCAACCTACATTTTATTTGTTGAGGTAGGGGAGGTAAGCAGAGAATGACATGTTCAAACAGCTTCACAGTTACAACTTTCCACTTGCCTCTATTAAATTGGTAGAATTTGCTTTTGTGCTCTAGTTGGAAGAGGCTACAAAGATCATTTTCTTTCATATATTCATTCAGTAATAATGAAAACCCTAAGAATCTGTTCAACATTCCATTAACGTAAAAAGGAAACTATCTAGTAATTTCTTCATTCACTATGCCAGTAATTTATCCATTCCCAGAGATATTTACCTACTACTTCTAAGGTTGTTGTGACACTTGCTGATCCAAAAGTATTATTGGCGTAACACATGAACACGCCAGAATCATTAACTCTTGCTGAGCTGATAGTCAATCTCTCCTGACGAAGAAAATTGAAGTCACCCTGATGCCAGCTATTCCGCTTCACCTGTTCTTTAGTCTGCTGGTTTCAGAAGGAGAGGGGAAAAAAAATCAAAGATTACCATAAAATTTATATTCAGGATCTTTCCTAGATAAATTAAAAATAGCAGCAATTAACTTCTCCGTATTAGCATTCATTATACACTACTTAAGTAAGTATAATAAAACATCATGACAAGTCTGTCATTGGAACACTTCATATTACAGGATTATATTGAAAGATAGTTATTACTAATGATTGTAAAAAATGAAAATTCATTTCTTAATAACCACAGCATACGTAATTCCAAATTCTCTGCAGTGCTAAATAGTTTTTAACAGTGCCAAATTTTAAAAGTTCTTATATAAGAAATAATACAGGACACTGATATTTTAAAAGTCAGCATATTTATATCCTATCAATACTTCCTGTTATATATATATTTTTTCTATTCTACATCCCACTGGTTGAAAGAAAACACATCACTAGTAACAATCGTTCTATTTTATTAACATTTATATTATTTTCATGAATAAAAATAGACTTACAGTGTCTAAGACTAACTCGAAAATTCATCCTATAGTTCTTACCCAGCAGAATTTTGGCAAGTATTAAAGGGAGTTCCAAAGTATATAAGACATATAAGACAAAATCCCAAATTATTTACACATGAGCTGAAGAGAAAAGGTTGTGCATTTACTCTTGTGATATCACCATGCCACCGTTAATATTTATCTGCAGATAAGACATGGAGAGATTTCTTGTATGGAAAACGTCATGGGGAAACAACCATAATATAAACTATAACCACTCTCTGAAAAGATTAAAAGGAATAGCATAGAGCTTTCTGCATCTTCCAAATTTTCTGTAACATGAACACATTCCTATTAGGATGGGGGGAGGGAAGCAACTAAAAAAGAAACTAAACAGGAGCTGATATTGACATGGAACAAGATCAAGGGTGATTCCCTGGCCAGGCTATGGTGAACCTATTAGCATTAGACCATTCTGACAGTACTGTACATCCGAACCGTCCTTCTGGAAAGCAACTTGGAAGCACGTTCAGACCACTGAGCAACTCCAGCAAATTTATCTCAAGGAAGCAACTCAATGGAAAACAAAAGGTCCAAGATATTTACTGTGGTGAAAAACTGCAGATGACCTAAATGCATACCAGGTATCAAAATTATGAATATGTGAAAATAAGAAAAATGCTTCTTTTATGTAAAAAGCATGAGTGTACCTTAAGACAGCAACCATGTGTTAATACATATGCATGAGGGGAGAGAGAAAATAAACATGAAAAAAAAATGTGGGCAATATAGCATTTGTAAGGACTAACCACTCGAGACTACTGAGCACTTGAAATGTAGTAGGTCCAAATTGAGTTGTGTTGCAAATATAAAATATGTCCCAGATTTTAAAGACTTAATATGAAAAAAGTAGTGTAAAATATCCCATCAATAATTTTTATGTTATGAATTTGGTAAAGTAGCAGGATACAAAATTAATGCACAGAAATCTCTAGCATTCCTATACATTAATGATGAAAAATGTGAAAGTGAAATTAAGAAAACACTCCCATTTACCACTGCAACAAAAAGAATAAAATATCTAGGAATGAACCTACCTAAGGAGACAAAAGACCTGTATGCAGAAAATTATAAGACACTGATGAAAGAAATTAAAGATGATACAAATAGATGGAGAGATATACCACGTTCTTGGATTGGAAGAATCAACACTGTGAAAATGACTGTACTACCCAAAGCAATCTACAGATTCAATGCAATCCCTATCAAACTACCACTGGCATTTTTCACAGAACAAAAAATTTCACAATTTGTATGGAAACAGAAAAGACCCCGAATAGCCAAAGCAAGTTAATTATATGATAAAATATTTTGGATATATTGGGTTAAATAAAATATATTAAAATCAATTTTACATTTTTTTACTCTGTCATGTGCCTACTAGAAAATTTTAAATTACATAGGAGGCTCACATTCTATTTCTACTCCACAGCGCTGCTAATGTACGGTGGTAGAATTATAGCTATTTCTCTTTTTTTCTCATGTTATTATATTTTTGGAAATTTTTTTCACTAAAATAAGCATACATAAAAGCTGACAGCCAAAGTTGAATGTTTTGGAATTAAAAAGAAGAGAAACCTGCTTGTTTAACTAACTGTGAGATCTTGGCCAAGTCAAGGATGCCACTATGGTCTCAGCTTTTGTTTCTAAAAGGCAATGAGAGAATAAAGGTCTTTAAAGGCCTTTCCGGTTTGGAGCACTATGTCGACTTGAAGATAATCCCTTCTAAGAGATTCTTCTAATAATTGGCAGAAAGCTGACATTTTCCTGCCTAAGAGTAATTGTTAAGAAGAGACAAAGGGGAAGTGACATTTTTCTCTGGCCTCTTCCAGTCCATCATACAGACTTCTCCTCGGCAAAGGCAGAGTGACAATGGACAGGTCACAGACTATATTCTAGATTCCCGGTATCTTCCTTCTAGTTCCTGCAAGAGCCCAGGAGTCCCTGTTTAGGGAGCTAAACAAGACAATGAATACGTTGGTGCTAGAAGGAATAGTTTGTTAATAATTGATACATCATCAGCACCCAAACCCGAAGGCCATAATTTAGGATACTGTCAAAGATCATAATAAAAGCAAGCAAAAATATGAGGGTTTAGAAGCCTTAGAAAAGCTAACCAAGATTCACAGTGTTGAATAAACTCCAAGACTCTCTTACGTTTTAAAACAAACAGTTGCAAAAATACTACAAGAGTTGTTTTACCCTAAATTTCATTGTGAATTAAACTTTCTAAATGATCCAGATCAAATACTATGGATTTTTAAAAGAATTTGATAGTGTCATAACAGTGCTAGGTATTCCAAATTAAGCCAAAGGATATCAATAAGATTCATGGATGAACCCTGGCATACAGCCATGAGCCCCATCTGCAAGTTACACATTACATATTGTTTGCATGTGATTTGCTTTTCCTTAACCCTTGGAGGTGCTCACTGGGATTTCCCCAAAGAGTTCCCAACACTGCAGGCTTATCTACCAGCGCCAGTGGATTAATTGGGAATGGCATGCAGGACTCCTGGGAAAAAGTGATTCAGAACAAAACTGCCTGGGGCAATTTAATTCTCATCTCAAAAAGGCTAATTTTCAAGTTATGTAGAGGCTCAGTTACACACACCGTAAATTGTTCTCTCATCTGAAATCAAGGATCATAGAAAGGCAATTAATATGGGACTGTGTTCTATAAGGTTAGTCAAAAATTCATATGTAAGCTATTGGTTTTATGATAGAACTTGTTTCTCTGACCCACTGGTTCCCTTCTCCTGTTAATGGCAGGCTTCACTTAGCAAGGTATCCATCACAGGTCTACATGAACGCCATCATAATGGTTTGCATTATGCTAATCACCATAGTTACTTGTTTAGCAAAGGATTCTCTAAACAGGCATGAAACTGCCAATGTTGAATACAGAGCATGAGGCGGAAGAAGAGGAAGAGGAGGATGAAAAGACAGTATTTCCTTTCTTCCAATGTAATACGCATATGTGTACTCAAGAAAAACTACCATGATAGCAAATTAACTAGTTGGCCAAGATCATTCAAACAAAAATTATTAAAAACTCAGTCACGGGCTTCCCTGGTGGCGCAGTGGTTGAGAATCTGCCTGCCAATGCAGGGGACACCGGTTCGAGCCCTGGTCTGGGAAGATCCCACATGCCACGGAGCAACTAGGCCCGTGAGCCACAACTACTGAGCCTGCGCGTCTGGAGCCTGTGCTCCGCAACAAGAGAGGCCGCGACAGTGAGAGGCCCGCGCACCGCGATGAAGAGTGGCCCCCGCTTGCCACAACTGGAGAAAGCCCTCGCGCAGAAACGAAGACCCAACGCAGCCAAAAATAAATAAATAAATAAATAATTTTTAAAAAGTAACAAGTGTTCAAGTACAGTTGGTGTCTTTAAAAAAAAAACAAAAAACTCAGTCAATGGGAATCTTAAGGCTAAAATATCAGGGAAACCGGATATTTTAAAGACCTTGTTATTAATATGAGTATTAGAGAGGGAGAAAAACCTTCAAATATAACTGGCTAAAATTTATTTAATTTTAAGATATGCCTAACACGGTATCTGACATACAGTAGACATTCAATATGCATTTGTTAAATGAATGATAACCTAAACATGTCCAAATGTTTCAGATTGATGACAACCATTTTATTAATAGCGACTAAAACAAATAGAAAACCATTAGCAACCTGATCTCGGGTAAGCAGCCTCAAAGGAGGAAATCAGATCCATACAAAAAGAAATCTCTCAAATGGACAGGCCTCTCTGCGGCAGAGGGAAGGGCTTCTTGGCTAACGTCTGAGACCATTGATTTATGTTTTTAATATGGAAGGAAAAAAACTGGCAACTTTCCCCAATATTTTAAATAATCTGGCCTGAATAGTTGCCATAGTAGCTTTAAAAATCAAGGTAGTTACTCACTGAAACATTAATTTTTTTTCCCCCACAAAAGTCATTCAAAGAAACAGCATGGAGTAATAACAAGTCTGAAGTTTTCTCTACGACTTGCTCAAAATAAATTTACAAAATGACATTTCTTTTTTACTCATAATGAATGTACACATCTACATATGGTGCAATGAAAGGGGTAAATACACATCATCTGTACACACTCCAGAGAGACATACCAGCTGAGCCATCCCCAGGACAATTAAAAGACTTTTCTAGAATATGTAAAAGAATGTATATGTATGTGTAACTGAATCACTTTGCTGTACAGCAGAAATTAACACAACATTGTAAATCAACTCTACTTCAGGAAAATAATTTTTTAAAAAAATACTCTTTTAAAGAAAAACCTTCAACTCTCCCACACGGAGAGAATGATACATTGAGGCTAACGGAGAAAACAATCCACTCACCTGGCTGTTTTCCCTTATCCACATTGAGTCCACAGAGCTAGACACGTCTTTTATCAAGCACATCACTGCAAATTCTTCCCCTTCCCTGAGAAGATAGCTGGCTTTGGACACAGACACAACAGGCACAGCTCTGATGGCTAGAATAAAACGAAACGTGGCCCTCAAATAACTGGCTGTAGTATAGCATAATGTTTTAACTTACCATTTTTCCTCAGCTGTGCCCAGCTCACTTTGTGGTCTTTTAAATAAGATATAAAGTATGGTACTAACCGATCTGTATTACTCGTATGTTTGAAGACATCAGCAATTAAATTGTACATCCCTCAAGTAACTTCATTAACACCGAGTGAAAAAGATAGACTATCTACTTTGAGATTATAATAATCCGGAGCAGTGCTATTTTGAAATAGGTAGAAGCCCTGGCACAGTGAAGCTGCATTTATTTTTATTTGACTTGCTGGTTTCATGAGAATGTGACCAACAACTAATTATCTTCTTTTAACCAAACAGGCATCTTTCCCACGCGCTATAAAAATAACGTCTTACTTCTTAAAATCACAGGTTTTAAATAATCAAACTTTCCTTAATTCCAAAGAGCATCCTTTTTCAAAAGCCTTAATAAAAACTACTCAATAGCTAAATGCCAACTGGTGTTGAGTTAGATGATCTCTGAAATACAAAAATCTGGGTATCTTCCAGCTATCAAAATATTCTACATAATGCCACATTAAGAACAAGGTCCAAAAGTCAGCTGGTACTTTCCTCCTCAGACTGTGAATAGTTTGAGAAGGTATTAAAATTAAATAGCTGAGGAGGAATCAATTCATAGATCAATAGTAAATCAAGGAGTGAATAACCTGTATGCTAATCTTTTCAGTGTACCTAAGGCTTCCCAATGAGTTTCTCTGGGAAGGAACAGTTTGTGCAATTATGAAACTTTGGGATGTCCTGATGTCAGTAGGTTTAACGACTGTCCTCAGGACCATCTGAATGCCCATCCCTGGTAGACACACCCAGCTGGAGGTGGTCATGGACCCAACACATGGGATGGAGGCTGTGAAATAAAGTATTCACAAGCATCCGGCATTATTTTGAGCCCGGGCGAAACGATCCAAGAAGCTACCTGAGTGACATACTGAGTTGGACCAGTGAGAAGAGAGAAGTCTTCTTTTAGATCAAAGGATGCTCCGACTCCCAGAAGAAAGCAAACAAGGGCCCGTACCTGCCCTCACTTTCAGGGTGAATTTCTTCGACAGCACGGACTTGCCCTTCTGGTTCGCCGAGCAGTGTAGACAGAGCCGATGATACTCGCGCTTCACGTTTCTGATCGTGATGCCGGCCTTGGGGTCAGCGACAAACGTCAAGTCCTTGGGAAGAGGTTTCCCCTCGCACCCCGTGAGGGAGTAATTGGTCACCTCTGGGTCTGTCAGAGGACAGCGGACCAGCGTGTCGTTGCCTTCCTTCCCGTACAAGGGAAGCTCAACCAGGAAAAGCTTCTCAGGATCTACAGCATATCAACAATCAGTAGTTTGAATGGCTGGTCACAGACACTGAAAACATTTTATAAAAATCTAAACTATTGCCGCTTATAACAACAATCCCTAGTGGCCCAAAGGGCTGCTGACTTTATTCTTTGCAAACAGAAGTAGAATTTATCCGAGTCATACTAATAAGGAAGAGTTAACACTTAGTAAACACCTTCCATGTGTCAGGCACTAAGCCTGGACCATTACACACTTCTCACTCTCATTTAATCCTCAATACACCCCTATACGACAGGTGCTATCATTATCACCATTTTATCGATAAACTGGTCTCAAAAACAGTAACTCTCCTTAAGTGACACAGCCCAGAAATGGCAAGATAGAACTCAAAGCCAGGTCTGACTGATACCACAATTTGAACTCTTAAAGCTCTGGGAATATTTTATTGTAATAGTTACTTTGTTTCTACAGCAGGTAACACTCCAAAGAAACTGGGCCAAGAATAAGCCAGCCTGATGGTATCTAATAGGGTGGGAAAAAGTGGAATTATACCTTGTTCAGGACTTTCCCACCTGTCCAATCTGTAATTTGTTTTGATCTTATCTAATTGACACAACTTCTACCTTTGTGTGAGCCTTTATCATTTTTTTGAAAAGTGTCCAAATATACTTCCATGTTGTACCAGTTTCCGAATTAATCATATGTTTTGGGGGTTTTTTTAAATCTATTTAACAAGCAAGAAGACCTATTTAGTTCAGAAAGGTGAAATAATTTCCCTCTGGTGATACAATAACTTGCCTCATTTGTCCCCAAGTGTGCTTGACTTCAAAGTCAAATATGTACTCTACGCCTCCAAGACTAAGGGAGAAGCATGGGAAAGAGTCTATGAATTAAAAGAAGAATACAGGGCTTCCCTGGTGGTGGCGCAGTGGTTGGGAGTCCGCCTGCCGATGCAGGGGATGCGGGTTCGTGCCCCGATCCAGGAGGATCCCATGTGCCACGGAGCGGCTGGGCCCGTGAGCCACGGCCGCTGAGCCCGCGCGTCTGGAGCCTGTGCTCCGCAGCGGGAGAGGCGGCAGCAGTGAGAGGCCCGCCTACCGCAAAAAAAAAAAAAAAAAGAAGAACATAGAGGTTTAGAGGGAGGCAAAATGACCACGATCTAGGAGTCATGTGAGGGTATTCAATGAGACGAAAGGGAAAAAAATAAGAAATGTTTAAAAAGGGGACTAACCCATGTTATCAGTACTCAAGATGTGCTAAGAAGAAAGGAATATGGGAATCCCATGGGTCAGCCTGAAACCTGGATGATAATCAGTAGTAACAGTGCAGAGTACATCAATGTGGAGAATGAGCTGGAGGGGTCCAGATGTTTTTCCTTATAAAGTGAGAGAATTACCAGCATCTCCATTGTTTGTAACAACACGGGTTTCAGAAAGTTCCTGAGAACCACCAGGTGAACACCCTGAGCACAGGGACTTTCCACACAATTCTTTCTTCATTAAGATAAATTTCAATCAGCTTATAAGTAACAATAGAGTACAATTAAGACTGAAAATGAACAAAACTGAATCACCATAAAATTGTCCTTTAGTGTTTTCATTCCTACAAAACCCTAACCCCTCTGCATGGGCCTCTTTCCAGAGTTCCCAGTCTCCAGGATCCTCCAGCTTCTGAATAGAATCTAGAAAACCATCAGGAGGCCACACAGTATAAATAACATGTGGGCCTCACTCTATTCATATTCCTTGAAAGGTATGTATAAATAGAACTTCTAGAAATCAAATAAATTGATAGGCAAACGGGAAGCTTATGAGTTTCAGAAATGCTATGGCAAATACTTGATCGCCCAAACCAGGATACTTGTGACTGAAAGGGGTACTCTTTAATAATTACGCCAGGACACCAGGCATGGACTGGGAAAGCTTCCGGTCGACTGAGATCTCGTATGTGCAAATACAAACCTCATTCTGTATACACAACAAGCTGCCGCCTCTACTGTGTAAAGACAATACGGATACAGGGTTGGGCCAACAGATTACACTTAAGATGTTTTTTAATTGTCCTTTCCATCTGTAAATCCGGTGTTCCACAAAAATCAATGACATGATTGAAATATACTTATCATAGAATTTTGACCAATTTTCAAAGAGTTTTCCAAAACAAATTATGCACCTCCCAGCCTAAGTTATTCTGCAAACAAATTATCTCATAACGGCTGAAATACGGTTCGAGGCTATAGCTGGTTAATTTTCCATCTATTCTTTCTCAGTCACTTGAGTCATAGTTCCTACAGCAATGCCCCAATTTCCTTCATTGCTGTCTGAGACAAATTACTTAAGCATCCAAACATCTTAAATTGGTAATAATTAAGTACAGTCCTAAGTTATTGGGGATGACTTCCCCCATCAAGAAAATCTGTGAGCCCTGTGAGACTGATTTGGCTAATGTAGCAGTTTCCCTATTTATTCAGCTGTCTACCCATCCTATTAATAAGCAGAATGATACTTCATTACCACCTGGAAATTACAGAGTACCTTCTTGAATGTCAAAGAACAGAACATGGTTGGCTCAACGATTATGGAACCAGACCCGGAGGCTAGCCGTGGCTTTTCAACGCGCGTCTTTCTTTGCAGCGACCCACCCAGGAAAGAGTAAAAGATTAAAAGATAAGGAGAGGCAGCGTCAGTTTCACGGCAACCTTCTGTACAGAGAACATGAGAGTCAATTTTACTAACCCTTGACAGAACTAGAATTTGCACAGTTTTGTCTCCCTGATAACAATTACATAAGGAAGACAGAGCAGGCAATCTTATCCAAGCGTTGCCGTGAGGAACTGTGACTCTAGGGCTGGCTCAGATCCACAATCTAGGATAAGTTTATTCGGTCCTCTTCCACAATACCATGCAGGAGGTTGCAACGACAGCCCCAGGCCAGGTACAAACCCAGGACTAGAACTGAAACTATTTCTCCTCCTATAATGTGGGTATGTCTCCTAAGCTTTAAGTGCTTCAGTTTTTACATCAGCAAAAAGAGACTCCTCCCTTATCCCTGCCCCTAGCCCCCTAGGAAATTTCCTCCGGACAAGGATATTAAAAGCACAAACACAGATGAATCACTGCATTCATCACATGAGATGAGGTTCAGAAATCCAACCATCACATTTTCCTTTTGTTTCTAGGAGGTCACAATTTTTTAAATGAATGAACTGACTTCTATTAAGAACCTAGGAAGGACAGGGGGTGCTTAGCCGACTGAGTTATTTTTCTGGAATTTACTCCCTAAAAGTGGGTCAATTCATTTGCAGCTTTGGTCTGTTTAGGCCTTTAGAGGCCTTTAGTTCCCTGAAATGTTTTTACTAAGTGGGAGTATCTGGAATCTCAAGGCATTAAAATGCCGCCTTCCCAAAGGGCCTAATTTATTCTCAGGGTTTACTCACATCACCAGGACAAATGGGCTAAACCATATTGTAATCTCATTAGGAAGAGTATCACAGCCTTGCAGACCTTCAGCTGGAGTTATACCCAAAGCCACTATGTATCAAAAGATGGGGGAAACTAACAATAAAAATTTTTGTCTTATGCTTCCTAGACCCAGCCAGTAATATTTTATCCATGACTCAGCCATCTATATGTCATCCCTAATTAAGGACAGGATATAAAGTTTTCTAAGTATAGCATCAAAGAAAGCTGAGCATTTACCTCTAACAAACACATAAATGGAACCGCTCAAGCCGCCTTCATTGGTGCAGGTGTAATTGCCTGTATTTGTGGCCTCTGCTTTCTTGGTGATCCATTCTGGGTATGTTCTCTCTCTCAATTGACCCAGAGTCTCAAAAGTCCACTTGACAAATCCTGGGTCGGTGCATAACAGCCTAATCTCATCGCCGACACTGACAATTAACTCTGATTTTGCTGGATGGATGGATGGTGGAGACAGTTCCCCTGGACTCACAGATGGTTGAGAAGAGCCTGCCAAGAAAAACGAAAATCGTGTTGAATGTGATCTTTTTCTTAGGCGAAATAAGGATTTCTTCCAATATTGATTTCCATCTTCTGTGTACTCGACAATAAAAATAGGACAAAGTTGCCCAGCTATTTATGGGCAGAGAGTTCTTTTTAAAGTTTCTCAAGTTCATCTAGAAAATTAAGTTATTTTCTGCAACCCTCAATTAATCCTGAGGGTCACCCTTGGTATGCAAGCCAAGACTTGCTGGATGCCATGGCCTTCGCTGGGTTAAACACACGGCAGGGTCAAGCTTCCACTCTGAACATGGGCCATTGCAATGATACTGACATGCTGACACCCAGTCCAGAGACAACAAAAACAAAATCTTACACTATTAAAAGAAAAACTACTGGGCTGTCACTCTTTAAGCAAAATGTACATGATCACGAGTAACTTGGCTTTTTCTTAAAACTTTGTGAATTCAGTTATTTCTATGCAATTCTCCTTATATCGTGATGGTCATCAAAAAAGGACTATCTCTAAGTTTCAAATAATAAGGCAGAAAATGAAAAGCTTATTTTAATGATCAGATCATGAGATTTCCTGGCCTATGTTGGGTTGCAGCCTGATTAACCTAATGCCCAGAGAGGTTTCCTACATGGGAAACGTTTAAAGATATAAACTATAGACTCTGAATACGAAACTTGAACCTTAGAAAATTCACAGCAGCCAATTCATTCATTCATTTGTGCGCGCATGCATCTGTAGCGTGAAGGCAAGTATCTGTTCATTACCTGTGATCTACAAAAGCATTGTTAGGTGCTGGGAGAAAATCCCCATAAAGGGACACACAGTCCTTACACTCCAGAGCTTCAAGTACACAGTGTTCAATGTCAGAATAACGAAACAAAGATACAAGGTTGAGCTTTAGGCTAAAGAAAAAGAAGTGGGCTGGATTTTCACAATATCAGAAGAGGAGAAAGAAAAGACAGACATGTACCAGAGATATATACCACGGAGACACTCATGCACAGTGAGATACCAGAGGTCAATTAGATTCACGGAAACCAGTGAAAAGCTCTGGTCCTCAGGTAGGCAGGAGCCACAGAACCCACAGCAAGGATTTGAGACGAAAAGAGGAAGATCTGAGACTGCCAGAGGAAGAGCACATTAGCGGCTAGAGTGCCATGAAAAATACAAAAGGTTGACTCACACATGACCTGCGTGAGATGGGCTGGGGCACCAGGATAACAGAGCCCCCTGGGGGGCTTTCAGCTACTTCTGCAGGATCATGGGGGGAATGGTTCATGTGCCTGGGATTTGTGCCCCCCCCCCCCCCCCACCAATATATGTACACGTTTAGCTGATTCACTTTGTTATACAGCAAAAAACTAACACAACGTTGTAAAGCAATTATACTCCAATGAAGATGTTAAAAAAAAAAAAAAGTTACTGAGCACCAACAGTACGAGAAGTGCTATGGACGAGACTCTGTGCCCTCTAGACTGAGCATCTGAATGGAGGAGCCAGAATGTGGGAATGAAGTGGTTAGGATTATTTTTAAAGTCATACAGTGCATTAAATTTTGAAAATGGGCACAGCGGTAAATGGAGACGCTATTATTGCAATTATTTATCCCCTTTAAAAAAGGAATACTTCCGGGAATTCCCTGGCAGTCCAGTGGTTAAGACTTGGTGCTTTCCCTGCTGTGGGCCTGGGTTCAATCGCTGGTCGGGGAACTAAGATCCCACAAGCCACGTGGCACGGCCAAAAAAAAAAAAGAGTACTTCCTAGTCCATATGAGCGACACTGACAGTAAACTGAATCCAAAAATTCTCAAGAATTTATATTGCAATATATTTCAATCAATTCAATCTTCTCATGAGTGGGTCTTAAGGGCATATGCAGGTACTACAACCTGGTTGAATAAATACCGTTGACTTCCGGAGACCTGCCACCCCAACGTAGGCAAGGCTTAGCTGTGTGACCTAAGGCAGGCCACTGGAGCTTTCTGTGCCCAAGTTTCCACATCTGGAAAATGATGATAGAAATACCCTCATTTCACAGAGTCCTAATGCAAATCAAATGTGATAAATACACGCGAGGAGCTTAACACAGCACTGCAGTTTGTAATAAATGCTGGCTATTACAGGGAAGCAATAAAGCATCCGAGGTAAGAGCTTGACTCATTTTTTTGAGGTTTCTAAATTTTTTTTGAATTTATTTTATTGAAGTATAGTTGATTTACAATGTTGCGTTAATTTCTGCTATAAGCAAAGTGATTCAGGTATCCACATATATATTCTTTCTCATATCCTTTTCCATTATGGTTTATCACAGGGTGTTGAAATTATAGTTTCCTGTGCTATATGGTAGGACCTTGTTGCTTATCCATCCTATATATAATAGGTTGCATCTGCTAATCCCAAACTCCCACTCCATCCCTTCCCCCTTGGCAATCACAAGTCTGTTCTCTATGCCTGTGAGTCTGTTTCTGTTTCGTAGATGAGTTCATTTGTGTCATACTTTAGATTCCACATATAAGTGATATCATATGGTATTTATCTTTCTCGTTCTGACTTATTTCAGTTAGTATGATAATCTCTAGAGATAAGACTGTACAGATTTGCATCCTGGCTCTCTCTGCCACTTACTGTGTGATCCTTTGGCAAGTTACCAATCATCTCTGCCTCGGTTTCCTCATCTTGAAAGTAACAGCACCTGTTCATAAAACTGTTATGTAAAGCACTCAGAATTGTGCTCAGACACATAGAAAACACATAATAAATATGAGACAATTATTCTAAAAACAGAATCTCTTATCTTCCCTCCAATCAGTCCTGACTTACTTCCTATGGATGTGAATGGGTCCATCATTTCCCAAACAGATTTCTGCCTGACTTCGCCCTCCTTGGCAGTAAAATCATAGCAGTCTTTCCCCAGAACCTCTGCCACACATCCTTGTATGCCTTTCCACTCCTGCTGTCCCACCCCAGACTAGCCACTTACGATGTCATGGAGAGAACATCCTCTCCTGAAAGACCTCCATGCCTCCAGCCTCCACTCACCCCACCTCCAAATCATCCAACCTCATAACCCTGAGACCCATCAGCCTAAAACACCACTTTTTCAACAACCCCACTCCCAGCCTCAAAACCCCTAACAGAGGCAGCAGCAGCTAACGCTGACATCACGTGCGGCTTACAAAGCATTTTCACGGGATTAATTTCTAGCTGTTTCCTCTGGACCCAACCTGCCTCTCCAGTCAGACAGACCCTTAGGCTAAGGATGCTACAAACACTCTTCAGTCCTTGCTATGCCCATCTCTCTGCCCATGTGCCCAGGACACAGCTACTCCACCAATTCACCTCTTTGTCATATGGAAAGCCCAGTCTTCATGGCTCTTGTTCCCTAACCACTCCAGGTCGTGATCACCTGTCCCCACTAAATCCCTCTAACATGTTCAGCCCCATCACCCATTTGGCTTCTAACTGCTGTACCATAGTGGTCTACATCTATATATTACCTTCTCTACCTACTGCAAGGTCTTAGGGCCCTCAGGGTAAGAATCCTAAATTGTACTTTTCTCCCTAGCATAGTTATAAAAAAGATTCCCTTCAATCCCTGAACATATAAAAGATTGGAGGAAGGACAGGTTCCAGAACACCCAGCTCCTGTAACAGATGTTAACAGTCTTCCGACCTATCCCCAAAAGAGCACAACTGTCTGTTCTGCTGCTCCACTAAGAAAAGGGAGTGGCTTATTTCATCCATTAAAACTATTATGGAGGGGCTTCCCTGGTGGCGCAGTGGTTGAGAGTCCGCCTGCCGATGCAGGGGACACGGGTTTGTGCCCCAGTCCAGGAAGATCCCACATGCCGCGGAGCGGCTGGGCCCGTGAGCCATGGCCGCTGAGCCTGCGTGTCCGGAGCCTGTGCCCCACGACGGGAGAGGCCACAGCAGTGAGAGGCCCGCGTACCACAGGAAAAAAAAAAAAAAAAATCAATACCAATAATTTATTCCAACTGACCTCTGAAATTGCTCTGGAATCACACATTTTGAAATATATCTGGTACATAGCAAGTTCTCAACAAACGTTTGTTGAATTGGGTTTTATCTATATCAGGACCCTTTGCATTTGAACATATACTTCCCTAATTATGTTTGGCTAATAAAAATATCAAGAGTTGCTTTCTGTCTCCTGAACACATGTTAGTTAATGAGCCCCCCAAAAAATGATAGCTGGCAAAACCCACCATTCTGGGGACCAAGTACTATAATGAACGATGGCTCTGGGCTAGGAACTCCAGGACCTATTCAGCAAATACTTATCCCAGGTACCTTGCTAAGCGCTGGACCTAGGAAACAGACCTTGCTCTCAAGAAGCACAAATAAGGGAGGAAAAGGGCACTTATGAACAGTCAACAATGCAAGATTTTAACAATAGTTCAAGATAAATACCAACATACCCTCTGTAACCTCCTTCTAGTGTAAAATTCAACCATACCCCAAAGAATTGAAATCAGGATGCAAACAGATACTTGCACACCAACGTTCATAGCTGCATTATTCACAATAGCCAGAAGGTGGAAAAACCCAGTTGTCCATCAACAGATGAGTGGATAAACAAAATGTGGTATATACATAAAACAAAATATTATTCAGCCATAAAAAGGAATGAAATTCTGACATATGCTACAATATGGATGAACTTTGAAAACATTATGCTAAGTGAAATAAGCCAGACACAAAAGGATAAATATTGTATGATTCCACTTATATGAGGTATCAAGAATAGGCAAATTCATAGAGACAGAAAGTAGGATAGAGGCTACCAAGGGCTAGGGAGGAATGGAGGGTTATTGTTTAATGGGTTTCTGTTTGGGAGGATTAAAAAAAAAAAAGTCCTGGAAATGGATATGGTGACGGTTGTGAATGTACTTTAATGGCACTGAATTAGACCCTTTTAAATGGTACGCTTTATATTATGTATATTTTACCACAATTTTTTTAAAAACTAAAGTTTTTTAAAAATCAGTAATTCTTCAAGGCCCGGGGGAAGCCTCAAATTTTCTCAGCTACCTGGGCTCTTTCTTATCTGACCACTCTGACCTCTAGTAGTAGCCTCTGTGGGCCCCCCAAGTTTATCTTAAATCACAGCGTTAAAAACTTAATCACTGTTATTATTTTTATTTGTTCCGCACAGCTGTGTTTGAGGGCTTGAACACCAGCTCTCTTTCTTCCCAGTTCTCTACTACCTTATACAGAGTAGCCATTCATAGCAGAAGCCTCTTTTAGGGCTCTGGACTGAATAAGTTAGAAATTTTAAACCACACTGACTACTGCCCAAGAGACTTGAATGCTCAGGGCTACTAGAGTTCTTCTCCTGTACATCTTTGCTTTTCTCCTCACACCATCTGAGTCCTTTGGTTTTATTCTCAAACCTGTTTATGGAAGTTGGACTTGATTTTATATTATATATAAGTACATGTTATGAAAATTGATGAAATGAGTGTGTGTGTGTTTGGGGAAAGCTGTTGATTCTCTGATAACCAAGCAACACTCTATAAGGTGGCTCAACTGAAAAAACCCTACAGGTACTTCAAGTTAAATGTGGGTGAAACATGAGAAGACTGGGGGAGGGTCTCCACTTCACAAAGACGGGGGTGGGGGGGGGCGGGATTCTAGGCGGGCGGACTCTCAACCACTGCGCCACCAGGGAAGCCCACAGGCACTACTTTTAAAGAAACTGAAATTAGAAACTGCAGGCCTTATATTGTGGGTGTGGTGTACGGGGAAGACAGCAGCTCAGACTGCCTGAGAACTCCCATCAGTCAACCCAAACTCAAAGAAAAAGTTCTGTTTCTCCGTCAAAAAGAACAAACCCATCCATCTTTCTTTTCTTAAGTGAAATAAACCATTCAAGGTAGACCTGTATTTTGTGTGATCTGTGGCTTAAAAGACTCGAGTCCAGAGTGGGCTTCTACAGTACAAGCTTCTTAATGACCTGTGTACGTCAGGGCGACTGGCTTGAGCACAGGGTGCTCCCCAATCACCTTCAGTAGTGGTTGGACCATGTCAACTGTTAATCAATCTGGAGTCTCAACTCTCCTCCAAAGGTCTTTATACCCTTCACAAATGTCTAAAGCTGCAAAGACTGAATTTATAGCTGGGGTTAAAAGTAAGCAAGTCATTTCAAAACCTTCTCCTCTTTGGACACAAATGTAAGGAACCAGGCAAAATTATGGCAGGGAAGAAACCCCACATAGAGAGGCCTATTCTAGTTTTGGGGAAGTAGAGCTGTGAATAAGGCAAAGCTCAAAGCTCCATTGTAGTTCAGCTCCTCTCTGGTTCACATACTGTTCATCCACAGTTCATAATAAAAGGGCTAATGATTTGTATATCCTACTGTTTCTGACACACTTTTATATTCCCATAGGAGTAAACTGGATAAAAATCAAGATGGAAGGATCGTAGTAATTGCCCACAACACCCATGAGGCTTTAAAAACAAGTAGATGATACTGGAAATAGAATAAAGCTGGGGTGGGGGGTATGAGCTCAGTGAAAACCACACAAGTCCTTAAAAATGCTCTTGCCCAGCGACAGGGAGAGTGTGAATCCACTCTGGATCCCCACGCAAATTGGAGGAAGCCACGCCATGGAGGATCCAGCATGGCCCCCATTCCACTGTGGTGAGGCCACGCCACCAGAACCATTAAGAAATCTTTCATGTCAACGTGCATCTATTGCATAATTATTACCATGGTAGTGAACGAGATGCTGTTGGGGAACTCAGCCTTGTGTAGGAGACGAATCTAATACAAATGAAACAAAAATACTGAGAGGTCACAAACAGGTCCCAAGACTCAAAGGAAGCAGCTATCATTCTGCCCAAAAGGACCATGAAAAGCTCCAGGGGGAGGGGCCATGGGAGCTGAGCCAGGAAGTCTTTGTCTGTGTGTTTGCATGTGCCCGTGTTTGTTATGTGTATTCGAGGAAAAGCTCATCCTATGAGGACCCCATCCCACCCACCCCAACCCCCCAAACTGTGAGCTCTCAGAATCCAAAGCAAGGTCTGTAGCCATCACTAGCCTCAAAGCCTCAGAGGGCATCAGGAATACAGCATGTGCTAAGTGCACAGCGAAGGAATGACTACATATAGGAAATGCAGAGGTGCAGGATTTAAGAAGATAATCTGAGACATCATCTTACAGAGCAGTGCTTTCCTCATCTATGGTGTTTGCTAACAGTCTTCTTTTTTTTTTTTTGCGGTACGCGGGCCTCTCACTGTTGTGGCCTCTCCCGTTGTGGAGCACAGGCTCCAGACGCGCAGGCTCAGCGGCCATGGCTCACGGGCCCAGCCGCTCCGCGGCATGTGGGATCTTCCCGGACCGGGGCACGAACCCGTGTCCCCCTGCATCGGTAGGCGGACTCTCAACCACTGCGCTACCAGGGAAGCCCGCTAACAGTCTTCTTGAAGGTCAATTTCACTCAGTGACAAATAACAGTAAACATCCTTTTAAATTATAATACATAGCATAAAATAGAAAGAAAAAAATCAAATGCATTTTTTTCAGGGGGAAAACATGAGCTTTCAAAGAAATTGAACTGCCTCACGACTTCATACTCACAAACACACCACCCAAATCCCGACCACCTCCAACCTTTAAATGCACCTCCACGGACAAGTTTGAGAACAGTCCTAAATGGATCACTTGAATTCCAATTCACAATTGGACACTGCCCAAAGGATTTTCTGGGTAACAGAAAAGTTCAGATATATCTTTAATCTTATAACATAGAGGTTTAAAGTACTCAAATGAGAAGAACTCACAGCTAAAATCTACTCAGGTTTAGACATGAGATAAACAATAAGTAATTGACACAGTCTCCTCACCATCCTTTAAGTCTCTCACTGTAACACCTCTAAGTTCCGGGCCTGAAAAAACCAATTCCTTGGTACAATGCAAATTTGTATTTAGCTTTTAAAAATAAAATTTCTCTCTGCATGCCAGGTCTTGGTACTACATTAGGTCCAGGATATTTAGTGATTATACAAAATCTGTTTCCATATTCGAGTTTCGAGCTATGGTAATAGACCATTATAAAATGATCAGCCATTTGAAAGTCAGTTTAAAATCACAAAATATCAATAACAAAGACACCCCGCAGCACAGTCTTTTTTTAAAAAAGCAGCTCCTTGAGCACATTTCAATGTTGGTGTAAAGATTATGAACTAATTGACAGAAGGGAACCAAAGGACAGAGAAAGAAAACCTGGAGCATTAGTCATTAGTGGCAAAGAGAGAGGGCTCAGTAACAAAGCCAGCACTTCAGAAACGTGTCTTCATGGATGCAATGGTAATTGAGCTCCTACCATTTGGCCTGGGTGGGGCCTGTGTCCTGGGAGGACCAGCAATACAGAGCAGGCCATGACAGCCCAGTGGGGAAGCTGAACTCACACACATAGTGACCATACAACGAAGCAAGTGCAGACAATAAGGGCAACGGGGGGCTTCCCTGGTGGCGCAGTGGTTGAGAGTCCGCCTGCTGACGCAGGGGACACGGGTTCGTGCCCCGGTCCGGGAGGATCCCACATGCCGCAGAGCGGCTGGGCCCGTGAGCCATGGCCGCTGGGCCTGTGCATCCGGAGCCTGTGCTCCGCAACGGGAGAGGCCACAGCGGTGAGAGGCCCGCGTACTGCAAACAAACAAACAAAAAAAGGGCAATGGAGCGTGTGGGCAAGAAGAGGGGTCAAGGGCCTTCCCTGGTGGTGCAGTGGTTAAGAATCCCCCCGCCAATGCAAGGGACATGGGTTGGAGCCCTGGTCCGGGAAGATCCCACATGCCACGGAGCAACTAAGCCCGTGTGCCAGAACTACTGAGCTTGCGCTCTAGAGCCCACGAGCCACAACTACTTAGCCCTTGTGCCACAACTACTGAAGCCCACGTGCCTAGAGCCCGTGCTCTGCAACAAGAGAAACCACCGCAATGAGCAGCCCGCGCACCGCAACAAAGAGTAGTCCCCGCTCACCTCAATTAGAGAAAGCCTGTGTGCAGCAACGAAGACCCAATGCAGCCAAAAATAAATAAATTAAAAAAAAATAAGAGGGGTCAGAAAGTATTCCTAGAGCTCAGATTAAACAACATGTGCAACCTGGCCAGACTGCAGGCGCAGATGGTCTATCGAGTGGGGGAACCACAGGAGCAAATGTCACAGAACTAGCAAGACGCATGCTTAGAAGTCAGGTGTCACTCAAAATCCCTGCAGCATCAAGGTGTGAGGCCAGAGACCCAGTAGGGTCTTTGTCATGGTGAGGAGGTGAGCCTGCCCAGGTGGGGAGCTATTGGTGTGTGTCTTGGGGGGACCCCTCTGGGAGCAGTGAAGGATAGTACTGACAGAACAGGACCAGAGACACGGACAGCTAGGAGACTAGGTCCGCAGGTGGCAGCTGGAAGCTTCTGCAAATTGATGGGCGCGGGCGCGGCAGGGGAGGTCAGGGCCACAGACATATTCACCAGCACACAGCGGGTGGTATCCCGGGGTGCCCATAAAATCATCCAGGGAGGGAGTGGACAGTGCAAAGAACAGAGGGGCCAAGAGGGAAATGACAAGGCCCACGGTGGCTACAGTAGGGTAGAGATGGTGATGACTCGACTGGTAAGAGAGAACCAGGAAATTCCAGGCTAGAGGGTGTGGAGGGACTTCTAGAAGGATGCTAGAATCTTGGAGGACATGGCAGCAGGCGGGGGAACAGAAATGGACAGAGAACCAGCCCTAAAGTCTTCAGCACAAAGGATTGGTCACTGGCAGTAGGGAGGAGGGATGGAGAGTCACGGAAGTTATATCACTCATTTGCAACCCTGGCTGCACACCAGAACCCAGTCCTGCCAGAATCTCTGACAGTACTGAAGGCCTGGGGTGTGGGAGAAGAGGAGCCTTGACTGCACGTCGAGGAGAGGGAGGAAGGGAGGGAGGAAGAGGAAGGAGGACTCCTTGAGTCAGTGAGCAGGAAGGCAATGGCTGATGGGGAAATGGAAGACACACAAGCTGCCAGAGGTCTCGCATGAAAAGCTGGGCGGGGATGAGTATCCAAGGGGGCAGGCAGCCAGGGAGAACAGCAAAGGAAGGAAGGAAGGAATGGGATTTAGGGACACAGAGGACTGACTAGCAGAGAAGACCACGACACAGACTGGCTGGAGAGGCCTAGGCGGCTACTGCCTGACCTCAAGGGCTGATGAATGTGGCCATGAGGTGACTGAGGCGGGGTAAAAACACTATTTTTAAGCCCCTCTTTTTTTTTTTGTGGTACGTGGGCCTCTCCCATTGTGGAGCATAGGCTCTCAGCAGCCATGGCTCACAGGCCCGGCCGCTCTGCAGCAATGTGGGATCTTCCCGGACCGGGGCACGAACCCGTGTCCCCTGCATCGGCAGGCGGACTCTCAACCACTGCGCCACCAGGGAAACCCGCCCCTCTTTCTTTGAACACGCTCTTTTCAGAAAAACATCTGTGGCACAAAGGAGCCATGCTACCACATGTGGGTCCCACATTCTCATGGACATCCGAGCAAGTGTGATTCACCAGGCTCCCTGGTGCTAGAAAGGGATGCCCCAGTGCAAACAGGGGTGCCCTTCTTTGGAGAGGCAGGGTTGGGCCACATCACCCCAACTCCCAACCCACACTGGCTCACCTTTCTGCAGGCTTTCAGCCAGGGTGGGTTCACCCGTGGTTTGGGCCCTTCCGGCCTCCGCTCCTGAGAGCGGTTTCCTCCTGGGGGCCGAGTCAGCTCCTCTATTTTCTGCCTTAACCACATGGACAAACCCAGCACTAATAAATCACCTGTGTTGATCACACCTTTCCTGTAACATGTGTATTTTCTGGCTGTTACTGTGATCCCTGAGCCAATCACGCAGGCCTCGTTCTCTGCTATTAAAGCACGTCCCCACGCAGATCCCTCAGCGATGCCCAACCGGGAGCTTCCTTGTACTTGAACCCTCAACTCCTTCTTTTCCATCAATTCTCCATTCACAAGCATGCCATCTGGGGGCAAGAGAAGCTGCCCTCAGGCTGCTTTTGCTGTTTGAAAAGCATACCCAAGATCAAGGAGATGTTAGATGTTCTGCATTCTTCTGAGGAAACTTACTAAGAGGACTCAGCAGAAAGGATTCAGGCTTCCAATAAATGCCTCCTAAAGGTACGACATCTGTCAAAGCTTTTCTCAGGTTGGAGGCACGAGCAAAATTACTGTTTGGTGTCTGCTATTTAGTATTTGTACGTTTTACATAAAATGTGTAACTCTGTATTTTTGCTCTGAAGCAGTTAGTGAAGGAAAAATGTAATGGTGGGGACATAGAGAAATTCTGGATTCTAAATTGGGGGTAAGTCCCTTAGGTTCGAGGCATCTGTTTCCTCTGCTGAAAAACTAAAAAGAGGCCATCAAAAGCCCTAAGATTCTAGGATCTGTAATCAAATAGTTAGGCCATAATAGGGTCAAAATAAAGAAATCCTTTATTTTTAAAAAAAACAAAACTGGCTGAACATAAAAAGTACTCAACTATTTATGGCAATAATGAATAGCAGTGATTCTCTTATGATATAAATAATATAACTAATCACCTGCTTTGTTTTTAAACTACTGTTTGAACACAGGATTAAATAAGGGCCTAAACATGGAACTTGATTTCTGGCTCTTACATCTTATGAAGTGAACAGTAAGTGTGGAGATGCATGTATCACCCATTCGACAATGAAAGGAGGATCCTTCTCAGCTTATGATATTGCAAAACTTCTTCTAGACATGCATACATCCCCAGCAGCAAAGGCTTACATAGGGCTACTTATTATATTTCCTACTCAGTCACCCTAAGAAAAATACAACCCGATGTTTGAGGGAGCAGGACGTCCCCTTTTTCTTTTGTGGTACGCGGGCCTCTCATTGTTGTGGCCTCTCCCGTCGCGGAGCACAGGCTCCGGACGCGCAGGCTCAGTGACCATGGCTCACGGGCCCAGCCGCTCCGCAGCATGTGGGATCCTCCCGGACCGGGGCACGAACCCGTGTCCCCTGCATCAGCAGGCGGAGTCTCAACCACTGCACCACCAGGGAAGCCCCAGGATTTCCCCTTTTGATCTCAAAGATACGCATGGCCATTATGAAGTGCGTCTTTGGGGAGTCAAGATGAGGTCTGGATTTGACAAGCATAATGTAAGAGGATCCATCCCTGCAGCAGAAAAGAGGAACGTCCTAATTCCCAGTGGGTTTTTCCTGACAGCCCAGTGCAGCTCCTGTTGTAAATACGTAGATTTCCACGTTTTGAATTCTGTAAAGCACTTAATGAAATAAGCAGCAGATAAGAAGCAGAAGGACTGAAATCCAGTAAACAACAGAACAAGACCCTTACCATCTGTGAAGCTGGGATGGGGAAGCTCCTGACTGCTTTCAACATTAACTTCCTTGACTTGAAGAACAATAAAGAGCCAAGTGAAAAGGAACACGGCAAGAAGAGCGTGGAAGGTCGGCCTCGCTAGTCAAACGCCAGCTTCACCCCAGACCTACCAAGTACCAAGGAAAACAGACGCGTGCACGTCTCACCTCCAAGCAGACCTCCTGGCTGCACGCTCTACAGAGGGCAACAGCTAGACCCTTGAAAGGACCTGCAGAAGGACTTGTCAGGCGTAAACTGCCTTCATGTTAGCGCTGTCCTGGACATGTGTGGTGGAGTGTGGGCCTGCAATCACTATGCCATTTCCTCCAACCAAGAAATTGACAATTCCTCAACATGCCAATTCCCAGGCTCAGGAGGGGAAATGAGTTTGTGTCAGCAGCAAATGAAAACTTTAAGAAATAAAAATATGCAATACCCATAAGCTCTGGTTCTAATTCTATAGCATTTTCATTCTAATGACATCAAATGTACCACCAATAAGCAAGAGATTGGTCGATATTTTTATACTCGCGAACATAAATATATGCCAACTGGGGCATTTAAAAAACATTTTTTGGTGGTAAAATATACATAACATAAAATCATGTTAAACATTTTTAATTATACAAATTTTGAGTGGCAATAAATACATTCACAATGTAGTACAACCATCACTACTATCCATCCCCAGAGCTTTTTCATCATCCCAGAGTGACACTCTGTACCTATTCAAGAATAACTCCCCCATTCCACCATCACCTCCTCACCTCAGCCCCTGGTGACCGCCATGCTACTTTCTGTCTCAATAATCTGACCACTCTAGGGACCACATGTAAGTGGGACCATACAATACTTACCCTTTTGTGTCTCGCTTATTAAACTCAGCCTAACGTCTCCAAAGTTCATTTGTGTTGTTAGCATGGGTCCGAATTTCCTTTTTTAAGGCGGAATAGTATTCTACTGTATGTAAATATCATATTTTAGTTTATCCATTTATCCTGATATTTGAGGTGTTTTCCTGAGGCAGTTTTTAAACTCTGTCTTCAAAGGTGACCTACATTTTTGAAAGGCCTCTCTGCTTTTCTAGTTCTGAAAGATGCTTGGAATAATACTTGGCTTAAATAGATAGTTAAGCTAATTTTCACCATAATGGGTAAATCAATACATTTTACTAGTGATTATATACTAAATTCTGCTTTTAATACAACTGTCAGTTAAGGGAAATTGTACTTTCCCCTCCATCCCATACATGGAGCAGAGAGAATGTTTTTTCCTTCTGTTCCACTTTCAAAATGTTGTTTTATAGCCACTGGGCTGGTTTAAAAGGAAGTAAAAACAAAAGTATTAATTAAAAACAAGCAAACAAACAAAAAAAGCAATTTTATCTGAAGCAGTTGACAGAGAAAAGGTTACCAGAATTGGTAACTGTCTTGAAAAGAGGTGAATTAAGCAGGGGCCAAACAGTTTAGCTGCAGCCCTGGATAACAAGCTGGGGCGATTCCCTGGTCTCCCACTTTTTCACGAAACAGGGAGCCCCCTGTTGTTTGCCTGTGTTACCCTGCCATAGAAGAGGTTCTGTTTGTTAGGTGCTGGAGAGAGCCAATTTCCAGAAAGGGAGTTGGATGGGTTTTAGCCTCTGAATTAAATTTAAAGGACTGGGACTAGGGCTGAGGGCAAAAGTGAGCTCAGTGTCCCTCTTTGGAGCCAGGCCCCAGCCTAGAGGCCAGGGGGAAGAGCACACAGGTGGGGGGCAGAAGAAGGAACTCAGCCTGGGTGGCCTCAGCGTTCTCATCAAACCTAAGGCTGAGGCTCAGATGGGTTTTCAGGGGAGCATGTTAGCAACTTACTCTTAATTGGGTCAGAAAAGCCAATATGTATATACATGGACAAAGTAAACGTGGGGAAATGTTAATTGCAGAGTCTAAGTGAAGGGTATCCTGAAGTTCTTTGTAGTCATCTTGCAACTTCTGTAACTTTATTCAGCAAGATTTTAAAGTCTAGAAGCAAGCTCAGAGACTGGAGATTGACGGTGCTTTTTCTGAGCTTGGATGAGCACAGGAGGCAACAGAAACATAATGGAAAAGGTGTACGTTTTGCAGATTCCAAGCTGAGTGTTGTGAAACTTTGGGTAAGTTACCTGACCTCTCCAAGCCTCAGAGTTTTTTTTTGTTTGTTTGTTTGTTTTTGCGGTACGCGGGCCTCTCACTGTTGTGGCCCCTCCCGTTGCGGAGCACAGGCTCCAGACCCGCAGGCTCAGCGGCCATGGCTCACGGGCCCAGCCGCTCCGCGGCATGTGCGATCTTCCCGGACTGGGGCACGAGCCCGTGTCCCCTGCATCGGCAGGCGGACTCTCAACCACTGCGCCACCAGGGAAGCCCAAGCCTCAGAGTTTTGACATCTATAAATTGGGGGTGAGATACACCAGGATTCATACATTATCTCCAAATCCTATACCTACCTTATGTCCAATAAATGGTTGCAAGTGAGAAATAGTGTTTATGATGTTTGTTCCAAAACTTACTGTGTTTATTATGTTTCACTAAATCTAACAGGAGTTTACACTGGGTATAAGACAGTATGCTGAGGAGCTTCCCTGGTGGCACAGTGGTTAAGAATCTGCCTGCCGATGCAGGAGACACGGGTTCAAGCCCCGCTCCGGGAAGATCCCACATGCCACGGAGCAACTAAGCCCGTGCACCACAACTACTGAGCCTGTGCTCTGGACCCCACGAGCCACACTACTGAGCCCATGAGCCACAACTACTGAAGCCCGCGCGCCTAGAGCCCGTGCTCCACAACAAGAGAAGCCACCGCAATGAGAAACCAGCGCACCGCAACGAAGAGCAGCCTCCGCTCGCCACAACTAGAGAAAGCCAGCGTGCAGCAACGAAGACCCTACGTGGCCAAGTACATTTAAAAAAAAAAAAAAAAAAAAAAAAAAGGAAGAGAGTATGCTGAGCCCCAAATGTAAAACAAAAACAATTAATTGGCAAATAGCAGATTATCAGTTTCTCTATCAAAAGCAAGGTTCCCGCAAGCCACTCTAGATCTTAAATCTCCATCTTTAAAAAGAATTTGGGCCCTTGCTCTCAGTACGTGTATTTTAATAAATTACACCCATGTGTGCCATTGCCAGCCCTTCCATGAATTATCAATGTAAGGCTTACTTAGTTTCTGTCTGGAGGTAAAATGCCCCCCACCTTGAAGCTGTTGCCTCTGGGAGTAACTCCCATGCTGTCACCTTCTAGAATAGGAATGAAAACCCCTGGCTTTACCCAGGTCAGGACAAATTGACCAAAATGAGGCAAAGGAGCGCATCTCTGTTCTTCCACCAAATAGATCTGAAAGTGGGTGGGGAGAAAGAAGCTGCCCCAAAATCATCTTCTAGTAGCAGAGCGGGCAGCTCTTCCAGGAAGCCCTGAGGGGACTGGGAACAACAGTCATTTCCCTGGAAACTTCGCAGGTGCCACCTTTACCACTCGGGCTGCTGGCTTCCGGCCTGGGTATCATGAACATCTCCAAGGTCAGAGGATTTCCCTCCTTTCCCATATCCCTGGAAGCATAATACTCAAGAACTTCTCCTGGGTGGTCCACAGGCCAGACCCCAAATTAGAACCAAATCATAAGATTCTTCTGCCACTGTGCACGGGGACTCACTTTTCTAGCAGGAGGATTAGATGATGGTGACAAATATGCTCTCGTAAATAGAATTCATTAGGTGACGCCTCCATCAAAATTGCATACATTCACCAGCCCGCATGTCCTAGGGATAAAAACGGGACTGCCCCTCCCCCCCGCCTCCCACCCGCATTCATTCATTCAACTAAGAATGTTTCTCGAATGCTTGCCATGGGCTGGGCCCTTGGGCAGCGGGGAAACAAGGCAGGGTCTCTCGTGGAATTTATATGAATTTATATTTAGCTCCACGGGTGAGCTGTAAACCAATAATTATACAATTATATAATTACAATGTGCAGAGTGTGGGGAAGTGCACTGTGCATAAGGGGCGCTGACCTGACCTACCCTGGGGGGCTCAGAAAGGACTGCAGAGGAAACATGCGAGCTGGGGTCTGAGGTGCACTAAGAGACCAGGGAGAAACACAGTGCCCCTGGCAGTGGGCAGAGGGGCTCCTGCAGCTCCGAGGAACAAGGACATCCTTGAGGAGTGAAGAAAGCACGGACAGCGAAGGATGAGGCAGGTAATCTGCAAAATGGAGATCAAGAGGAGACACTGGAGGCGTGGGATGGGATCTACAAGGACAGACTTTATTCCAGGAACACTGGGAAGTCTCTGAAAGGTTTTGGTCAGAGAGGGACACGATCACATCTATTCCTTTAAAATATCACCAAGAGGGGCCTTCTCATCACCCCTCCCCCTGGTACACGCGTGTTTTCTGAAGGCCCCTTGCAGCCTCTGCAGGGCACTGTCCCACAGTACTGCAATTGTCTGCTTTCCTGTCTGGACCAACTGAAACTCCCATCTATCTTTTTAGTGCCACAGAAAGAGAACTGAGAATTGCACCCTCGCCTGACATTCAAGAAGTCACACGAACTTTAATATTTTTTTTAACGATCACTGCCCAACGCTGTGACACAACCCAATCATTTTTGCATTGAAGACTGGAGGTTCTCAAACTTTGGTCTGTACCAGGATCACCTGGACAGCTTGGTAAAAGGGACCGCTGGGCCCGCCCCCTGGTCTGGAGGGGAAGGGAGAGTTTGCATTCGGGTGGTCCAGGACCACACGTAGAGGACCAGTTATCCCCTCCCCCACAAGGCAGGCAGCTATCAGGAGAAACCCGTGGCATTAATGCAGCAAAAAAAAATTTTTTTTACCAGAATCTGTATCTTGGAATTCAAAGCAAACCTGCAAAACAGATTTTCTTGAGTGAGCAAATCTGCCTGGCTTTTACACCTAGAAATCGGCCTCACACTGGGTCCCCCTGACAAGCTTTGGCAGCCACTCGGGCACAGATTTCTCGAATCCCCAAGCTTGAGAAGTGGGAAATGTTGCAGAATTCACCAGTCACAGCTACAGGACTCTGGAATAGTGACACTGGGTGGCAAATACAACTTCTGTAGCACATCAGACCTCAATCTGGTGCATGACATCCGAGGGCCCTGAGCCCATGTCCACAGCCCATGCTAACCCAGTGACGGCCTCTGGGCTCTCATCTGCAGTGGGTGAGAACCAGAGAAAAGAGCACAGGCTTCTCCTTGGACTGTATGTGGTCCTGCACCAGCCGTATCAAATGCCAGGCATTTCTTGGTGAGTAGTCAGATACTATTCACCAATTTTCTAAATTGCTGATCAGATAATTGCTGCAATCGTAAATTCTGCAGCCATTCTACATTTGAATACACAAAATAAAAAATAATTAGACCAGAACAATCACATTGGTCTAAAAGCACACTAATGGACAAAATTCGTTTATTCAAATTTGTTGCGACATTCATCAAAACACTTGGCTGGTCAATTTGCTTAATGAGTGTTGACTTTTCCCTTAATTTTTCTTGGGTGACATTCACTTCAAGCAATACATTAAGCCTGCTACCCGTTTGCAAAGAATTCTTAATGACCAGCCCCATTTTGAAATGATTTCTTCTCAATCTCTGTAGAAAACCAGAGGGAATGTCTGAAAATGATCTTACTCTATTTTCCAGAATAAAAAAAAAAGTTTCCAATATACCCATTGAGAAAGTTTTACTTCTTCCTTCTATGGCTTTAGAATAATGGCTATCCCTAAATACAGGAGGAAAAAAGGGCCAATTCTAAAATTGTCACCTTTTAGTATGTAACTTAAATCAATGGCCAACTGGAGGAAACTCAAGTTGGAGGAAGGAAATTTAGTATTTTTGGAAATCTAAATTAATATTATGTCAAGTCCTGGCAGCATTTTTTTTTTCAAATGACTATAATTAGAGATATGCAAATTCTTCACTGGGGGAAAAAAAGGCTGAAAGAGAAAAATGCACCTAATTAAGTAATGATTTTATCTTTACTAGATGGTTATTAAAAGTGTAAATGTGGTTGAACCCTTTTAAAACTATAAAATAGCATTATCTCCTTCAGAACTCAAGGAATATCAAACCAAACAAATAATGGCAAAAGTGTGTCACTCTTTACACCTTTTCCTCAGATATGGGCTTCCTGGTACTCAGAGGATTTCAACTATTACATTTTGTCATAAACAATAAGCTTAGAGTGGGATGAATTGGGAGAGTGGGATTGACATATATACGATAATATGTATAAAATAGGTAACTAATAAGAACCTGCTGTATAAAAAAATTAATAAAATTCAAAACCAAAACAAAACAGTGAGCTTAGAATATGGCTTAGGTAGCCCATAAAGTGGCCAGTTTTCAGATAGTTAAAACCATTAAGTTTTCTCTCCACTTTCTTATATTTTGGAAGAAAATTATTTTTAAAGGCAGGTACTACTGATTTAATGTTTCAAGACTTTGCTACTTTCATCCTGACTTGGTAGACCCAAAGGTCTACAAATTTTATGTTAAAATGTCCATATAGATTCTGGCAAGATGGTGGTGGAAGCATAATTATTGAATATCCCCAACTTACCCTAACCATAAAAACAAATAGAGCAGAACCAAAAACCCTATGGATAGCATCTACAAGAGAAAACCAGGTGATAAGGTATCCCCTACCCACAAAACCAGGTGATAAGGTATATCCCCCTCCTATGTATGAAGGAGGTGGGGACAAACTACCAACAGCTTCAAGAACTGCCGTTAGGTACACACTACAATGCTCAGAGGGCCATCTGGGGACACGCACAGAAGTTGGCAGAGGACTCTGCAGGTTCCAACTTCCCTAGGAAGTACAGAGGGGATTGTGACCCATGTATTTCTAATGGGCTGGAATGTTCTGGGGTAGGAGAGATCTGATCCCTATGAACTAACAAACTAGGTCAAAGCCCCACACTAAGGAGAAACTGCTAAGGATGAATCTAAGATGAGTTAAATAGGCAAAGGAAAGGAAAGGTTCAGATAAGTAGGGGCTGAGAACAGAGACTAAAAAAAAGTAAGATCTTAGGTGTAGAAAAGTAAAGACCATTTTTTTCACCACTTTGTGAAAACAATATTAAGTGGGTACTCTAGAACTGTGAAGCTAGAAAAGCTATAATGGCTCTAATAAGAGTATACGAAAACGCATAGCGCACAACAGAAAAGAATAGCAGTTGAATTCCAAATACGTTATTTAAAGAAAAAATAAGGAATAGAATGACATCCCTAGTATAGAAAATAAAATCATGCCAGAAAGGCACAAAAAAAATGAAAACTATAACCTAATATTTCAAAAATGAGCTAAAAGAAATTAAATGAAAAGAAGCTATAAAGAACAGCCTAAATCAGAATTTTTAAAACTCAGAAATGAGCTGATTGAATATATATATGTAATTGAATCACTTTGCTGTACACCAGAAACTAACACAACCTTGTAAATCAACTATACTTCAATTAAAAAAAAAAAAAAGGAAAACGAAATGAACTGGAGAAAAGGAAGATTTGAAAATGGAGATAAAAAAATAAGAATTAGAAATGAAAGAAAAAACTCATTTCAGAAATAAAGGGTAAATAAAAAAAACACAAGAGCAAATAAAATGAATAATGTCTCAAAAGAAGGAGAAGATGGAAAGGAGAAAAATTTTTTAATTGAAACGAATTATGAAGACATTAAAAGGATTCGAGAGAAAATGATCAATATAAAAAGACAGGCAAAGAAGATCTAACATACACACAATGCGAGTTCCAAAAGCCAAGAAGAAGAATAGAACAAACAGCAAAAGCTACACTACAAGAAAGTTTGAAATTACAGTCAGCTCTCTGTGTCCGCAGGTTCCACAACCACAATACAGAGAGCCGGCTGTACTGTGCCATTTTATATAAGGAACTTGAGCATCCAGGATTTTGGTAGCCGTGGAGGTCCTGGAACCAACCCCTTGCAGATATGGGAGGATACTGTACTTACTAAAGTAGCACAGTATGTCCCTGAAAAAATCAACCCAGAGCATCTAACACTACAGATCATGCTGTAGTGGACTTCAAAGAATAAAGGCAAAAAACAGGCCTTTGGGTATCTAGGCAAACATACCAAGTTAAATACGAGGGAAAGAAAATCAGATTGCCAGCAGACTTTGACAACACTTTATGGCAAAAGACAATATAGTAAAATATTAAAGATCCTTGAGCAAAGAAAAGATGAGCCAAGGATTTATATCAGACAACCTGACTTTTAAGTATAAAAGCGAAGGCTACAGACAAGCTGTTGTGAACATAATTCAGGAAACACTTCCATGAATGCTTCCTGAGGTATCTGTTAGAGGATGAGCTTCAGAAAACCAAAATGTCAGGAAAGACAGAACATAAGAACTAGTGGCAAGCATTAAACATACATTTACTTGTGGAACTAAGATTAAATGGTGGGGGCTTCCCTGGTGGCGCAGTGGTTGAGAGTCCGCCTGACGATGCAGGGGACACGGGTTCGTGCCCCGGTCCGGGAGGATCCCACATGCTGCGGAGCGGCTGGGCCCGTGAGCCATGGCCGCTGAGCCTGCGCTCCACAACGGGAGAGGCCACGATAGTGAGAGGCCCGCGTACAGCAAAAAAAAAAAAAAAAGATTAAATGGTGGTAACAAAGGAGACAGCAGAGTATGTGATTGCTGTATATTCTGATAAAGTAGTTTTGGTGCAGTTATCAGAAAAATTAGGGGAGGGAGAGTATCTGCAAAGTAGAATATGCTTGCTGACTGCCTTATAGTAAAAGGCTATTACTTCAAATCCCAAGTAGGGGAGAAAAGGGAGAGGAAAGAACAGGCTACTAGCTAATTTAAAGTGTTACTCACAGAAGGAAACCAATAGAAAATAGAGCCCCAGGAAGAGCGAACCAAGGGTATCATATAAAGGTATAAGTATAAAGGCAACCGTCAGAACAGAAAGCACAAATCTTTTTAAGTACCCAACGGTATATCCAAAAAATGGAAAGAGAATAATAGAGGAACACACCATCTATTAAGTCGTCTTACTAAAAAAGAAATCAAACCTGAGTATGATCATACCTCTAAATGACCAATTTACAGGAAATTCAGGGAACAGAGAACATGTTCAACAGCACCACAGGAAGGCAGCCAGCAGCATTCAGACTGCGGATAACTGCACAGGACTAAACCTCAGTTTTCTTCAACAAACACTGGAAAATAGAACCTATAGATAAGAAATGACTTAAAAGGCCCTATCAACAAACTGCCTATATATGGCTCTTGCTTAGAGTCTATCAAATATTTATATATTCGTATATGTCTTTATATTTATTTTCAATAAGGGAAATGTGAATCCTAGCTACTCAGTGACACTGTGGAATTTTATTGCTTTGGAAGGCTGTGACATTGGCATTATCATTATGTTTAGGGAAGGGAACTTTTCTATTTTAGAGCTACATACTGAAAATGTTCACAGATGCAATTCTATGACGCTTGTTTCAAAATAATGGGAGGGTGGAGGGAATTCCCTGGAAGTCCAGTGGTTAAGACATGGGACTTCACTGCTGTGGACCCGGGTTTGTTCCCTGGTCGGGGAACTAAGATCCCACAAGCCCTGTGGGGCGGCCAAAAAAAAAATGGGAGGATGAAGTGGGTAGAGGTGAAGCAGAAAGACGTGTTGATCCAAATGCTGAAGCTGGATGACAGGTAGATGAGGGTTCGTTCACTATTCTCCGTGTGTGAGGTGGTCCCATGATAAACATATATATAATTACATTTCTATGTATTTTAAAGTTACATATTTTTTAAAGTTAACGTGAGATTCAATTCCTCCATCTTGAAATAAAATGGCTGCTAATAGGTTTTCAAATAACCCAACCTGGAAGTCACAGGACACCCCCCTTTTTCTTTAAATCCTTTCCTAGTCAACTGATAGCAAACTTAAACAGGGTCTATTTAAATTTAGGCCCTGAAATTCTCACCCAAAACAATAGGTGCTAACCAATGATGATGACACCAGATAAAAAGAATTCTCTGGCTTAGAAACACTATAGTCTTTCGTCAAATCTAAACCAAGTGCTTTAAGGCAACTGATTTCATAATTAAGCATCCACACTTGTATACCTAAAGGTTGGTTTCATCGAAATTGTTAACTGACATGGTACCAAGCACCTGAGTATCTACCTTAATGCCTTCAATCACAGCTGTGGTCAGTGGATGCCTTCCTGCGCATAACTGAAGAGGGTACCACTTTCTGTCCCTGGACAGTCTTTATCTTGGATTCCTTCCTGAGGATCAATACTAAAGGCAGCACAAGTCCTACTCCAGGCCTAAGACTTGCCAGAGAAGGAACTTTCCAGTTCTGGGCACCAACAGTGGCAATTCTCATCTGGGGGAGTCCCAGATATGAAGCTGGAGGGCTTATCACTTCATGGAACTCTGAAAGGCCACCCTAAGGCTAAAATGCAAAGTCAGATGAAGTCACCCTGTCACCTCACCCAGGCTGGCTGCAGCAACACGGGAGTTGACACACCATGCCCAGTATAACAGACGGTGGCTAAATGGCGCTCTGTCAGACTCAAAAGTACCATTAGTTAAATACAGGTATTATTAAAAACTGAAGGTGGTCAGATTGCGACAAGAAACAGATGAAAGAATTTAAAAAGGAGGTGCAGTGGCTTCCCTGGTGGCGCAGTGGTTGAGAGTCCGCCTGCCGATGCAGGGGACGCGGGTTCGTGCCCCGGTCCGGGAAGATCCCACATGCCGCGGCTGAGCCTGCGGGTCCGGAGCCTGTGCTCCGCAACGGGAGAGGCCACAACAGTGAGAGGCCCGCGTACCGCAAAAAAAAAAAAGGAGGTGCAGAGCCTCCAGTGCTTGGAGACGTACTGGAGAGCATTCAGCCTGGACCCCTGAAGCATCCTCTCTCAGCTGTGAAAAAGCATTCTGGTCCATTCTGGGAAAAATGGTTCTAAAGCCACAGATGGACGATGCACTTTGGCACATTCAAGGCTCCACAAAGTCCTGAAAGTGAAGACACCTATCTGTGCTCCCCCGGCGTTGCAGACATTTCTGCCACCCCCTTCGGTACATCCTTCATCAGTACATCCTCATACCTGCTGGAGAGGCTGAAGTTACAAAGACTGGAGCCGTGACAAGATGGAAGACTGGCGTGTGATGCTCAGCCCTTCCAAGGGCACTGACGGGGCGGACAGGACTCAACTGACAAGCATCTCACAAAGCTCCTCCTGAGTCGGCCCCGACCCACGCCCTTCCCCAACCCACCCCTACCTAACTTCATTTTTGCCTCCTCTGGTCCCTCCTTCCCTGTGAACCCCATCCCCCAGCCCTCTGAGAAACCTTGCTTTTCTCTGCTTCCTTCCTTAATTGACCATAATAAGAAACTGAAATAAATCTAAATGAAGGCGCTTTCTCTGAGAGACTCTAGACTTTTTCTTCCTTCTGGGCTCTTTGTGGACCTGGACTCATGAAAGAAAAAGAATTCACTAGAACATAAGCCCCAAGAGGACAAGGATTTTTGCCTGGTATGTTTACAACTATACCACTTGCCCCCCTACTGCGTCAATAATTATTTATGAACAAATCTATAAATTCCTGGTACGTGTAGGGTCCGTTTAAAAGATACTGAAGGGACTAACAGAATGAAACTGTAAATCTTAAGCACTACAGCTTTATGCCCAGAGTTGCTGTTCCAAGTTTTGCAAATGGAGAGAAGCCATCTGCACCTGCCTTGGATTTGTCCTCACCTGATGGCATGCCGCTCACTACCTGAGCTCTTTCGGCATCCTGGCCAGCTCCTTCTTGGAAGGCAGTCATTCTGAAACGAAGGTGATCATTTAAAATACTATCCCTTGAAAAGACTGGAATGGAAATTAGGCTACACATTCAGATCTCCTAAAAAATTCATAAACCCTTCTACATATGCTAGTTTATTTTAAAAAGCTGGAAAGGGGGATTCTTTTTCATGAACGTGATACATTTTGCTTGAGCTAGAAACTTGTCTACTATTTCCCTGTAGTAAATATACTGACTATACTAAAATAAGGAGAAAAACCTTTAAACATCCCAATTAACTGTTTTCAAGTGGTGATTCTAATGACATATTTTTGAAGTAAGAATCCTGGTTTGACTTAACAATGACGAAAAGTCGAAAGACCAGTCCGTGCAGTTTTACCAGACCATTCCTTGAAATGCAAATCTTCCATCAGCCGTTAAAAAAGAAATCTACATTGTGAAAATTAGGATGGAAATGCATTTTAACATTTATAAACTTAAAAACTTATCACTTTATAACGGACCCATAGTCTTTCCAAGTAGTATAACTTTCAATTTTTTAAACAATAGTTTTTTTTGTTGTTTTTTTTTTTTTAGAGGTACGCGGGCCTCTCACTGTTGTGGTCTCTCCCGCTGAGGAGCACAGGCTCCGGACGTGCAGGCTCAGCGGCCATGGCTCACGGGCCCAGCCGCTCCGTGGCATGTGGGATTTTTCCGGACCGGGGCACGAACCTGTGTCCCCTGCATCGGCAGGCGGACTCTCAACCACTGCGCCACCAGGGAAGCCCGTAGTTTTGTTTTTTTTTAAGCATGCACTAGCCAAGTAGAATAACAGCCAAATGCCACACAAAATCGCTAGTAAATGTTTTCCTCAGAAGTCACATCTACATTAGATCCCTTTCTATAAATACTTCCTTCCAATAAAAAGAGACACCAAATAATTTCCAAAGTTCTTTGTGACAACGCCACCTTTGTTCTAACCCTGCAAAGCAATTCCTCTGCTAACGAGTCTGCATAGGCCATCATATTTAAATTACTGGCAGCCCTGATTGTTTTCAAGAATTTTATAACACCCTTTGAAATAACGTGAGTCACCTGGGATAAACCCAAATGAAGTGGGATGTTTTGCCTCACTGAAGAACTTAAGAGACACAAGGAAAAAAGTAAGGATTTCTCCTTTTTTCATTTTCCCTATCATTTTTTAATCCATTAGGTCAAGAACAAGGCATTCCCTGGAAACTAC
>NW_020173388.1:5254697-5265206 GCF_003031525.2 Neophocaena asiaeorientalis asiaeorientalis
TTTCTGCCCGCCACAAACAGCCACCTCCTCCCCAAGGCTCACCGCTTTGGGAAGGGCAGTGACCAGCACCCCTCATTACCTTTTAATTACCTTCTAAATGCAGGGCTAGGGAACCTACAGCAGAATCCCAAGATGGCCTAAGCCAGTCAGGACTCTTATCAGGCTTGGGGGTTTCATTTGTTGCCAGGTTGGTTGGTTGGTTGGTTGAACAAGTGAATTTATGCAGACTGTTACATTCCTGACTTATCATTTTAATAAATATTTAAAATCTGTTAAGAAGCAGAGACTCAAAGATCATCTCTTGCTACTATCAGATGTTGAGCCTACAAAATCTGTGATCTTGGCTGGGGTGGGGGGCGAGTAGGAGGTAGGGGAGGGTAATTAGCCCTGGACTTAAAAGCAAGTCAAAGTACACATCCGTGGATCTACTCTGGATTTGCATTGTGTATACCATATATGTAATATCATGCAAAAGTGAGACCTTTTTTAAAAAAAAAGTGAGACCTATACTCTTCCGTTTTTTAAAGTTATTTCTCTGAGTAAGCACCTACTTGACCAGATTACACATACAAAAATCTCATCACATATGGTACCGCAGGAGACACTGCAGTTACTGAAGAAAAATCCAGGTGCCCTAAAAATTATCCTATCTCATCTTCTGCTAGTCTCCACACAGATTTTTTTCTATGGGAGTCTTTCGGCTGACTGTAAACCTCTACTTCTGCTGTTCACACCTTGACCAATTCCTGCCCCATTCCTCAAGATTTAACTCAGGTCCCAGATCTTCCTTGGAATCAGCCATTCTACTCAAAAAATGATGCTCATTCCTCCAACCCAATGCAAATGAATATGTGTCCTGGCTTCTGGACCAGCACAAGTATTTAAATCTTATTACAAATCTTAACTATGTTAGCATCTACACCAAGCACTTATGTTTCCACAGATCCCAGGCTCCTTGAAGGCAGGGATCACATCTCAGAAATCATCATGCATGTTGACAGGACAAGTGAAATGATGTAATCAACCAGAGACTGCCCAACTGAAATTTCATTTCTACCACCTTCCCCTGCTGGACCACTGGCTGATCTAACGTGCCACTGAGCCATGACCACAAAATGACCAAAGGGAAGGGACAGGTGGGAAGGGAAGTGAGGGTGCTGGGTAAACCCCAGACTGAACAGTCCATCCCTGAGTAATCAAGGGAAAAGGACTTCTTCACCCTTACAGATCTGTCAGCCTACATGCAGCATGGCTGGCTGTGTCTCAGAATCCACAGTCAGTCGGGTGATCACAGAGCACAGTCATTCTTAGGTTAGGGCTAATTATGGTCGATTATAGATTTCTCCAGACCTCGAACTTCCTTGTTTTGGGCACTTATTTTGGCACTCAGCTTAAGCTATCGTGCACTGCACAATTCATTCTGTGGTTAGATCCACTGTCCCCAACTCCAATAGATCGATCAATAACCCCTTTTTAGGTGTGAGTTCTTTATTGGCTATTTTCAATATCACCAAAAACTGTGAGGATCGTGTTAGAGTCTACCCAGAATTTATAAGAAACAGTCCAGCCCACAGCCGAGGCAGTGAAGAGAGAAAAACAGCTGGTTATTTTATTTAGAAAGATTTCAGCTGGGCCCTTAAAGGGTCATCAAGCCAACTGAGGTGGGCAGGACCTAACCATTTCAGAATGACAATTACTTCTGGCTTTTCTCATACCTATGGCCAAAGCCCTATAACTCTGGCAACACAATAAAGTCTTTTCCAACCCTTCCAATCAAAGAATTTTCCCTAAAAAAAAAAAAAAAACCTCAATTTCTTTCTGGGGCAATTTCAACTATTCTCATTTTGTCCCATTCTTCACTCACATACTACAAATATTTGAAGACTGTCATTCACTAAACCTTCCTTTACGTTATCTTCTCCAGGCTTCATAAATCCAGTTCTTTAAGTTGCCTTCAAAGGGCCTATTTCCCAAAGCTTTAATCAACTCTACGTCCTCTTCTGTGCCTAAAACATCCATTTTGTTCTCTGAGAAAACCAATAAACATACTTTTAAAATAGTCTCATGCAGAGACTAAATGAAGAATTATCTTCCTGCCATCGACTTCTTTTCATGAAAATTTACTTTTCATTACACGACAGGTACACAACACACAATTCTTTAGAATCCCCAAATCCTACTGTAATATTATAGAGCCATGGTCTGTGACCTTTGGGCTTTAGTTTTTAACATGGACATGACCCTAAGAAGATTTTCGTTTATATCTATCAACGTGTCCGTGAAATTGTCAAGTAAATGCAGCCTGTAAATAATCAATAAACAAACATAGCGGAGTCCAGCATCATATGGCCTCTTTCAAACGGGCTCCTCTTCTTGGCTTTATTTCTGTGAACTCCATAGCACCCCCAGATCTCCATTACCACACCCACAATAGTTCCTGTTCCCCTTCCCCACAATCTCGTAGTGCCTGGCACATCCAAGATGCCCGTAAATTTGCCAAGCAAAGTAACTAAGTCTGCCACCTTTATCTTCCTCATGTCTCTTAAGTGTTCTGCCTTCTTTCCAGAGCATGCACCCCAACACGCAAGCACTCACTCCTTCATCCAGAGACCACCTAACCATCTAAAGAGTATGATCGGGCTTCCCTGGTGGTGCAGTGGTTGAGAGTCCACCTGCTGATGCAGGGGACACGGGTTCGTGCCCCGGTCCGGGAAGATCCCACATGCCGCGGAGCGGCTGGGCCCGTGAGCCACGGCCGCTGAGGCTGCATGTCCGGAGCCTGTGCTCTGCAACGGGAGAGGCCACAACAGTGAGAGGCCCGCGTACCGCAAAAAAAAAAAAAAAAAAAAAAAAAAAAAAGAGTGTGACCGATGGTCCCTCTGCCCAGCTCCCCACCAACACATAGCTCTCAGCCGTGGGCCTAACCATCCTAACAGAGGCCCCTCAGAAACTCTCCGTTAGATATTTGTACACCCATGTTCATAACAGCATTCGTCACAATAGCCAAAAGGGGCAAGCAACACAAGTGTTCATCGATGGACGAACGGAGAAAAAAATGTGGTCGGTACATACATATACACATACATATACATACACTGCCTTCCTTAAAAAGGAAGGAAATTCTGACATGCGCTGTAACACAGATAAACCTTGAGGACAAGTATGCTAAATGAAATAAGGCAGTCACGAAGACAAATACGGAATGAGGTCCCTAGAGTGTCAAACTCATACAGACAGAAAGTAGAATGGTTGTCAGGGGCTCAGTGTTTCACGGGTAGAGAGGGTTTTGGTTTTGCAAGATATAAGTGTTCTGGATATGGGTTACACAACAATGTGAATGTAATTAACACCACTGAACTGTACACCAAAAAAATGGTTAAGATGGTAAATTTAATGTTATGTGCATTTTACTAAAATTTAAACACACACACACACACACACACACACACACACACACCCCTCCCTTAGTTTTGGCTGCCCACAGCAAGGGGATGTCCAAGTTTTTGGAGCAGGTTGGGGAGTGCGCTTAACAGGACAGAATAGTACAGCGAACAGCCCTGGACCAGCTAGCAAAGCTGGGAGGGCCACTACTGGGTCAAGTCTACCGTAGCCTTGACTTCAAAGTTCTTTTCAGAATCTGGACCAAACTCAACACTGAATATACCCTCCCCCTCCAATGCTCCTTGAGGCTAATCAGAGTCCACCTTTCCAGCCTCTTAGCCTCCAATTCTCTACCCCCAGTCCTAACACCAACTGAAAGATCTGAAAATCTTCAAATAAGATCTTAATCTCTTGCTCCCTGTTTCAGGAGCTTTTTCCAACACAAGCCTCAACTACAGACACTCTACCCCCTTTTAAAGTTTAGAAATTAATGTCAAATATTATCTCCCACGTGGACTGATCCCTGATCTCTATCACATGCCCACCAAGATGTAAACTCCTCTCCTGTGAAATATGGCCTGGGCACTTTGCACTTCTTACGACACCAATTCTCTCTTTGAATTGTTGGCTCTGCTCTTACTCTGTTCCTACCCCACCCCCAGAGCCCACACGTATAGTCCCTACAAGGACCAAGGCATAGGGATTGATCATCCTTTGTTAAACTGAATCTGAAATGTTGGCTCAGCATTCACTAGTTCAAAGCTCTGTACAAGTGCTGGAGAACAGGAGAGAAGTTAAACCAGTACTGCCCGAGCGCTGCTGTGTGTCCAGCCCAGGGCAACGGACAAGCTCAGCTTGGTCCCTCACAGCTAGGGAAGGGCCTCATATAGTCACGGAAAAGCTCCTCCCTTCTCAAGGTGCTTTCAATGCCACTTTACAAGGCAATAGGGTTCATGGACCCCCTGTAAGTTACACTTACTTATTCATTGAGAAAATGGGCCATTGACAGAACTTTCCCCTCCTAAACTTTTATCCAGAAAGCTATATTCCCTTTGGTGTAAAGCAGCCGGTGAATAAGGTTAAACAAAGAACCAGGGAGAGAAGTATGCATTAACACTAACTGTGAACCTTTTAAAAAACTAGACATTGAATGGATAAGCTTCATCTTAATACTAAAAGAAACCCCTCTATATAATCTGGTTTAAAACCATTTCCAAATTTCTTTCCTAAGAGACAAACGCTGAAAAAGAAACATAAAATCAGCCTGATGGTGGAGTCCCCGTGCCTTCCCTGTAAGGGACGCTATGCAAAGTGTGTTTCGTGCATGATCTAATTTACTCCTTTCAGTAGGCCTATGCCATTATCCCCATTTTACAGATGAGGAATTGAAGCTTAAGCAGAGGTGAAGGGTCTCGTCCCAGGTCACAGAGCTGGCAAGAGGCCAAGCTGGACAAACTTGTCAAATTCAGAGCCCAAACTCTTAACTCTGATGCCTCATGCCCTGAATAACAATTTAGCTTAAACTTTAAAGTTTGCAAAAGCCTTAAAAACCTGTCAGAAAGGTATGCAGCGGAAAATACCTAACCAACGCATTTCATAACCAAAATGTAAGCATTAAGGCTAAAGCATAAGATGAATGGAAAAATTAGAAGGTATGAATGTTTTCACTAGAGAAATCTTCCGGCGGATATATGTATACATATAGCTGGTTCACTTTGTTATACAGCAGAAACTAACACAACATTGTAAAGCAATTATACTCCAATAAAGATGTTAAAAAAAAAAATCTTCTGGGTTTTTCTCCCCTCCGGTGGAAAAAATCGTCAAAGATCTGTTCACTCTTTAACACTAGTGATTCCCAACTGTTTTGTCAAAAGCTATGTAAAACTCAAGACAAAAATTAAAGTTTATTTCATTTTAAAAGCTGTCAAGTTAGTACCTATTGGTATCTGCGTGCAAGGATTATAAAGAGAAATAGTCAGATTCTACATACTCATGGAATTTTTTCATTTGTTAGTTGCCTATGCCATCCCAGACCCTGTGCCAAGTATCTTTACAAGAATCAGTTTCTAATCTTTAGAGTACTCATATTAGAGAAGGCATTATTCCCATTTTAGGGACAGCAATAATTCCTAATTTACAGATAATAAATATGTACAGAGCTTGACATGTGTTGAGCTTATACCATGAGCGTGCCAGGCAGTACCATTCTAAAAACTTTATATGAAGCCACACATTTACTGGCACAGAGAGGTTAAGTAATTTCCCCAAAGTCACACAGCTAAAACTAGGATGAAAGAGTGAAGTTCAGCAAGGGTAAGCAAGCAATTTGTTCCGAGGTCACAAAGCTGTCGGTCATGGAGCCAGCAGACTAATACAAGGCTGTTTTCATTCCTTAGCCCTGTGCTCCTTCCACTAGGTACCTGCATGGTCCCACCTGTGCTCACCGGGACCCAAGACTAAATGCCTAAAAGCCCAACTGGCAGTATAGAGTGGTACTGTCTAGAGCAATGGAAAGAGCAGAGGTCCCATCTAAAGACGGGGAGTTTTCAATTCTTCGAGAGAATAAAGAAACCTAGATCTTGATATAAATTCTCCATATTTTAAATACTGCCCCAATGTTTTCTAAAAAAGCATCATGTGGGCCAAACGAAACACATCCAAGCAAGGGCTATGAGTTTGCAATTAAGAGTCTGAAGTCAAAAGATGGGCTGTCTCGGGTCCAAAATGTCAAGAGACTAAGAGCTGCCAGGCTAGGCTTCCTCATAAGTCCTCTCTGCTTTCAACAAAGATTTACACTGGATTCGGCCTAGATTCAAACTTTTTCCTCTGGTGACTCCCTTGCAGGCCCTCTTCACTCTGGATTTGCAGCCACGAAAATATCTATTCAAGTTACAGAGACTGCAGGTGAAATTTTGCATGCTTAGGATTTCTTCAAACGTCCTTCAGTCCCCTTTTTAAAAAAGTTCCCGTATGTGAATGAAGCAACATTAAGCACTTCCCTAGCCTATCAGCTGTTTAAACTAAATTCATTCTGGAGAAAATGCCGCTGCAGCCTTGACCGCTGCCTTTGAAGGGGTCCCTGCACTGCAGTCCAGCTTCAAGAATTCCCGCTCAGGACACCGCGGCTCATTTCCTGGTGTCCTTCTTTAATCAGCCGGGGGAGACTTGAGGAAATGAGTCAAAATCCTCAGGGCAACTTCTAAGGGCCGTCAACAACAGCAGCAAAATCCATCACAACAACATCTGTACATAAACGTGCTCCAAGGGAAGCCCACAAAATAACTTGGCACATTTCTGATGAGCATTTGTTTTGGAAAAAGAAAGGCTTGGAGTGCTGAGCTGCCATTATATCTCACGGTGCTCGTCCAGGGTAAACAGCCAACGATGTCACCCATCACTGGGGCTTTTCTCTCTCACAAGTACCCCACAAGTATATAATGCTAAGACCACTTTTAGTTTTTTGCAATGGGGATGGAAAAACATTTCAACTAACTTGCACCATCATGTTAGAAATAGTGCATCTTCATTTTGGAGGGACTCTACCTGGAATAGGACAGCTAACACCTAAAGCCCTCATACGCAGCGTCAAATGCCTACATACGCCTCAGGGAAGCTATCACTGAATGACTCCCCCTTCAATGAATACTTCCCTCAAAATGAGAACACTAACTCAGACATCGTATGACAGGAAACCTAGGTCTTTTTCACCAACAATGGGAAAGTAATGATCTTGGCCATCCTATGTTCCCAGAACCTCCAACAATGCCTGGCATATGATATAGAATAGTTTCAAATAAATCTCACTTTACAACTGATTCTGAGAAATCATGTGACTGGAAATACAGCTGGGCATATGGGGCCAACCTCAGGCTTCACCCCTGATTATTCTGGGAACTGGCTTATCCTCAGCCAGTTTCTCCAGCTTTAATGGTAGGGATGGTAACAAGACTACCTCCAGGGCTTGCTGAGAGGACTGGCAATTGCAGGCAAAGGCCCCAGCACTGGGTCTGGCACTAACGTGAAATTGGAGGCACCCTAGAAAACGTGTTGCAATAGCACGGCATGAATGGTTTATAAAGTCTGAAGAAAAAATGTGTGGGTGGGTGGGAAACACCAGAAAGTGGATAAATGAATTATCTGGGTTCCCTTTTATAAGACCATCATGTTATTTCCAGCAGGACAGTAATTCAGAATGTTATGTGTCCAGCTGCTGGGGATGACTCTAGCCTCACACCTGCAGGAACGAGGGGAGGGTAGGATTCACTATTCACTGCAGGTTTATCCTGCTGGGCACAGGAGTTGTAAACACTGGGGCGGGGCGGGCCTGGTGATGAAGGAGGGTCCTGCAGAGTTGGCACCTCCTAGGCCTCAGAGGGAAACTGTAGGGGAGCATGTTTGGACTGGAGAAACACACATCTCCCTGCTTTAACCAGAGGCAGACCAGCAGGACACCACCAAGCGGTCGCTGTGACCAGGAGGCAGTGGAATTTCAAGGAGGCAGGAAGGATTCAGGGAAAGAGTTCAGAAGAAGTGTAGAGTCTACGCTCATAACACTGGAAGAGGAGAATTTGGGACCCAAAGGATCCTTCATGGTGCAGACCCCTTGCTGCCCTGTTGAGGACCCCGGGCTCCCACAAATTTAAGGGACTGGCACAACGGCACACAGCCAATAGAAGCTGAGAAAAGGAGACCCAGAAAGGCAGCACAAGGCTTTGTCACTACACCACACTGCCCCCCAGGAGCCAGACCTTAAAATCTCCTTTGCCAAAAAATCTGTTTGATGGAGCCGGCTAATTATGAGGAATAAGGGAGCAATGGATTCATTTAATTTAAAAACTGGGAAATAGTATGTGTAGTCTACCTTTCTCGTGTGCCCGACGGGTCCACTCCACACCCCTTCACTGAAATTAAAATGTCAAGGTACAAAGATGGAAAGGACCAAACGTCTAATTTGAAGCTTAGGCAGTCAAATCCGCCACGGGAATCCAGACACTCATTCATGATCCCTCCTACCTCTCTTCCCCCACAGGAAAGCCCTCACAATGCCTTATAAGACCGGGAAGGGGAAGGCTGCATCTTAAGACTTTATGGGAAAACTGATCAGCAGTAGATAGAGTCCCACAATAGTCACAGCGATGCTTCCTTTGGAGCCCTTGAATTCCAGTTCAGACTCACTTTCTATCCTTACATCATCAAGTTAGCCTTAAAGGTTAAAAAAAAAAAAAAATGACCTGGGAAAAAGCAGGGCTTCAGGGGTTAGTCGGGTGACCTGCACTCGCTTGCGCACCAGCGACGCCCAGAAAAAGAGAAGCTGCAGGAATCTGAGGGCTTCCAGGAACCTGCAAATCCTCCTCCACCTGAAGACCCAAGTTCCCGCGCAGATATAACCGATTTTCATAACAGCTTTAAGATGTAAGTAAGATTTGCAGAAAGTTCCACTCCATCTCCCACCCCTCACCTCAGGCAGCCCTTCAGTAGAGATATCATATGGGAGGGGGTGTTGGGAATCTCAAAATTCCCAAAGAAAACAGGGACCTGCGATTACAGGTCGCAGACACCGTGTAGAGGGGCTTGCAGAGCCCTGCCAGCCTGGCCGGGTACTCCGGCCGTGCGTGGGTGGCGGCTGGGGTCAGGAACCACAGGGTCCCGGCGCACCGTCCCCGCCTCCCCCGGGAGCAGGCAGCAAACGCAGCCCTCAGCCGCTCCGAGGCGCGTTGCAGGAAAGAAACGGCACCCGGCAGAAAGGGGCGAGCCTCGGGCACAAAATCTACAAAAGCAAAAAGTCTGCAACCTAGCGGCTGCTTTCCACACGCCCTACCCAAGTTGTCTCCGGAGCCGCACCTCCAGGTTCGCGGACACAGAGCCGCACGCGGCACGCTCCCCGTGCAAAAGGCATAACCGGGGGACCCGAGGACAACGCAGTCTTCGACTCGGGTCCAGGATGGCGCCTGGAGCAGAAGAGGCAGCGGGTCCGTCCCCTGCTCTGGGGCACAAAGAGCGCCGCGGTTTGGAAAGCTGCCGCCGCAGAGCAAAGAAAAGGCTCTCCTCCAACTTCGCCCTCCGCGCGGCTGAGAACCTGCGGGCCGGTCCTCCGGTGCGCCGGTCACACACGCACAACTTTTAACAAAAGGAAGCAGCGGTCGCGCCTCGCCCGGCGGAGATTAACGCGCTGCATGCGAACCACCTCGCCGCCCACCTCTGCGCCCGCTCACCCTCCGCACAAAAGCATCCCCAAACTCGCACGCAACCCGCTGCCCTCAGCCTCACCTCGCTCAGCCTAAGCCCCCCTCGCCGCCCCCATTCCCGGAAGACCCCCCGCTCAGCGCGCCCACCACCAGCGACAGGGGGGCTCCCTGCGCAGGTGAGCAGGGCAGGACGCAGGAGAGTCCCAGGGCCGCCCCGAATCTTCCCGGAGGCTGAAATGCCCCGGCACCAGAGGGCCGGCAACCACCTCTCCCGACACACCCCAACGTGTTCGGGCCCTAGGCGGGCACAGGGTGAGCCGGGGGACGCGGTCCGGGTGCCCGCAGCGCCCTCCCACCTGTCTGGACGCGGAGCAGGAGCACCAGGACGAAGAGGAAATCCCAGGCGCCGCGAGCGCCTCTCATCGCGGTGGCTGCGCTGGGAGCGGAGCTCCGTTCCACGTTCCTGCTCTCGCCCAAGTGCACTGAGCGCGGCAAAGCCGGGCCCCCAGAGCTGCGAGCGCCGAGCAGCGGCCCCTCCTCCCAGCGCCCTCCCACTGCGTGCCGGCCACGCCCCTTCTCCGCGCCCCTCCTCGCCTCCCCTCCCTCCCTCCCCCACTCCAGGGTCTTGCTCCCTGGCTGCGGCGTCTGACCCCTGCTCCTTCGACAAGCTGATCCCGGGGGACCGAGCCCGCGGGTAGGGAGCGGGCACACCGGCCCTCGCCGCCCGCTCCTGACCCCAGAGCCCCTTCATCTCTCCACCTCTTCTCTCCTGTGATATAGTAGGGCTGCCAGAGGCGGTTCCCGGACGAGAGTGGCGCTGCCCACGCGCTTTGTGAAGCTGGGCACCACGCGCACATCAGGGGACCGGCCCGCCACTTGGCAGGTGCTCCCCAGACAATAAAGGTCCGCCTCCGCCCGTCGAGCACGCTCCCAAGGGAAG
>NW_020173388.1:5265246-5279509 GCF_003031525.2 Neophocaena asiaeorientalis asiaeorientalis
CCTGTTATTCGAGGGGGATCAAGCGTGGCGCCAGGCGCCGCGGTAAAAAGCTGAGCCCAGGCGTGGGTAATTATTAATGCTCTGTTTCTCCACCTGCTCCTCAACCTGTAAGATCACAGTTGGTTTCTATTGGTCGGTGTGGCCTCTGTCCAACAAGCCCCTGCTGAGACTATTCTGGAGACTGGGGCTTTGGGGTGGGAAGGGGCCTTGAGAAGTTTACTCTGGGAACCCGAGTTTTTAAATCCATTTGCGCCAAAGTCGTTGTTCTGGAAGCCCTCTGGGGGCCTTTTTTTTTTTTTTTTTTCTGTAGGGTTTCTCTGCCTCTCTATCAGACGACAGTTACAGGGGCGGGGATTCTTGTGTTCTTAGCTGCCCTAGCCTGTACCAAGGCAAAACAATAGTAAAATGATCCTCTTAAGCCAAGTTTCACGGCCTAGGAAGTGCTTTACCCAAGGAAACAACAGTATCTGTATAGGGTTTTATAGTTCCTCCTTAGGCTGAATGCTATTTCATGCTCACAGTAACAGCTCTGTGAGGTCGCGGAACAGATATGTATATTATTTCAATTCTAAAAGTAGCCCGAGATCACACAGCTAAAAGAGGGGAGACCCAATCATTATAAGACTGACCCCAGGTATGATGAGCTTTCCCTGTGCGTTCTAATAAATCAGTAAACACCTCTCCAGAAAGCTTCAGAATGGAAAAGAAATGGGAAGTGCCCGTAAGAAAAAGCTATGGAATAATTTAGATACACCTAGACTCTTCTCTAAAGTAGCAGCCAAAATTTATAGTTAACCAATTCTCTGCCACCCCCTTTATTTAATATTGAAAGCTCACCTGTTCGATGTTGATAGGACCTAAATTGGTTTAAGAAAAGTGACTTTTAAAGCTAATCACTTGGAGGGAAAATCCCACATGCTGCGGAGCAACTAAGCCCATGCGCCACAACTACTGAGCCTGCGCTCTAGAGCCCACTAACCACAACTACTGAAGCACGCGCGCCTAGAGCCCCTGCTCTGCAATAAGAGAAGCCACTGCAATGAGAAGCCTGCGCACCACAAGAAGAGTAGCCCCCGCTTGCCACAACTAGAAAGCCCGTGCACAGCCACGGAAACCCAACGCAGCCAAATATAAATAAATAAAATAAATAAATTTTTTAAAAAAGCTAATCACTTAAAAATTATCACTACTTCATCAATATATATGATCGCCTCTCTTTAAATGTTTTTATTTATTCATTCAATAAGCATCTAAGTGTCTACTGTGAACGAGGATGGGCTAGGCACTGGGAGGACCATTGTTCACAGACAGGTGTGGGTCCTGCCACAGTTCTTACAGTCAAGTGAGGGAACCCACACCCCAATGTCCTAGCAAATGGTTCAAGGCACACAGCTGTGGGAGAACTGAAATTTAAAGGGCTCTGTGCTCAGGGCCATCAGACCACATCTTCTTATAATGACAGAGATAAAAGCTACCATGCAAAGCAATCATAAGTTTCTAGGATCTTGATTTATTTCTAAAATAATTTGTAGTGGGGGAAAAAATCACTATGTGTTAAAAATATCAACATTTTGCCTGAAAGAAAATTTACAATTTTCTTCTTCAATCAACTGATATTGGAGAGGATAACAAGTCTTCAGAAGAGTGGCTGAAAAGAGACCATATTGCAATTTAATTCTAGGCAGGAAACGTCTATCAGAAAAAAAATAAAAAACAATAGGGAATTATACAATGCTGGACTATCATTCATGTTCACCATTCAAAAACACCTATGAGCACCTAGGTAGGCATACGATACAAAAATCAGTGAGACAGAGTCTCTACCTAGAGGGATTCTTGTTCCAGGAGGAAAAACAGATACCCAAATAAGAAACTATAATATCTGTTAACAGGGCTCGTGTTCAGCCTGTACATACCCAGGCTGGCCATATCGGTTGGTAGAATATTGAAATCTTTCTGTACTGATTGGAAGAAAACCTACCTCCCTAAACACCTTAGTACCCTCTCACTCCAACTCCTCCCTTGAGATACCCCAAATCTCCCCAGATCCAGCAATTAAAGGTTTACTGACAGGCACAACAGAGAGCTTCCAGTCCTTGTGGCTTTAGGGCTTTAGGCTGTTTTTAATAGTACCCCCTGCCAGCTATGTACTAAAAGGAGGCATATAGAAGGTGCTATGAGCGAACTTCCAGGGGAATGAACTATACTTTAGATCACGTCCAGTAGAAACATTTACAATAATGGAAATGTTTTATATCTCAGGTACGATTTGTGGGACCAGTTCTGTACTCTGTTTTGTGATTGGCCCTGGACCCTTTCATGGATTATACTTTATGTATTTTTATTGTTTTCGTAACTGTATTAATGAGAGCTCTTGATTGCAACTTGTAGAAGTTGCAAACTAGTTTATGCAAACAAAGAAACCTAAAATGTATTAGCCCAGATAACTGGAAAGTCAAGGGGTGATAATGTCCCAGACTTGCCTAGATCTAAGAGCTCAAAGTCATCAGACTCGAAGGTGGGGTGTGTGTGTGTTTGTGTGTGTGTGTGAACACACATGCATTCTTTTTCATCTCCATCCTTCAGCAATGCTTTCCTGTATTGCTTCCCTGATCTCATATGCAGCTCTAGACTTACAGCTCATTAGTACCAATGCAAGCAGAGCTTTTCTGCCCTCAGGAACATCTCCTGCAGAAGCACTGATTTGGCTTAAGTCACATGCCCATCTAGAACCAGTCACTGAAGCCAAACAGATGGAACATGAGGATGGGCCAGGCCTGGGTCACATGCCCATCCCTGGAGCTTGGGTTGGGGGCCCACTTCATCCACATCACGAGGGAATGGGGAGGACTGTGTTCTCAAAGAAAAACCGAGGTCCTCTCAACAGAAGAAGGAGGAATGATGCTTCACAAAGAGAACCAAAAATGTTCGGTATAGTCTCACACAGCCCAAATCTGTAATTTGAAGATTTTTTATATTTCTGATTCTAAAAGTAAAGATGCTTATTGTAGAAAATTTAGAAAATACCAAAAATTATAATGAACAAAACAAAACAAAAATCACCCAAGGTATAATTACTGAAGAGTTCATTTTGGTATGTTCCTTTTTTTTTTTTTTTTACAGAGCCAAGCAAAGCAATTCTTTCTTTCTTCCTTTCTTCCTTTTTTTCTTTCTTTCTTTCTTTCCTTCTTTCTTTCTTTCGTTATGTTGGGTCTTCGTTGCTGCTCACAGGCCCTTTCTAATTGCAGTGAGCGAGGGCCACTCTTCATTGCGGTACGCAGAAGCATGGGCTCTAGGCACTCGGGCCTCAGCAGCTGTGGCACGTGGTCTCAGTAGCTGTGGCTCAAGGGCTCCAGAATGCAGTTCCAGTAGCTGTGGCGCACGGGCGCATCATGTGGGAGCCTCCCAGACCAGGGCTCAAACCCCCGTCCCTGCATTGGCAGGCAGACTCCCAACCAGCGAAGTCCCTGGTGTGTTTCTTTCAAATCTTTTTTCTCTGCCTATTCTAAGGGTTTTTTTTTTTCGTTATATGATTTGATTTTACAATATTTGCTAATTTTCTTTCTAGCTTTTTCACTAATCATAACACAAGCATTGTCCCAAATCATTAAAAATTCTTTGGAAACATACCATATAATGCTAATATAATGTTGTCGGTCCTATTTATATACCATAATTCTGGATGTTTAATCATTTCTCTATTTTTTTCCAGTTTTCTTCTATCATAAATTACTTAGTGATGAAGATCTTGGTGAATAAAACTTCGCTGCCTCCTATTAACTATTTAGGATAGATTCCTAGAGGTGGAATTGCTACATCGAGGGAATAATCCTTTTCACGTTTGCTCCTTAATAGACCTTGTTTTTCCAGTGACGATTTGAAAGTCTTTTGTCCATCAAATGGGAGAAATGAGTATATGATCCTTACTAGTAGACTCTGTACTAATGATAACCCTCACAGTTTGCGAGGATGAAAAAAGATAATGTATGTTCTTAGTTCAAGCTTTCACTCAGTATCGATTGAACACCTTCTGTGTGCCAGATGTGCTCTATTTGGTGCTGGGAATGCAGAGTTAGACAAGACAGAGATGCTGTCTTCATGGGATTTACAGAGAAAGAAGAGAGACACATAAGGGGGTCAAATTGGTTACAGGTGCTCTAACAGAGCTCTGCACAGGGTGATGTTTGAACACAGAAGAGCACCTCGATCATGTTGTACAGTGGCCTCATGAAGCTCCCCCAAAGAGATGGCAGATTCTGAGGCATCCAGAGGAGAGGAAGGCAAAACAGGGAGAGGTAGGAAACACGCATGCGAAGGGCTAGAGGCAAGAACCAGCGTGAGGCATGTGAACCACGAGTGGTGCAGCACAGCTAGGAAGCGGGGCCTCACAGGGAGGGAAGAGTCGAGACAGAGATAAACAAGAGCTATTCATGCCAGGAATCATGAACTTCATCCTCTGATGAAGGGTGAAGCTATGAAGAATCACTAAAGGACTTTACTCTGGGGCCAGATGTGATAAGGTTAACATTTTGAAAAGATAGTGGGAAGACTCAATGAAGGATGTATGGAAAGGGGCCCAGACTTGAGAAAATAGGAGCCTATTGTGGTGATCCACAGGAGGAGTGGTAAACTGGATTAAGTTTGTGGAGGTGAGAATGGTGAGAGGGGGTGAAAAAGAGAGATGCTGAGCAGACCTGTAGGCCTCGATCCCCAACAGTACTGTGGAAGATGAGTGGAAAGAGAGACCCATTTCTGATGTCAGCTCCAACGTGCTTCCTTCCAGCAAGACAGAGGAGCAGGTTTTTAATGGAAAGTGAAGGATGTGGAGTTGAGCCTGGTGGCTTTGAGGTGCTCGTGGATGTCATACAAGCTAGACACCCAGGCCTGGAGCTCAGCACAGGCCAGGCCATAGGGAGGTGGCTGCAGCCGAGGGTTTGGATGAGGTCACCTCAGATGGAGTGTCCCCCTTGAGGAAAACAGAGGGCTGATGTCAGCACCTAGGGAAGCACCCACATTTAAGGGACAAACAGAAAAAGAGGACCCCACAGAGGATCCTGATAAGCAAGGGTCAGAAAGGCAAACACAGAGAGGGCTGTAGCTCAAGAAGATTTCAGGAGAGTGGGAGTGTTCAGGTGTTGCCTGTCCCTTAGGGAAGTCAAATAAGATAAAGACAGAAAAACAGCAGTCGGTTTGTTATCATAATAAGAACTGGCAACGCTCAGCCAGCTCCAAATTATTTACATAAACTAGCCCGTTTCACCCTCACAATAACTCTACCAGGTAGGTACTCTTGGTCTCCCCTACTTTACAGCTGAGGAAACTGAAGCTCAAGGAAGTTAAGTAACTTGCACTAAACTTACACCAGGATTCGAACCCTTGGAGGCTGACTCCATAGCTCCTGCACTTAATTCCTGTGATAACTCCCCTCCCTAGTTAACCTAGAGGTCATTGGTGACTAAATCTATACTCTTACGCTCAGACACACACCCAGACACACAGACAGAGTTTGTGACGCCAGGGTTCAGGCTGCAGTGGGTTGAGCAGTACGTTAGAGGTGATGGGATGGATCGAAGATTTATTGCTTGGTACGTTTTCAAGAAATTGAATGGTATGAAAAAGGAGGGGATGGGGTAAGGGATCAAAGGGAGATTGGGAAGCCTTGAGCAGTTTGTAGGCTGAGGTAAAAACACCAGAAGAGGGAGATTTGGAAGATCCAGCTGGTGGGGGAGGATGATTGAGAAGGGGAGATGAAAACAGAATCTAGGGAATTCCCTGGTGGTCCAGTGGTTAGGACTCAGTGCTTTCACTGTCTTCCGGGTTAGATCCCTGGTTGGGAACTAAGATCCCGAAACTGGGCAGCGTGGCAAAAACAAAAAACAAAGCAAAACAGAACAAAACAAAAGACAGAATCTAAAGTCAAGATGGAGGAATTAACATTAGAAAACAGAAGGGAGGAGTCCAGTGAGAAATGGGAAAAGTTGCAGGGGGGTGGGAGGTGTCAGTTTTAAAATCCTAGAGTCATTTATATGTAAATATAAATATATACATATTCATATATTTTAGTACTTAATATTTAATACTTAAATATGTGTACATATATTTTTTTTAGTACTTAAAAGATGACACTAAAAGATTACTTTATCATACTTAACGGCACTTGCTCCTCCTGGGGCCCTGTACAAAAATGAATAAACAGAAAACAACTCAATAGGGCCTCTTATCTAAATCCATGCTACTTCCCAGAATTAGGAGTATTTCTAACTTCAGAGTCACATTTGTGTTCCCCACAGCACATTGTTCAGGCATCTCTTAAAGTCATATATCTTTCATTGCCTTTTATTAGAATTATTCGTAACCTTGTCACAGCCTCTCTCCACTAAATAATACATTCTTTGAGGAAACTGCTGTAATTCAACTGTGGATCTCACTGAAGGGCTTGCCCAAAACGAAGCCATGATGCACACAGTAGTCACCGAATGTCTGCAAGATGGAATTACGGATGAACTATGCAACTGGGTGTCTTTTCCTATAATTTTTATTTTACCAGGGCTTATTCAGTCTCCATGAAATCCAGCTTCTTTTTCTGGAATTATTATTGTCATAAATGTGTATAATCCAAATCTGTCGTAATCTCATACTGAATGCCATGATCTTTTCACCTTTTGACGTTTTCCTCAGGATCTGATAAAGAAGTCACATTGCAGGAGTAAGGAAGGAAGAAAAACTTGCTTTACGATTAAAAGTATTAAATGGTCAGGAAAATACTGGGAGGAAAAATGTATTTAACACACACAAAAACGAGTACATGTAAATCAGGTCTCCTGATTGGTGAGGGAGGGAGGGAGCAGAATGGTTTAATCTACTTACAGTTCTTGAAATTTGCAACTAAATAATCTCAGATTAGGGACCCACCCCTCATTCTTTGTTTTTTAAATTGAAGTATAGTTAATTTGTAAGGTTGTGTTAGTTTCAAGTGTACAGCAAAGTGATTCAGTTATACATATATATATTCTTTTTTCAGATTCTTTTCCATTATATATTATTACAGGATATGGAGTATAGTTCCCTGTGCTACACAGTAGGTCCTTTGTTGTTTACCTATTTTATATATAGTAGTGTATATGTATTAATCCCAAACTCCCCTCATTCTTTCTTGTTTTTTTTTTGTCCCTGCCACACAGCATGCGGGATCTTAGTTCCCGACCAGGAATCGAACCCGTGCCCCCAGCAGTGGAAGTGCAGAGTCGTAACCACTGGACCGCCAGGGAAGTCCCCTCATTCTTGATTGATAGGAACTATTTCCACAATTGAAGGGATAGTAATGCGAACATGGCCCTTGTCACACCAGTGCAGTAGCAGAAACCATTTCCAGTGACAGAGTAGCTCTGCTCATGGCTTGTCCTCAGGTCTTCAGTGGTTAAAGTGTCCGTGGAGATGAGGGTATATACAGGGCAGGAAGGGGTAGGGACGAGCATGAGGAAGGGGTCTGAGACACTTTGGGGAGTGAAAGGGGACAACAGACATAAACCAAACCCTCCAGGATGAATAGTTATCCTGAGCATAAAGATTATAGCAACCTCTTGGCAGCCACCTCATTTCAATTAGGAATCAGATCCCTTCTATCCCTTGGGCCCTTTAAGACAGAAACGCCTTGGACATGTGTCTGCAGGGATTGAGTCCTTCAGCCCTCAGCTTGAAGGAGGTGTGAACCCAGAGAGGGGGAGAGAGAGAGAGAGGATGCAAGTTCAAAAGCACTTGCAAATTGCGATTGACAAAGTCAATTAATTTTTTAAAATACATTTATTTATTTTATTTATATATTTTTGGCTGCATTGGGTCTTCGTTGCGGTGCGCAGGCTTCTCATTGCAGTGGCTTCTCTTGTTGTGGAGCACAGGCTGTAGGTGCACAGGCTTCAGTAGTTGTGGCTCGTGGGCTCTAGAGCGCAGGCTCAGTAGTTATGGCGCACGGGCTCAGTTGCTCCGCGGCATGTGGAATCTTCCCGGACCAGGGCTCGAGCCTGTGTCCCCTGCATCAGCATGCGGATTCTCAACCACTGCACCACCAGGGAAGCCCTTAAAGTCAATTAATTTTCATTGACTTGCACATTAAAAAAAATCAGTCCTGGCCAAAATCATCATCATCCTCACCCTCATACATACTAATTATTATTGTGTATTGTAATTATTCATGCCATAATAACCAGAACTGCCCACCTTTCTACTATAAAATGCCTTTAAGACTTATTAATGGGTCATAACCATTCCAGGATATAATAATAATAGATAATGTTTATTGAGTAATTACGATGTTTCATGTGCTGATTGAAGTGTTTGTATTAACACATTTCTTTTCCAAACAACCTTTAGAGGTCAGTCTGTCATTCACCCCATTTTACAGATGAGAGGAAGGCACCGATAGGTCAAGTGACTTAGTTACAGTTGCCTGATTAGTAAGTGGTGGAGGTAAGCTTGAACCCAGGCAGCCAATGAACAAACATCCATCCTGTACTGCTTCCCTCTGCACAGAGTGCATGTTTGTTTCACGTTGATAATAGGTTTTCAACTTCATCCTCAACTGTTCAGAACCAAAGGGTGGGGATTGTTTCTCACCATCTCTGTGTCTTCCACAGTGTCTTGTACTTGTTGAAAGTTCAAAACTTGCTTGCTGCAAACTAACTGTTAAAAAAATGTGCGTTAAATGGGGCAAGCAATTTGAACACTGACAGGTTGTTTGATGAGATTATTTTTTTTTTAAGGTAATAGCATTGTGCTAATATTAAAAATAGAGTCCTGGGACTTCCCTGGTGGTCCAGCGGCTAAGACTCCGCTCTCCCAATGCAAGGGCCCCAGGGTTCGATCCCTGGTCAGGGAACTAGATCCCACATGCATGCTGCAACTAAGAGTCCACATGCTGCAACTAAGACCTGGTGCAGCCAAATAAATAAATATATATATATATATATATTTTTTAAATAGAGTCCTTACTCAGCCATAAAAAAGAATGAAATATTGCCATCTGCAGCAACATGGATGGACCTAGAGAATATTATGCTTGGTGAAATAACTCAGAGAAAGACAAGTAGTATATGATATCACTTACATTTGAAATCTAAAAAATAATACAAATAAATCTATATGCAAAACAGAAAAGGACACACAGACATAGAAAACAAACTTATGGCTACCAAAGGGGAAAAGGAGGTGGGATAAATTAGGGATATGGGATTAACAGATACAAACTACTATACTTAAACTAGATAAGCAACAAAGATTTACTGAATAGCACAGGGAATTATACCCAACATATTACAATAACCTTTAAAGGAATATAACTGCAAAAAAAAAAGAAAAGAAAAGAAAGAAACCCCAAATCACTATGCTGTACACAATATTGTAAATCAACTATACTTCAATAAATATTTTTTGAAATTGGGACTTCCCCTGCCAATGCACGGGACACGGGTTCGAGTCCTGGTCTGGGAAGATCCCACATGCCACGGAGCAACTAAGCCCATGTGCCACAACTACTGAGCCTGTGCTCTAGAGCCCGTGAGCCACAACCACTGAGCCCGCGTGCCACCCGCGCGCCTAGAGCCCGTGCTCCGCAAAAAGAGAAGCCACCGCAATGAGAAGGCACCCACGGCAATGAAGAGTAGCCCCCACTCGCCACAACTAGAGAAAGCCTGCGCGCAGCAATGAAGACCCAATGCAGCCAAAAATAAATAAATAAGTAAATTAATGTATTAAAAAATATTTTTTAAAAAAATTGAGTCCTTATAGTTTAGATATATACTAAACTATTTATCATGAAATGTATGATGTCTGAGAGTCCCTTCAAAATTACCCAGTGGGCACTGGGAGGTGGGGAGTGGATGGGAATACAGACAAAGCCAGATTGGCCAAGTGGTTGATGAACCACAGGAATGGCTGAGGGCAGTGGGCAGCAAGATTAACGCCTCCAAGGCTCATCAGCAAGATTTTTATTTTTTTACATCTTTATTGGGGTATAATTGCCTTACAATGGTGTGTTAGTTTCTGCTTTATAACAAAGTGAGTCAGCTATACATATACATATGTTCCCATATCTCTTCCCTCTTGCGTCTCCCTCCCTCCCACCCTCCCTATCCCACCCCTCTAGGAGGTCACAAAGCACCGAGCTGATCTCCCTGTGCTATGCGGCTGCTTCCCACTAGCTACCTATTTTACGTTTGGTAGTGTATATTTGTGCATGCCACTCTCTCACTATGTCCCAGCTTACTCTTCCGCCTCCCCGTATCCTCAAGTCCATGCTCTAGTAGGTCTGTGTCTTTATTCCCATCTTGCCCCTAGGTACTTCATGACCATTTTTTTTTTTTCTCTTAGATTCCATATATATGTGTTAACATACAGTATTTGTTTTTCTCTTTCTGACGTACTTCACTCTGTATGACAGACTCTAGGTCCATCCACCTCACTGCAAATAACTCAATTTCGTTTCTTTTTATGGCTGAGTAATATTCCATTGTATATATGTGCCACATCTTCTTTATCCATTCATCTGATGATGGGCACTTAGGTTGTTTCCATCTCCGGGCTATTGTAAATAGAGCTGCAATGAACATTTTGGTACATGACTCTTTTTGAATTTTGGTTTTCTCAGGGTATATGCCCAGTAGTGGGATTGCTGGGTCATATGGTAATTCTATTTGTAGTTTTTTAAGGAACCTCCATACTGTTCTCCACAGTGGCTGAACCAATTCACATTCCCACCAGCAGTGCAAGAGTGTTCCCTTTTCTCCACACCCTCTCCAGCATTTATTGTTTCTAGATTTTTTGATGATGGCCATTCTGACTGGTGTGAGATGATATCTCATTGTAGTTTTGATGTGCATTTCTCTAATGATTAATGATGTTGAGCATTCTTTCATGTGTTTGTTGGCAATCTGTATACATACGGTCACCTTATCTTTGATAAAGGAGGCAAGAATATACAGTGGAGAAAAGACAGCCTCTTCAATAAGTGGTGCTGGGAATACTGGACAGCTACATGTAAATGAATGAAATTAGAACACTCCCTAACACCATACACAAAAATAAACTCAAAATGGATTAAAGACATAAATGTAAGGCCAAACACTATCAAACTCTTAGAGGAAAACATAGGCAGAACACTCTATGACATAAATCACAGCAAGATCCTTTTTGACCCACCTCCTAGAGAAATGGAAATAAAAACAAAAATAAACAAATGGGACCTAATGAAACTTAAAAGCTTTTGCACAGCAAAGGAAACCATAAACAAGACCAAAAGACAACCCTCAGAATGGGAGAAAATATTTGCAAATGAAGCAACTGACAAAGGATTAATCTCCAAAATTTACAAGCAGCTCATGCAGTTCAATAACAAAAAAACAAACAACCCAATCCAAAAATGGGCAGAAGACCTAAATAGACATTTCTCCAAAGAAGATTTACAGATTGCCAACAAACTCAGCAGCAAGCTTGAGCCCAAGTCTCCTAAATGCTCTGGGCCCAGCATCTTTCTCCCTTAACCTGAGAGGTTTACCCTTGACAGTCTCTGAGGTTCCATCCTGCTCCAAAATGTTGATGATTCTCTGATTTGGGGGCAATAACTGAAAGGAATAAAACCCCACCAACTCTTTGTGCTGGTGGCCAAGAAGAGATGGTAAAACCGCTCATATTCTTTTAGCTTCTTCAAACATTGCACCTCTGGCTTTCATTCCTGTCACTCCCTGGCTATGTGACTCTGAGCAAGTTATTTAACCTCAGCACCTCAGTCTCCTCATCTGTAAAATGGGGTAAAAATAGGGCCAGAGCCACCTCACACGGCTGTGAGTTAATATATGCAAAGTGCTAAAAGCCATGCCTGGCATATAGTAAGCACCCAATAAATGAGAGATCTTTTTTACTATCTTAATTTTATAGCTATTAAAATGAACTGTGGTTCAGTGAGGAGAAGTGATTTAGCCGAAGTCTATCCATTTTAATAAACAATGGAGCAGACATTTAAAGGCAAGTTTTCTGATCATAAATCCAAGGCTGCTTCCACTCAAATTGCCCTCTGAGGGCATTATTATGAAAAATAGCAATTATGAAAAATTATACTAGACAACAATCTAGGAGGATCAGCTACTAGCCTAAGAGTCCGGCAGTCATCAGAAACCAAGTTAACATTTGTTGTTAACACAAAAACTTAGTCTGAGTTTCAGACTATGGGCTCTGGGTCTTGGAGCCAGCCAGCCTCTCTCCCAGACAGCCTGGAGCCCAGCACAGTGCAGTCGGAAAACGCTGGATGGCTGAAAGGTAAATTACATGAGGCAGCAAGAGCCAGCCCGGCACAGGGGAGGGGATGGGCCGTTCTTTTGTTTGCAAACTGAAAAGCTTCTTAACCATGCACACTGGGTCCCTTGACGGGGGCTCTGGTCAGGCTGACCTCAGGCGAGCAGTTTATTTTTCAAATGGTAGCAAATGATGAGTAACTTTTCCAGCAGCTCTACCATCATCAGCCTTAATCTGTCATCTCAAGATTTTTACATAATCCTTTTAGAGATGTTATGTGACAAAGAAATAAGGTTGACCTCTGTTTATTCACATAGAGTTTATAAAGATATGCTGTTGAAGAAAAAGGGAGGTCACAGAGTAATACGTGTAAGATGACTCAAATCATGTTAAATATTAGGTGGAATCCTACGAAGGTACTGATAATTTGACCATTTTTGACCAACGGAAGCAGCAATTTTGCATGGTTCCACCTAATATGGAACTACATTTCTGAAAGGATACACATCAAACTGTTAACTGTTCATGTTAGGCAAGGAAGGTAGCTTTGGAGAAGGGGGAAGGAAGTAAGGGAGTTGGCTTCTTTCTGTACTCTTTGAACTTTTATTCAAGTAAATTCATGTATTACTTTTATCATGTAAAAAATAAAAAATAAGTTGCTATTTGCCAAATTTAGCTGCCTCAAATGGTTTCTGGAAGGAACTTAGGAATTAAGAAATATTTATGTTTAATAAATAGTAAATATTCCTATACTCAAATACTTTTGCATTTTGCATATCCCAGGGCTACACACTTCAGATGTCACCAACATTCAGGTTCCCCCTTGATTGAGGTTATTTTGGTTTTTTCTTTTTAAGTATAGTTGATTTACAATGTTGTGTTAGTTTCTGAATGGACCTAGAGATTATCGTACTAAGTGAAGTAAGTCAGACAAAGTTTTTGTATTTTTTTTTTCTTTTTGGCTGCACCGTGAGGCTTGTGGGATCTTAGTTCCCCTGACCAGGGATTGAACCCGGGCTGGCAGTGAAAATGCAGTGTCTTAACCACTGGACCTCCAGGAAATTCCCCAGAGCTTTGTATTTTTATCATCAGTGTGACTTACTTGCTTACTTGATTAATTTATTGATTTACTTACTTACTTATTTATTTATGAGGGAAGTGGGGATAATTTTCTTTTTATTTGTGTTTGAATAGAGGCAACTTGTCTAACCCCTGAAGACTGAGTTAGGGGCCCAACTATGTGTTTCAGTTGGATGACACACCTTCTGTGTCTTAGCACTTTTCACTCTGTATTATGATGTATTATAATGACCCATTTACCTGTCTGTGTCTCCCAGGACCCCCCTCCCCTGCTTCCCCTACCACAGCAACTAGAAAACCACCACCATGTCCGCTTATTGAGACCTTAGCACACAATGTCCAGCATAATAGGGGCTCATCAACATTCAGTAAATGAATGAAAGCTTACATGCCAGGGGGGTGGCAACTCTTTTCATAAATTGTTCATTCTCATCTTAAAAAAAAAATACTAGCCATGTTTATAGCAATGGCAGAGCAGGGGTGTTAAGAATTACTCATGTAATGGTTCAAGGGCAAAGAGCTAAAAGCAAGTCAGAAACTTGTTCACGTTTTGTTCAAAGCCCACTAACATTTCAACATGTGTTAAATGTTAATAAGCAGCTATCTGGGTCAATGGGTTAAGTAATAGCGGTGGTGGAAGGTGAGAGGTGAAGAAATGCATGGAAATTACATTTGCAGATGGCTTGGCTCAACTTGTAGAATAGCGGGCAAGTGATTTAATCATATTATCATCTTCCCTTTTCTGCGCAGCAGGCTTGGTAATGTGACAACATTCTCTTTATTCGGGCATCTGCGGAGCCTGGTAAAATCTGAAAATATCAGGAAGGATCCAAGGGTTGGGTCACCATCTTCTCCTTAGTGGCAGAAAAAAAAAAAAAAAAAAAAAAAAAAAAAAAAACAAAAA